>NC_055991.1:70574366-70886677 GCF_018446385.1 Zingiber officinale
AGGGCCAATGTACCGCGGAGCTAGCTTACCTCTAAGGTCAAATCTCTTCACCCCTTACGTGGATGAAACTCGCAGAAATACATAGTCGCCAACAGAGAACTCTAGTGGTCTGCCTCTCCGATCAGCATAACTCTTCTGGCGATCTTGTGCCTCTGACATCCTCCGTCTGATAGTACGGACCAACTCTGCATCCTGCTGAACTCTTTGAGGTCCCAACAACTGGGCCTCTCCAACCTCATCCCAGAGGACGGGTGTCCAATAAGGTCTACCATACAACGCCTCAAACGGTGCCATCTTGATAGCTGAATGAAAGCTGTTGTTGTAAGCAAACTCTACCAATGGCAGATGGTCCTCCCAACTACCTCCGAAATCCATAACACATGACCTCAACAGATCCTCGAAAGTCTGAATGGTCCGCTCTGACTGTCCATCTGTCTGTGGATGGAAAGCTGTACTGAAACGGAGCCTGTGGATGGAAAGCTGTACTGAAACGGAGCTGTGTGCCCAAGGCCTGCTGCAGACTCTGCCAGAAATGAGACATGAACCGTGGATCTATATCCGAAATGATACTCAACGGAACACCATGTAGTCTGATAATCTCCCGACAATACATATCTGCCAATCGATCCAGGGGATCAGTCCTCCGAATCGCTAAAAAGTGTGCGAATTTGGTTAATCGATCAACGATTACCCAAATCGCGTCATGACCTCGTCGTGTCCTCGGCAACCCTACCACAAAGTCCATGGTAATGTGATCCCACTTCCACTCAGGAATAGGAATCCGCTGAAGTAACCCTGCAGGTCTCTGGTGCTCAGCCTTCACCTGCTGACAAACAAGACATCTAGCTACGAAATCCGTGATGTCTTTCTTCATGCCGTTCCACCAATAGGAACGCCTCAAGTCTCGATACATACGGGTCCCGCCTGGATGGATCGCAAATCGAGAGCGGTGAGCCTCCTAAAGTAGCTCCTGTAAGACCGGATGAGACTGAGGTACGCATAATCTGCCTCGGAAGTATATAACACCCTCCTCGTCTCGTGTAAACTCGGTCTGTTGCCCGGAAGCTATCTGACTGCTAATGAACTGCAAATGCTGATCACCAGCCTGAGCCTCTTGAATCCTCGTCCTGATCGACGACTGAGCAACCATAGTAACGAGAATACCCTGCTCTGTCGGTCCCTGCTCCTCAAGATCTAACTCAGAGAAATCCTGAATCAAGTCCGTGACTGAAGTCCGGTGGCAAGCTAAAGTCGCTCTGGACTTCCTTCTGAGTGCATCTGCAACCACATTAGCTTTTCCCGGGTGGTAGTTAATGGTACAATCGTAGTCCTTCAGAAACTCCATCCATCTCCTCTGTCGGAGATTAAGCTCCTTCTGGGTAAAAATATATTTGAGACTCTTATGATCAGTGAGAATCTCAAATGTAATGCCGTAAAGATGATGATGCCAAATCTTCAAAGCATATATGATGGCGGCTAACTCCAGATCATGAACTGGGTAGTTCTTCTCATGCTCCTTCAACTGTCGAGAAGCATAAGAGACTACTCTGCCGTGCTGCATCAGAACAGCACCCAAACCCTGTAGAGAAGCATCGGTATAGAGTACAAATCCATCCTCTCCAGAAGGTAAGACCAAAATTGGAGCCGACACTAATCTCCGCTTCAGCTCCTGAAAACTGGTCTCGTAATCTTCGAACCACGTGAACTTCACGCCTTTCCTGGTAAGACGTGTCAGCGGCATAGCAATACCAGAGAAACCCTCGACAAAACGTCGGTAATATCCGACCAATCCCAGAAAACTACGGATCTCCTGAACTGATTTCGGCTGCTCCCAACCGGTGACAGCCTCGATCTTCTGAGGATCAACTGAAATACCTCTGCTAGAAACCACGTGTCCCAGAAAACTGACTGAGGATAACCAGAATGCACACTTGTTGAACTTCGCGTACAGCTGATGCCGTCTAAGAGTCTCGAAGACTATACGAAGATGCTGTGCATGCTCCTTCTCGGAATACGAGTAGACCAATATGTCATCAATGAAAACGATAACAAACTGATCCAGAAACTCCAGAGAGATGCGGTTCATCAAGTCCATAAACACTGCTGGAGCATTGATAAGCCCAAATGGCATTAGCAAAAACTCATAATGACCGTATCTTGTACGGAAAGCTGTCTTCTGGATATCTGAGTCTCTGACCCTCAACTGATGATATCCGGATCGCAAATCAATCTTAGAATACACTGATGTACCTCTGAGCTGATCAAACAAATCCTCGATCCGTGGTAAAGGATATTTATTTCTGACGGTCACTGCATTCAGCTGTCTGTAGTCAATACATAACCTCATAGTGACTTCCTTTTTCTTAACAAATAATACCGGTGAACCCCATGGAGAAACACTAGGGCCAATGAATCTCCTGTCTAAAAGCTCCTGGAGTTGAACCTTCAGCTCGTTCAACTCTTTTGGTGCCATACAATATGGAGCTTTCGATGTCGGCACGGTTCCCGGAATCAGCTCAATAGCGAACTCCATTGGCCTTCTGGGAGGCAAACCAGGTAACTCCTCAGGGAACACATCCGGGTACTCACGGACCACAGGAACGTCGGAGTGCTGCGAATTACTGCTGTCTTCATTACCAAGCAGAGATAATATAAAACCGTGACAGTCGTGAGATAGTAGCTTCTGCGCCTGAATCGCCGAAATAATCGAGATGCCGTCATCTCTGATGCCAGTGAAACTCCACGAGGGTTGGTTCGGAGGTCGGAAGGTGCCACCCTCGTCTGGTAATCAACGGTATCATGATATACTGACAGCCAATCTATGCCAAATATGTTATCAAACTCGACCATCTCCAATACTAGAAGATCTACCATAAGTATCATGTTGCCAAAGTCTAACGGGCAACCTCTGACCTCCTAGGTGACGTCCAAAGTATCACCGAACGATAAGGAGACGGTCAGTCTTTGCGCTCTAGACTCAAACAGTATAATGATCATTAAATGTGAGAGCACCGCTCTATCACAAGAATATGTCGTATGTCGGAGCTACGCTCCACCACAAATGATCCACAAGTATATGGGAGTTATACTCCACCACAAACGATCCACAAGTGACCAAAATATTCATTGAATGGACTGTGCTGTTTATTCATTGGACCATGCCATCGGCTTGTCATCAGTTAACTAATTCATTCCAATATCAAGTAAAATAGTCCTTAGTGTAGTTACATGAATCATTAGTTCCTGAAGCACGACACACCACTTGTCAAGTCATTGCTAAGATTGCATCCATTGAGATACCTGACGTGGGTAGCAGGAGCTTATAGTGAAGCTCCGGAACAACATGACTCAGCTAGATTCCTTTCCTCCATTTAAGCAAGCACTATTGGAAACATTGGCTAATACCACCTCAGCTTGAACTGTACAAGCAAGGTAGTCAGACTTGTTTTCCAACATAGGATCAGATTAGGATTTGCATTTTCCTACAGTAGAAAATGCAAGGAGATAGAATCAATAGGTGGTCTGTATAAAAGAAACTACAAATTTCCAAGTCAACTTGGAATGAAAATGAAACACTAAAAATAGCACAGATAGGAAATGTCAATGCATCAATTAGAACAGAAGAGCTCCTAGAGTTGGTGAAGCCAAGATATATACACTAACCATTTTGGTTGACCTTGAATATACGTAAAGTGTGTCGAGTGCGGGCATGTCACATCTACTAACAATGAAGCTAATCTCAATATAGATTACATATCTCTTATAACCAATAAGGATATTTATGCTACCCCAGTATTAAATACAGGTACCAAATTATAAAAATTAAACATCATACCTTATTACCTATTTGCCGTCTGGAGATGTTTCGTCGCTATCCAATCCACATTTACCTCAAAACTCCGAACGAGAAAATCGTCAGAAATCCACATAAATCTGAAAGGGAAGTCCAAAACATAATGATAACGGAAATCCGTACAAATTTGAAAATAGATACCCAAGTTTACTAGCAGACTTGGATCAACCCACAAATCCAGAACACCATAAGCAGGTATCATAACCTGCTCTGATACCAAATAAATTGGTATCAGATATATCTCGAAAATCCAACACACAGAAATCAAACAAGTATCGCCAAACCTTGGCGCTCTAATACCATATAAATTGGTATCAGGTTATCCCAAATATCCAAAATTCGAAAACAATGATAGTAAAACTTATGCTCTGATACAAAATAAATTGTCACGCCCCGGAGGAGTCCCTGTCCGAAGAAATTTCGGCAACATCTCCCCTGTACGACGAACAATCTGAAGCTTTCTACATCTCCATATACCTCAGCTACATGCGGTTGGAACAATAACAGAAATAAACAAATATATATATAACCATCACACGCAGTTTATAATAAACACAATGTAACAATGAACATATGACTCAAAAATAACCCTACTCAAATACACTCGTAAATCTCAAATCCGATGATAAGATCAACTTACCTCTTCTGCCGTCCAGGCAGGCATGTAGTAGAACAAATCCAAACCATACAAAAATCCATCGATCATAAGAATCCAAACAATATCCAAATCCTCAAATAGAATAAGTCTAACACAGTCTAAATAAGAAACCAAAAGATAAATACAGCTTGTGGTCTGCAGGGGACTAGCAATTGGAACTCTCTCCTGACAGCATTAACCTGAAAAATAACAACAATGGAGGCGGGGTGAGTCCAACGCTCAGCATGTACAACTGATATACAAAGTAAGGAAATAACACCTAGCACTAATCATGCGTACAGTCTCCTGATATAAGAAGGATAAAAATACATCTGAAGTAAACAGGAGAGAAACTGTACAAACCAGGACCTGGGTATAACAACAAATAGTCCGAGTGATATAGAAATCCTGTATGCATGTCAAACATAGGTATCCAAACAATATGCAACATATAAATGCATCAAACACAAACACAAGCAATAAATGCATCATGCATATGATGCCAATGATGCGTCCTGGTCACCCCTGACGCCAGTCAACCATCTCACACAAAAGTGAGGCCGAGTGGGTAGGGCTGTGACAACCGTGCACTCTGTCGTCACTACTCCTGATGAGTGACCGAGTGGACGGGATGCTGTCGGAGTACACCTATCCTCCTACCCCAAATCATAAATGGGGGAGCGCAATGCTCTCAACTCCCGGTACACGATGACGGGGAGGAATCCCTGCCGGATAACACGTTGTGTCACACTACCCATGAGCGGACCAACAGTGCCTAATAGAGTCCCTGCTGCAACACACTCTGCCTGAATCGACCACTAACCCATGAGTGGTGGTGTGTGCAGATCCATGTAACTGGCGATGTGCTCAACAATAATGGAGTGGACTATCGCACAGCATGCAATCATGCAAATGGTGCATGGCACTAACCACAAAATATCCTGACCTAATCCATATATATATAAAAGTGCATCATAGGTCAATGAATCAACTCAAATCAAAGATACACAGAAGGTATAAAACCTAGGTCCTGAACATGATGAAACATGGTATATCACTACCCCTATAAGCATGTATCAACAGGTAAAGAATACATGAGATGCAAAACAAGTAATCAATCATATAACGGGTATTGGGTAGTGACTAACCGAAATAAATAAGGAACATAATTAATGCAACTTGTTATATTCACTACTATGTATATCAAATGACATAAGTCAAAAGTACCCGCCTTCGACAAAAGAAAGGTCCAATTCCGACTCCGAGATACTCGTCTCGCGTCAAAATCCTGTAATACCAAACATACATTTTTATTTAGCTACAAATTAAACGAATAGCCAAATAAAAATCTTTATGAACAATTTTAGGGAAACCCCCTAAACCATAAATCTCAATCTACCCAAATTAAATCCAACGGTTAATTAACGAACCCGAATTATTCCAAATCTCCGTTTTAAGTGATACTACAGCAGGGATAAATTCTTCCATATTGGCATACTACAGTTATCCAACAAACATGAACAAACAATTATATACCAATCATACTAACTCATGTAAATCCAAATCCCTACACCTTACCTCAACACTAAGCTTCTCCGGTTGATCACGGCCAGATCGGGCAACCGCCAAAATTGAGTAGCTGCCGGAAATCGAATGGCTGCTCAATCTAAATTGCTGGAAGGAAATCCTGCCAAAACCAAAATGAGTTGTTGGAACCCAAATCATGCAGAGGTGTGTCTCTGATCAGAAAGACTAGCAATGAGTAGAGATGTGCCGGTGAACTCAAACCCTAGCTAAATCTCCACTGCTCGGAAGGAAGGAGGCACCGGAGAGGGGCTGTGCGTCAGCGTCGGCACAATGCTCGGGCACAGGAGAGGCCGGCAATCCGTTGGCGTCGCTGGGCTAGCCCCGTGCGGAAAGAAGGCTCGGCTAGGGCACGGGGTGGTCGGCGGTGGCGTCGGGCTAGCTAGGGCACGGAGGAAACTCGGCCAAGGATTCTCGGTAGCAGCACAGAGGAAGTCGGAGAGGGCGTCGACACCTAGGGCTCAGCTATGGCCGGCCGATTGGGGTGGCGGCAGAGGAGAGGAGGAAGGCGTGCGGGCTGGCGTCGGGTGTGCGGCTCAAGAGAAAAACAAAAATGAAGAAGATGAAAAGGAGGGCTTGGAAGAGGGGTTGTATGCTCGAGGAGGAGTAATCGCCGCCGGCGGTTAGGGCAAGGAGGAGAAGGGAAGGGCGGTGAGGCTCGGGCACGCGTGGTTTTTCAGCGAGGAAGAGAGAACGGCGGAAATAAAAGAAATAAAAGAAAATATAGAAAAGGAAATGTAAATATAAACATTTCCTCGCTTAAATAGGGTAACCTAAACAGTCTTTTCCGAGCCCCGTTTTTGTCCCCGTTAACTCGTCCGTACTAGCTCCGAAAATTTTTCAAAAAATTTCCAAATTCATTTCCTTAATAATAGCTATATTTTATAAATAGTTTGATATTTGATCTCCTTAAAGTGTCTACTTGTTCTACTGGTTGTTGGGGCGTAGGCTCTATTAACAAGTTGTAGAATGCGCGCCTCTTCAAGTTCTATCATCCCACCTTTTCATATCTAATAGAAACTCCTTCTCTAAGAAGGTGACATTTCTTGAAATAAATACTTCTATTTTCTTGGGATTATAGAAATAATATCTAACAGAGTTCTTTGGATATCCCACAAAATAACACAAAGTGGATCTACTATCCAGTTTGTCTACCATCGTCTGCTTCACATAAGCAGGACATCCCCATATTTTCAAGTATGAATACTTGGGGGGTTTTCCCATCCATATTTCATATGTTGTTTTTTCTACTGCTTTTGTATAAACATTATTCAACAACATTGCTGCAGTTTCGAGTGCATAGCCCCAAAACGATGGCAGCAAATTAGTGAATCCCATCATAGATCGAACCATGTCCATCAGTGTTCGATTACGAAGTCCTGCTACACCATTAAGCTGTGGTGTTACAGGAGGAGTCCACTGTGAGAGAATCCCATTCTCTTTTAGATAGTCCTTAAACTCTGTACTCAAGTATTCACCACCTCGATCTGATAGAAGGTTCTTAATACTTTTTCCTAATTGTTTTTCTACTTCATTTCTGAACTCTTTAAACTTTTCAAAAGATTCAGACTTATATTTCATCAAATATATATACCCATACCGTGAATAGTCATCAGTAAAAGTAATGAAGTAGTAATGGCCATGTTTCATGCTAACACTTAATGAACCACACACATCAGTATGGATCAAATCCAACATATCATGCACACGTTCCACTTGACCTTTAAAAGGTGTTTTAGTCAGCTTTCCTTTCAGACAGGATTCACAAGTTGGTAGGAAATTTATGTCTGACGAATCAAACAATCATTCACTTACTAACTTAGTCATCCTTCTTTGAGAAATATGACCTAGTCTAGCGTGCCATATGCGTACTTGATTTGTACTATCTTCTTTTCTTTTCTTTGTTGTTGATTGCGCTTGTATATTGTTTACTGGAATATCTTTCAATTTTAAGTTATAGAGATCATTTTCTAATTCACTAGTCCAATCAAACATTCATCCTTGTAAATATTGCAAACACCTTTTGCAAAAAGACAAGAATAACCACATCTATCAAGCATAGAAATAGAAATAATGTTTTAAACTAAGTCTGGAACATATAAAACATCTCCTAAATACAACTTAAAATCATTGCTCAAGATCAAAGTAATGTCTCCTATAGCTTTCGCAACAACTCTTGCTCCGTTCCCAAGTCTCAAGAAGGTCTCACCCTCTCTGAGTCTTTTAATTCTTGTCATCATCGGCAAATCATTGCAAAGATGAGAACCACAACCAGTATCCAATACCCAAGAGGTAGAGTTAATAGAGACATTAACTTCTATATAGTGTAACGCCCGCCCCTCCATGGGCACTCTGACTGCCCTCAAGGGATGGGGTTACTTGCATTCGCATAACATACTAATGCATATGACTTCATGGCAGCGGAAGACATACTTAAATTTTTTTTTCATATGCATTTGATTGTCTTAAACATGGCATGTGAATCATAACTTATTAAACTTTTTACCATATCATAATAAGTCTAACATGGCAAACTATCATGAGAGCATAACATACTAGCTCAACCATCATTATAAACATAGGGTCAAAACTTAGTTCACATGCATAATTTAGTCAATATAAATTTAAACTTAATTTGATCTATCCACCATGCCACTTCCACACACATCATCATCGCCCTTCCTACTGCTCCCCTTAGTTCATCCATTCCTTGCCCTTATCTGCAGTACAAGGAAACGTAAAACTATAAGCCCAAAGGCTTAATGAGCTCCTTTCCTACTCATAAAACATAAGGCACGTAATACCACATAGCATGTGAAGCATAGCATAACATAGAACATAGTTTGTCATATAAGAAGCATAACATAGCATGACATAGCATGTGAGTACTTATTATGGGAACATATCATATCCTGTAAGCATGTATCATAACTCATACCTGTTCTAATAATGCATAACCAGTAATACATAAAACATATGCATGTAAATGCAAGATGTATATTTTCAAAACATGTATCATGGAATGTACATATGCATCATGTCTCTTTTAAAACATATCTTATACGTACTTGAACATAACATAATCATAATGAGGGCCCGGCTTGTACCACATACATACATAAATACGCGCAATCCCTAGGACAGGGTAGCTAGCCCCGAACCTACTAGGGATCTAGGTCCGTTCATAGTCCGTCGACCTAGGGGCGTACTGAGGAGCCCATCCCTTTTTACGAGGCCCGTTTCATAGACCATCGTCCCCGGGGTGCTTATGGAGCCCAACCTTGGTACAAGCCATACAAAAACATAAAATAGTATGTCATACATATCATGTCATCATGCATATCATAGCTTATCATACATGTCATCATTTTTTGTAATATCATGAAGAGAGCTCTTGATCACATCTCAAGGGAAGCATCTCTTTGCCATACTGTGAAGAGTGCTCTTGATCCCAACTTAAGGGAAGCAACTCTTAGGCTTTTCTTCTTACATAAGCCTTTCATACATATATCATAAATATAACATGCTCGTATCACAACATATAACATGTGATCTTCATATCATCAAGCATGGCATATCATATCATGATAATAGCATAGCATATCGTGAGCATAGTATATCATATCATGAGCATAGCATATCATATCATACAACATAACTCATCTCATAACATAAGGCATAACATATCATATCATGAGCATAGCATATCATATCATGAGCATAGCATATCATATCATGAGCATAGCATATCATATCATGAGCATAAAAATATCATATCGTGAGCATAGCATATCATATCATGAGCATAGCATATCATATCATGAAACATAATTCATCTCATAACATAAGGCATATCATATCATATCATGAACATAACATAACATATTATGAGCATAGAACTTAACTAATCACATATCAAAGACTATACATCATGAGAAACATAGGCATGCTTGGTTAGATTCACTCTAAACCCAATTATCGACCTTGGCCGAAACCTTGCTAAATGGATTTTCCCTTCATTTTTTTCCCTATAAGAATTATGAAACTAAGCCACCCATAGATAAATAACCAAATATCATATAGGCATAAACAAGCATGGTTTGTTGCAAGGCATGGCTTTAAATCTCAACACTTTCTTGGCCGAACCTTAAGGTGAAGTTCTAGGTTTCATTTGTGTAACATGTAGCATAAAACTTATCTAACCATATACAAAAGATCATGATTAGGTTTCAAAACTTTACCCTAGGCTTGGCATTCCTTCTTGGCCGAGACCTTCATTTAGGGTTTTAGGTTTTCTAATGCAACATGTAACATAATGATTTAACCTAACCACATACAAGATATCATACTTCATGAACAAGCATAAATAAGCATGATTGGATTTCAAATTTTAACCCTAAGCTTGGTATCATGTCTTGGCCGAAACTTCACATTAGGGTTTCCATCATTTTTGTTACCACATGAAGTATAACAATCTAAGCTATCAACATATAAAAATTCATATATCATGAAGAAGCACAAACAACATATTTCCTTTACAAAAATTTTGCCCTAACCCTTGTAACCCATCTTGGCCGAAACTTACATTAGGGTTTTTCATCATTTTGTTACCACATGAAGCATAAAAATATAAGCTATCAACATATAAAAATTCATATATCATGTAGAAGCATAAATAACATATTCCCTTTTCAAAATTTTTGATCTAACACTTGTAACTCATCTTGGCCGAAACTTACATGGAGGTTTTCATCAATTTTGTTATCACATGAAGCATAATGACCTAAGCTATCAACATATAAAAATTCATATATCATGTAGAAGCATAAATAATATATTCCCTTTTCAAAATTTTTGCTCTAACTCTTGTAACTCATCTTGGCCGAAACTTACATGGAGGTTTTCAACATTTTTGTTATCACATGAAGCATAAAAACCTAAGCTATCAACATATAAAAATTCATATATCATGTAGAAGCATAAATAACATATTCCCTTTTCAAAATTTTTGCTCTAACTCTTGTAACTCATCTTGGCCGAAACTTACATGGAGGTTTTCATCATTTTTGTTATCACATGAAGCATAAAAACCTAAGCTATCAACATATACAAATATATATATCATGAATAGTCATGAACTACATATTTCCTTTTCAAAAAAAAACAAGAACATCTACATATAAAACGATCGACAACTACTTGTACTGCAGTGAGGGGATACTCACCTCTTTCGCTTGATTTCCTTAGGGAAGTAACCTTGATTTGTGGAGCTTTCCTAGAGAGAAGTTTTCCTTTGCTTTGGGTTTCGGCAATGAAGGTGGGGAGAAGAAACTTGGTCACGGTGGAGAGAAAAGAGGAAGGGAGAAAAAATGAGGATTTTCCTTCATTTCTCCTTTTATTCCAATTGAGAAGAAGAACGAAAAATGGGTTTTTTTTTTCCTTCTCTTTTCCTTTACTTCTCCTTTAATGAAAAGAGGAGGCAAGAATCCTTTTTTCTTTTGAGAGGAAGAAGGCAACTCTAACTTCCCATTCTAAATGAAAGAAACTCTTTTCTTACTCTTAACTATATTGTCACTTCTCTTTCTAACAATATCTTCTCTTGGTCTATTGGTTAACACATACATGTATCTAGTAAGAGATCCAAGGTTCAAACCTTGGTCATCTCTTTTTGGTTCTCTTATTTTTTTTATTGTTTTTGAAATTTTACATATAAGGCCTATTTATTTTTATTCATGATAAAAATATTTAAAATCTTGCTAAGTACCCTATGGGTGTTACAGTCCCCCATACCTCATAAAAGTTCATCCTCGAACTTAAAATAGTTCCGGGTACCTTTGTCTCATATCGTCTTCTCGTTCCCATGTAGCTTCTTCGAACCCTTGATTTTGCCACAGGACCTTTACTAAGGGTACCTCTTTGTTCCTTAGTCTTTTGATACTTCGATCCAATATCTGAACCGGTCGACTTTCATAACTTAGATCCTCTTGAACTTGTACGATTTGTGGTTCGATCACTTGGTCCGTGCTCGGAATACATTTCTTTAGCATCGGAACATGGAACACATTGTGGATGACTGACATCTCCTGAGGGAGCGCTATTTCGTAAGCCACCTTGCCAACTCTTTTCAGAACTTGATATGGGCCTACATAGCGCGGGCTTAGTTTTCCCTTCTTTCCGAACCTCATTACTCCTTTCATAGGAGCTACTTTAAGGAATACTGCATCTCCGACACTGAATTCTAAGGGCCTTCGTCTTTTATCTGCATAACTCTTTTGTCGACTCTGAGCTGTTTCTATTCTCTGGCGGATGTTCTGTGTAGCACGGGTGGTGTTGTCAATGAATTCTGTTTGAACTCCCATCTCCTTCTTTTCGCCACCTTCGTACCAGCATATAGGGGACCTACATTTCCTTCCGTACAGAGCCTCATAGGGTGCCATTCCAATAGTAGCCTGGTAACTATTGTTGTAGGCGAATTCCGCTAAACATAAATATCGGCACCAACTCCCCTTGAAATCTAAGGCGCAAGCCCGTAACATGTCTTCTAGTACTTGATTTACCCTTTCTGTTTGTCCGTCGGTCTGAGGGTGGAAGGCAGTACTGAATAATAGCTTGGTGCCAAGGGCTTTCTGAACACATTCCCAAAAATGTGAAATAAAACGACCATCTGTTACTCTCCGCAAGTGTACGGAAATGTCGCAAGTAATATAAAAGATTATCGTATCCACAGGGACTGGAATAAGCACTAGAAATGTCTCAATGCGAATTAGCTAAACAACTATCCAATCGTTTCAAAAGCAAAGTAAAGGTAAACAAATCTAATATTAAAGATCAACAAACAAGAGTTTAGTGTTTTGGGTTATGATAAAGGGAGATTCTAGGAATTTCGGTTTCTTTGTAAGATTTCTTGAATGTAAATGGTTCACCAATTCTTATTCCTCAATTGCCAAACATGTAGAAAGTTGTCGGTTCCCTCTTGCAATAGACAACCGGCTAAGGACTGAGAAATGTATCTAAATAGGATTAATTAGACATGAACCTATGTTGTCCTTACACAGAAGCGCACCTATTACTATGCCTTCCTCGGATATCAACATAGAAGCCCACAACTTATTAATCTATAAAGATACAAGAAGCTAATCATAGAATCCATCCTACTCTCTTGAATATTCCTATTTCCTCTTCAAGATTATCTCTCAAACGTCCTTACACGGGCTTGCACCTGTCACGTGGATCCCTCGGATGATCGAGTGAGAGTTTATCCTTACCAAGTCCATAAGAAATCCAAACAATCAATCAAGAATGAGAATTAAGCACAAACCACCATCAATCATTCAAGATCTAATTGATACAAGCAAGATAATGTCATTGAAACAAGAAAATGGCAAATCCATAAGAGATTACATCAATCCATCATACAAATACTCCCTTAATCCTAGAATACAAGATCTACTCCATTAATCGAGGAAGAAAACCCGAAAGAATAGAGATTACAAGCATTCCTTGAATCCCCAATCCAAGAAAACAAGAAGAGGGGGAAAGAGAAAACTTATCTACGAAGAAGCCTTGTCTTCGGATCCAATCCTCGCTCCGGAGTCGAAATCATCGAGATCTCCCTTAGAATCGCCCAGAAATCCTCCCAAGAATGGGAGGAAACCACCAAATCTTCCTTTCTCCCAAAGGGGGAGAGATCCCCTTTCAAATCATGAAGGAGGGTTTAAATAGAGGAGAGATTCGGGCGCCACACGGCCCCGTGACACGGCCGTGTGAGATTCACACGGCCATGTCCAGTTCCCTCTCTGCCTAACCTGCACGGCCGTGTGACTCCACACGGCCAGAACCCTTCTGCTCTCTGGAAATGATACACGACCGTGTGGTGCACACGACCACAGCCTGCTTGGTCTCTGGAAGTCTCACACGGCCGTGTAGATCCACACGGCCATGTAAGGCTTCTGCTCTGGTTGGCTTCAAATCTTGACACGGCCGTGTGAGGTTCACACGACCATGTCATCTTCCTCTTCTGTTGGTGCCAAACTCCACACGGCCCGAGCTCCATCCCAGTGCATGGCCGTGTGAGGTACACGGCCTGGTGCTTTCTCCCTTTGTTTCCTCCAAGGCTTGCCCAAAGATGTAAATTCTTCACCAAATCGACTCCTGCGTACAGTAAATGCACAAAAAGCAGATCTCCGAACCAAAAGAGTAAATATGCTAAAAGGAAAGCTGGAAGTATACAAATGCATAGATCAAGCATGCTCAAAGTATGTAAATGTGCGTAAAAACATGCATAAAAGAGTATATAATCTACGCACATCACACCCCCAGACTTAAACCTTTGCTTGTCCTCAAGCAAAATGCTGCAGTCTAAATTCATATGTTCTACAACACATTCATAAAACCCAGTGCACTTTCCTAACTCTATCAAAAAGTTTCATTAACAAGCTTGATCATGGAAACAAGTAAAGTATGGTTCAAGCATAAGAATCTTGTGCGCAGTGTGAAAGTAACTCAACACCCTTCAAGTTTCAATCCATGTCCTAGTCAAGTCGTCATCAAATTTGAATTCCTAATATTTCCAGTGAAAGACAGGTAACCAGTGATAGGCACTTACTCACCATTCACTTGGTTCATATTTCTCAACTAACCCAAGGTCTCAAAGGTGTGCTCAATCTCAAAGGAAGCTAAGCAGTCATTTCCCTAGTAACCTAACTCGGTCTCAAAGGGGTGACTTGCTAGATTCCACTCATGACAACTGTTTTTTATATCCCTTATTGTTCATTTTTTTTTTTTAGTGTTTGCATTGTGCAAAACTTATTCACAAATGTACTTTTAGCACACATGTTGGGATATTTTGATTTTTCCAAATGAGCTTTAATGATTTGAGCCTCATCCAGTAACCAAAATGAAAGTTGAGAAATCACCATGGAAACCAAGTACTAAGCAAACAAGATGAATCATGACTATTTCAATGACATCAACTATTCAAGCATCAAGCACAAGTGTAGTGTAAGTAAGATTCTTAAGGTCAAGCCAAGACTAAAATTCATCTCCATATGATTCTTAGCTTGTTTCATGCTACCCAAGATAGAGAAAAGAACTACACAAAGTTTACTACTCGCATCATTCGAACATCATGAATCAAGACAATAATCGTGCTAACATTTCACTTGAATCCAAGAAAGCATATAAGTGAAGATTTGATGTTCTCAAAATTTTTTTGCCATGATTATTTCAAAAATAAGCAAAATAAAGCAACAAGCAATGAAAATAAGAACCAACATGAAAAACTAATCAAAAACTAAAAACTGAAAACCAAACTAAACAATACATGACACCCCCCCAGACTTAAACCTTTCATCGTCCCGATGAAATCAGTACGGTGGAGGAGGTGGAAGATCAGGAAAATCAGGGAAGGAAGATGCAAAATCGTTAACAAACCATTTAACTTCGTTTCTGAAAAAATTATGATATTCAAACAATTTATCAATATCATCCTGCACAAATCTCATACAACCTCTAAGATCTTCATGAAATTCCATTTTAGCCCTATAAGCATTCATCATTTTAGAAATCTTATCACACAATTCTCTTTCGCTCTTGAAACAATCTTGTAGCTTTTTAAATAGTTCCTCCTCCATAGGCTTCTTATCTTCAAGAAATTCATTAGTTGAATCTAAATCACTATGAATATTCTTTAAAGCAGAATTAAGTTCTTGAAACATAAAACTATGAATCTCTTGGTTACCCTTAGAAACATTTTTTTGAGTAAAAGTTGACAAGGCTCTAGATTGTTGCCTAGCTAACTTTAAACACCAATTCTCTTTATTATGAATTGTAGTAAAATCATGATTAGACAATTTTAAAGGAAAACCATTTTTAATGACTAAACTAAATCCATGCTCTTCATGCTTAATCATTTTCATTGCTAAACATGAATTGAAATCCAACGTACAAAAACTCTCCACCACCTCTAACTCACTCAAATCACATCCTAATACTAAGGCCAATTGAGTAAGTAATCCCCCCAAAATAATAGGTGTGGTAGAATTTGATTTCCCTAATTTTGCCAAATGTCTAAGAAAGAAATAACCAGAATTAATTGGAACATTTTCGACCATTGCCCACAAACAATACAAGTCTACAAGTCTTACCGATCCCTCTTTGTCCTCCCTTCCAAATATAGTGTTTTTCATGACCAAATAAGCATATTTAAAAATAGGATTGATAATTTGGCAAACTCTGGAATTATGAGGATCAAATAACGGTTGTTCAGAAATTTGTGGCCAGAAATGTGAATTCTCAAATTGGGGCAAAATCACACACACATCATTCTTTGGCAACTCATAACAAGTATTAAAATCTCCCAACGTCCATTCATAATTTTCATTAAACAACCGGAATTTACACTTCCCCCCTCCTTGAACATTATCAACTTCTATTGAGCTTAAAAATTCAAGAACAATTCTAGGATAAGTAGGATATCTCATATTCACTAAACCACTCCATCCTATCCTTTCAAATAGCCAAACTAAATCATCCTTAAACCCCAAAGTTTCTAAAGTTTCAACATCAAGAAACCTAGTGCCTAAAAGAGGTCGTTTACATAAAGACGAATATCTATACCGTTGCTCATCACTAGAGAAAACAATACCAAAGTCATTAGAAATACCTTTAAAGCAAACATTCCTCTCCTTTCTTGCAACCACCTTCTCCTTCCCTTTTCTTGTGGCCGAAGTCTCCTCAATCACATTTTCCATGGAAGAAAATCTAATCTCCTAAAGAAGAATGAGAAGGAAAAATTAGAGGAAGTAATTCAATCCTTCAAAAAATGGGGAGATAGGGAAAAGGGGCAAGCGACGGTACACGGCCGTGTGCCACCCCCACCCCATGCCCTAATTCCTTAAGAAGATGTGGATCAGGCCGTGTAATATCACACGGCCATGATCATTTCTCATCGCACGGCTGTGTCTGGGACACGACCCCCTTCCCTTTCTTCTCTGGATTCCAGTCACGGGCCGTGTCTAAGACACGGCCTAAACATCTTCTTTCACGGGTTTCTTCGCACGGCCGTGTCGGGGACACGGCCTATTCATCTTTCTCCTCGGGATTCTTTACACGGGCCGTGTAGATCCACACGGCCTCCCCTGCAACCTTTGCCTGGCCGTGTGTGGAACACGGCCGGGCTTTGTTTTGCATCTAATCCTGAAAACAAAAATCAAAAACAAGTAAAAACCAACAAAATGAATTTATACTAGCTAAAAGAATTCAATCTGGAGGGCGAGGTTCAGAAAAATACAACCTTTGTACCTCTTCTATCTTCGTGCCATGAATATATTTTTTCAGTCGTTGACCATTTACCTTAATTATCCCAAAATCTTTGTTCCAAATATCTAGAGCTCCAAAAGGATAAACCTTCTTTACCTCATATGGACCCGTCCACCTTGACTTAAGCTTCCCAGGAAAAAGTTTTAATTTTGAATTGAACAACAAAACCAAATCTCCCACATTAAAGTCTTTACGAAGAATGTGTTGATCGTGCCATTTCTTTGTCCTTTCTTTGTAAGATTTAGCATGCTCATATGCATCCATCCTTAATTCATCAAGTTCGTTCAACTGAAGCTTCCTTTTCTCCCCTGCTTCTTTTAAATCCATATTCAAATTTGCAATTGCCCAATAAGCCTTATGTTCTAGTTCAACTGGAAGATGGCAAGGCTTACCATAAACTAATCGAAATGGGGTCATCCCTATAGGAGTTTTATAAGCAGTTCGATATGCCCATAAAGCATCATCTAGTTTCAACGCCCAATCCTTCCTTGAAGTAGATACAGTCTTTTCCAATATGGACTTAATTTCTCGGTTAGATATCTCAGCTTGCCCATTAGTCTGAGGATGATAAGGTGTTGCTACTTTATGCTTCACTCCATATCTTCTAAGTAAGTTTTCAAACTGTTTCTCTATAAAATGTGATCCTCCATCACTAATGACTGCCTTTGGCACCCCAAATCTTGGAAAGATAATACTCCTAAATAGTTTGATAACTGTTCTCGCATCGCACGTAGGAGATGCCACAGCTTCTACCCATTTGGACACATAATCTACTGCCACAAGAATATACCTATTCCCATATGAAAGAGGGAAAGGTCCCATGAAATCAATTCCCCAAACATCAAATAACTCAACCTCAAAAATGTAATTTAACATCGTTTCATTTCTTCTAGTTATATTCCCAGTTCTCTGACATTGGTCACATGATTGAACAAACAACTTAGCATCCTTGAATAAGGTTGGCCAATAAAATCCTGCTTGAAGAATCTTCGTAATCGTTTTTGAACTACCCAGATGTCCTCCATAGGACGAAGAATGGCAATGAAACAAGATATCTCTAACCTCTTCTTCAGGTATACATCTTCGATAAATCACATCATTGCATTTCTTGTACAGGAGAGGTTCATCCCAAACATAATTCTTAACTTCTGAAAAAAACTTTTTCCTTTGTTGATGAGAAAAATCCGGAGGTAACACTCCACTAGCAAGGAAATTCACAAAATCTACATACCAAGGAATTTTCACACTTGATAAGGCTAGTAAGTATTCATCCGGGAATATGTCATCAATAGGAAAATCAACATTCACCTCATTTTCTGACTTTTGAGGTATTCTAGACAAATGATCCGCTACTACATTTTCAGCTCCTTTCTTATCCCTAATCTCAAGGTTGAACTCTTGCAAAAGTAAAATCCACCTGATTAACCTAGGTTTAGCGTCCTTCTTTCCAAGTAGATACCGGATAGCTGCATGATCAGTGTATACTATTACTCTTGATCCCACTAGATAAGATCTAAATTTATCAATAGCAAATACCACTGCCAATAATTCTTTTTCCGTAGTAGAATAGTTTACTTGGGCTGCATCAAGTGTTTTACTTGCATAATGGATCGCATGCAAAATCTTATTTCTTCGCTGTCCCAAAACTGCTCCTACAGCAAAATCACTAGCATCACACATTATTTCAAAAGGAAGATCCCAATCAGGTGCTTGAATGACTGGAGCTGTTGTAAGAGCACTCTTAATTTTATTGAAGGCTTCAATACATTCGCTATCAAAACAAAACTCAACATCTTTAATCAACAGATTAGTTAATGGCTTGGAAATCTTTGAAAAGTCCTTAATAAAGCGTCTATAGAAGCCAGCATGTCCTAAAAAACTCCTAACTCCTTTTATATTGATGGGTGGGAGTAATTTGTCTATTACTTCCACTTTTGCTGGATCTACCTCAATACCACGCTCTGAAATTTTATGCCCCAAAACTATCCCTTCCCTAACCATAAAATGACATTTTTCCCAGTTCAACACTAGGTTTGTATCTTCACACCTTTTTAGAATAGTAGAAAGATTTGATAAACAAGAATCAAAGTCATTCCCATAAACTGAGAAGTCATCCATGAAAACCTCCATAATTTTCTCTATTAAATCTGAAAAAACTGCCATCATGCACCTCTGAAAAGTGGCTGGAGCATTACAAAGCCCAAATGGCATCCGACGATAGGCAAAGGTACCATAAGGACAAGTAAAAGTAGTCTTCTCCTGGTCTTGAGGATGAATCAGAATTTGGAAAAAACCAGAATATCCGTCCAAGTAACAAAAATAAGAATGTTTAGCCAATCTTTCAAGCATTTCATCAATAAATGGTAAAGGGAAATGATCCTTCCTTGTTTCTTTATTCAACTTCCGATAATCAATGCACATTCACCACCCCGTCACTGTTCGTGTTGAAATTAGCTTATCTTCTTCATTCTTGATAACAGTCATTCCTCCTTTTTTTGGAACCACGTGAACTGGACTCACCCATGCACTATCCGAAATTGGGTAAATAATCCCCGCATCAAGTAGTTTAATCACTTCCTTCTTTACTACCTCTTTTAGATTTGGATTTAGTCTCCTTTGATGCTCAATTGAGTTCTTGTACCCCTCTTCAAGTAAAATTCTATGCATACAGAGAGATGGACTAATCCCTTTTATATCATCTATTGTATATCCAATGGCCTTTCTATGCAACCTTAACTCATCCAACAGTCTCTTTGTTTCAAACTCATTTAACTGGGCACTAATTATAACTGGATAAGTAGAATTCGGCCCAAGAAATTCATACTTAAGATTTGGGGGTAATGGTTTAAGTTCAAGTTGAAGTGGTACTATTTCTGGAAAAACTGGCTCTTGTTCTATCAACATAGTCTCCTCCTCAGCCAAGCTTTCTTCTAACAACTCTTCATTGTCTAAAGACAGATCTTCCTCCTTATGATCACCAAGACATACCCCCTTTTCTGTTGAAAATGCTTTTTCACCAAATGTTTTTGATAATGATGCACAACACCAAGGAAATAATGTTTGGAAATCACTTTGATTTAAGATAAGCCCTTTTTCAACATCATCCTTTCCTCTAATGATATCCATTGTCAAGAATGAACTATCCTGCTCTGCCCAATCATTGGAATTTTGCGTGATTCTGCCAACTATCTCAAAAGTTTCTTCTAGACTTTTTTTCAAAAATGATCCTCCAGATGCTAAATCCAGTTGATTCTTATTTGAAAAAGAAAGCCCAACATAGAACAAATGCATAATTAACCATTTCTCAATTCCATGATGTGGACATAACTGCAGAAGAGAAGAATATCTTTCCCAGGCTTGGTACAATTTTTCTCCATCCAATTGCTTAAAATTTAAAATTTGACTTCTCAAATAAGTAGTTTTCCTTGGAGGGAAATATTGGTCAAGGAATTTTTGCTCTAACTCATCCCATGTTCTGATACTTTGAGACTTTAGAGAATTGTACCACCTTTTTGCAGCACCCTTCAGACTAAAAGGAAAAGCAAGCAGCTGAATAATATCAGATGAAACTTCTTCGTATTTCAAAGTACAAGAATATCTATAAAACTCCATCAAATGGGAATAAGGATTTTCAATCTCTAATCCTCCAAACTGAGTTTTCTGAACCATGGAAACAAAAGATGGTTTGAGTATAAAATTTCTTGCTTGTATGTTAGGGTAAACAACTGCTCCCATTTGTTTTGCAGACTTCGGAGCTCCATAATCTCCTAGTGACTTGCACACCATGTTTAGATATTCCTGTTCTTCGATTTGCCTTTGTAGAATTCTTATTTTATGGAAAGTTCTATCAATCTCAGGGTCAAAAGGAAAGAATTCCCCTGTAAAGTTAGATCTTCGCATACACAAGAACAAGATAACAATTGACAATTCAACAAAAAAGAAAAATAAAAGAATCAAAAATGCAGAATTGAATTTGTACAAAAGGAATTAACAAGAAGTGAAAGTTATACAAGTAAGTAAAAAAAACAGAAATCTAATGATTAGTTACAACTATGCAATATGAAAGGAAAACAAATGTTATGTTTAGTCTAACTCAATTGATAATTCCTAATGTTATAGCGCAGTCCCCGGCAACGGCGCCAAAAACTTGTTACTCTCCGCAAGTGTACGGAAATGTCGCAAGTAATATAAAAGATTATCGTATCCACAGCGACTGGAATAAGCACTAGAAATGTCTCAATGCGAATTAGCTAAACAACTATCCAATCGTTTCAAAAGCAAAGTAAAGGTAAACAAATCTAATATTAAAGATCAACAAACAAAAGTTTAGTGTTTTGGGTTATGATAAAGGGAGATTCTAGGAATTTCGGTTTCTTTGTAAGATTTCTTGAATATAAATGGTTCACCAATTCTTATTCCTCAATTGCCAAACATGTAGAAAGTTGTCGGTTCCCTCTTGCAATAGACAACCGGCTAAGGACTGAGAAATGTATCTAAATAGGATTAATGAGACATGAACCTACGTTGTCCTTACACAGAAGCGCACCTATTACTATGCCTTCCTCGGATATCAACATAGAAGCCCACAACTTATTAATCTATAAAGATACAAGAAGCTAATCATAGAATCCATCCTACTCTCTTGAATATTCCCATTTCCTCTTCAAGATTATCTCTCAAACGTCCTTACACGGGCTTGCACCTGTCACGTGGATCCCTCGGATGATCGAGTGAGAGTTTATCCTTACCAAGTCCATAAGAAATCCAAACAATCAATCAAGAATGAGAATTAAGCACAAACCACCATCAATCATTCAAGATCTAATTGATACAAGCAAGATAATGTCATTGAAACAAGAAAATGGCAAATCCATAAGAGATTACATCAATCCATCATACAAATACTCCCTTAATCCTAGAATACAAGATCTACTCCATAAATCGAGGAAGAAAACCCGAAAGAATAGAGATTACAAGCATTCCTTGAATCCCCAATCCAAGAAAACAAGAAGAGGGGGAAAGAGAAAACTTATCTACGAAGAAGCCTTGTCTTCGGATCCAATCCTCGCTCCGGAGTCGAAATCGTCGAGATCTCCCTTAGAATCGCCCAGAAATCCTCCCAAGAATGGGAGGAAACCACCAAATCTTCCTTTCTCCCAAAGGGGGAGAGATCCCCTTTCAAATCATGAAGGAGGGTTTAAATAGAGGAGGGATTCGGGCGCCACACGGCCCCGTGACACGGCCGTGTGAGATTCACACGGCCATGTCCAGTTCCCTCTCTGCCTAACCTGCACGGCCGTGTGACTCCACACGGCCAGAACCCTTCTGCTCTCTGGAAATGATACACGGCCGTGTGGTGCACACGGCCACAGCCTGCTTGGTCTCTGGAAGTCTCACACGGCCGTGTAGATCCACACGGTCATGTAAGGCTTCTGCTCTGGTTGGCTTCAAATCTTGACACGGCCGTGTGAGGTTCACACGACCATGTCATCTTCCTCTTCTGTTGGTGCCAAACTCCACACGGCCCGAGCTCCATCCCAGTGCATGGCCGTGTGAGGTACACGGCCCGGTGCTTTCTCCCTTTGTTTCCTCCAAGGCTTGCCCAAAGATGTAAATTCTTCACCAAATCGACTCCTGTGTACAGTAAATGCACAAAAAGCAGATCTCCGAACCAAAAGAGTAAATATGCTAAAAGGAAAGCTGGAAGTATACAAATGCATAGATCAAGCATGCTCAAAGTATGTAAATGTGCGTAAAAACATGCATAAAAGAGTATATAATCTACGCACATCACCATCTCTGTCAGAAATAATGGTCTTATGAATCCCATGTAATCTAACAATTTCTTTGACATATAATTGAGCTAATTGCTCAATAGAGTAGGTCATCTTAATTGCCAGAAAGTGGCCAGATTTCGTCAATCTGTCCACGATTACCCATATAGCATCATAACCGTTCGTCGTCTTGGGCAATCCCGAGATGAAATCCATAGAGATATCTTCCCATTTCCATTCTGGAATTTGGATTGGCTACAGTAATCCTCCAGGTCTCTGGTGTTCTTCTTTAACCTGCTGGCAGGTCAAACAGGTACTGACATACTGAGCCACATCTCTTTTCATACCGGACCACCAGAATTTCTTTTTCAGATCTTGGTACATCTTAGTGGAACCCGGATGCATCACATAGGGCGTTGCATGGGTCTCTTCCAGTATCTTCTTTCGTAATTCTGGATCCCCGGGAATACATAATCGATCCCTGAGATATAATATTCCACTGTCCGCAATACGGAATCCGTCATTCTTTCCCTCTAAGGTTTCTTGCTTAATTCTTTGGAGGCTTTGGTCACTAGTTTGCTTCTCCAATATATTGTCGAATAATGTCGGTGCTAAGGTCAGGGTAGAGAGTTGCCCGGACATTTTTTCGACCCAGTGACACGTAATGTTTCTCGGCTTCCCGATAAATTCGACTATTGGTCCACCTTCAGTACTAGATAAAACTTTAGCATATTGACTAAAATTAGGTAGCTGACCTGTGACGACTGTAGAAGCACTTGCCACATCCTCCTTAGTAAGAGAAAAGATCCTGGCGTTCGTTGCTACTGGCGGAGCTTCCAGTCTCCCTTGGCTTATCTGCGGGCCTTCTATCGCAGCTTGCATCAGGTGTAGCTATGGGGGAGCACCTCTATTCTGAACCTGCGGAGGGGGAGGTGTCTGGATCTGTGTAGGACAGTTTCTGGCCATATGTCCTTCCATTCCACAGCTGTAGCATCTATTTGTACCTATACGGCATATTCCCGGGTGCTTCTTCCCGCAGGTGGTACACTGACGAAACGTGAGCTGCTTGCTTGCTGGACCACTCTTGGAATCATTCCATTACTTCCTCTTGCCACTGTGATTTCCCTTCCAGTTGGTTCGGGTATTCTGAGATTTCTGTCCTCCCGGCTGAGTTTGACTCTTGCCATCGCTCACTGCCTTCTGATAATGTTCCGTGATCAGGGCACTGCTGACTAGTTCTTCGGTGGTCTGCGGTCTATTAACTCCGTCAGCCACATTCAAAGCTATCTCAGGTCTGAGCATTTTCAGCATAAGTCAGACCCTTTCTCTTTCAGTGCTGACCAATTCTAGATATAAGCGCGCTAAACAGTTGAATTTCTTGACAGCTTCATTAACTGACAGATCACCTTGTCGGAACTCGGTGAACTCATCATAATTCCTGTTTGTCACCCTCATATGGAAGAATTCTTCAAAAAATTCTGTCTCAAAGTCTGTCCATCTCATCTGATTTATCTGTCTTTTTGCTTTGACTCGGTCCCACCACATTCTGGCATCGCCCGTAAGGCAGAACGATGCACATTTGACTTTCTCATGCTCAGACCAATCCAGTAACTCCACTATGCTCTCCATAGTCTTGAACCAGGCCTGTGCGCCCCATGGTTCACAGTTACCGGAGAAAGCTTCCGGCTTCAGTCTCTGCCACTGAATCAGATATGCCTCCTGACGAACCACTGGAGCTGGGCCTACCGGTGGTGCAGGTGCCGGTGGTACTGGTACAGTTGTAGGCATTACTGGTACTTCGTTCTGATGTCCTGGCGGGGTAGCAGGATTCCCCTGTTGATTCAGCAGAGCAGTGATCATCTACTATTGTTCCGTAACCTGACGTTGGAGCTCGGTAACTACATGCATCAGATCGGGTGGAGGTGCTGTCTCATCTGCTCTGGTATTACGTCTTCTAGCCATCCTTATTTTCATCAATGACAATAGAGCTAGCGTAAGTTATTATCATTTCTAACCAGACTAACGAAAGGTTATCATCATTTCTAACTATTTGTAAGGTTGTTTTGTTATCATCCCTAACCTACCATCATGCAACCTAAACTAAAACTGTGACTTAAAAGAATAAAGTAAGCATGCATACTACTAAAGCATCATAAAAAAATAAACTAAGCATAAGCATCATAAAAAGAAATATTCTAAGCATAGAAATTCTTACTTGGAGCGGCAGGATGTAGGCTTGATGTGTGTGTAGTGGAAGGTAAACCTGGCTCTGATACCAACCTGTAACGCCCGCCCCTCCACGGGCATTCTGATTGCCCTCAAGGGACGGGGTTACTTGCAATCGCATAACATACTAATGCATATGACTTCATGGCAGCGGAAGACATACTTAAATTTTTTTTTCATATGCATTTGATTGTCTTAAACATGGCATGTGAATCATAACTTATTAAACTTTTACCATATCATAATAAGTCTAACATGGCAAACTATCATGAGAGCATAACATACTAGCTCAACCATCATAATAAACATAGGGTCCAAACTTAGTTCACATGCACAATTTTGTCAATATAAATTTAAACTTAATTTGATCTATCCACCGTGCCACTTCCACACACATCATCATCGCCCTTCCTACTGCTCCCCTTAGATCATCCATTCCTTTCCCTTATCTGCAGTACAAGGAAACGTAAAACTATAAGCCCAAAGGCTTAATGAGCTCCTTTCCTACACATAAAACATAAGGCACGTAATACCACATAGCATGTGAAGCATAGCATAACATAGCATGGAGAATCATAACATAGAACATAGTTTGTCATATATGAAGCATAACATAGCATGGCATAGCATGTGAGTACATATCATGGGAACATATCATATCCTATAAGCAAGTATCTTAACTCATACCTGTTCATAATAATGCATAACTAGTAATACATAAAACATATGCATGTAAATGCAAGATGTATATTTTCAAAACATGTATCATGGAATGCACATATGCATCATGTCTCTTTTAAAACATATATTATATGTACTTGAACATAACATAATCATCATGAGGGCCCGGCTTGTACCACATACATACATAAATGCGCGCAATCCCTAGGACAGGGTAGCTAGCACCGAACCTACTAGGGATCTAGGTCCGTTCATAGTCCGTCGACCTAGGGGCCTACTGAGGAGTCTCCATCCCTTTTTACGAGGCCCGTTTCATAGACCATCGACCCCGGGGCGCTTATGGAGCCCACCCTTGGTACAAGCCATACAAAAACATAAAATAGTATGTCATACATATCATGTCATCATGCATATCATAGCTTATCATACATGTCATCATTTCTTGTCATATCATGAAGAGAGCTCTTGATCCCATCTCAAGGGAAGCATCTCTTTGCCATACCGTGAAGAGTGCTCTTGATCCCAACTTAAGGGAAGCAACTCTTAGGCTTTTCTTCTTACATAAGCCTTTCATACATATATCATAAACATAACATGTTCGTATCACAACATATAACATGTGATCTTCATATCATCAAGCATGGCATATCATATCATGAGCATAGCATATCATATCGTGAGCATAGTATATCATATCATTAGCATAGCATATCATATCATACAACATAACTCTTGTAATAACATAAGGAATAACATATCATATCATGACCATAGCATAGAATAGCATATCATATCGTGAACATAGCATATCATATCGTGAGCATAGCATATCATATCATGAGCATAGCATATCATATCATGAAACATAATTCATCTCATAACATAAGGCATATCATATCATATCATGAACATAACATAACATATTATGAGCATAGAACTTAACTAATCACATATCAAAGACTATACATCATGATAAACATAAGCATGCTTGGTTAGATTCACTCTAAACCCAATTATCCACCTTGGCCGAAACCTTGCTAAATGGATTTTCCCGTCGTTTTTTTTCCCTATAAGAAGTATGAAACTAAGCCACCCATAGATAAATAACCAAATATCATATAGGCATAAACAAGCATGGTTTGTTGCAAGGCATGGCTTTAAATCTCAACACTTTCTTGGCCGAACCTTAAGGTGAAGTTCTAGGTTTCATTTGTGTAACATGTAGCATAAAACTTATCTAACCATATACAAAAGATCATGATTAGGTTTCAAAACTTTACCCTAGGCTTGGCATTCCTTCTTGGCCGAGACCTTCATTTAGGGTTTTAGGTTTTCTAATGCAACATGTAACATAATGATTTAACCTAACCACATACAAGATATCATAATTCATGAAAAAGCATAAATAAGCATGATTGGATTTCAAATTTTAACCCTAAGCTTGGTATCATGTCTTGGCCGAAACTTCACATTAGGGTTTCCATCATTTTTGTTACCACATGAAGCATAACAATCTAAGCTATCAACATATAAAAATTCATATATCATGAAGAAGCATAAACAACATATTTCCTTTACAAAAATTTTGCCCTAACCCTTGTAACCCATCTTGGCCGAAACTTACATTAGGGTTTTTCATTATTTTTGTTACCACATGAAGCATAAAAATCTAAGCTATCAACATATAAAAATTCATATATCATGTAGAAACATAAATAACATATTCCCTTTTCAAAATTTTTGCTCTAACTCTAGTAACTCATCTTGGCCGAAACTTACATGGAGGTTTTCATCATTTTTGTTATCACATGAAGCATAAAGACCTAAGCTATCAACATATAAAAATTCATATATCATGTAGAAGCATAAATAATATATTCTCTTTTCAAAATTTTTGCTCTAACTCTTGTAACTCATCTTGGCCGAAACTTACATGGAGGTTTTCATCATTTTTGTTATCACATGAAGCATAAAAACCTAAGCTATCAACATATAAAAAATTCATATATCATGTAGAAGCATAAATAACATATTCCCTTTTCAAAATTTTTGCTCTAACTCTTGTAACTCATCTTGGCCGAAACTTACATGGAGGTTTTCATCATTTTTGTTATCACATGAAGCATAAAAACCTAAGCTATCAACATATACAAATATATATATCATGAAGAGGCATGAACTACATATTTCCTTTTCAAAAAAAAAAACATAAACATCTACATATAAAACGATCGACAACTACTTGTACTGCAGTGAGGGGATACTCACCTCTTTCGCTTGATTTCCTTAGGGAAGTAACCTTGATTTGTGGAGCTTTCCTAGAGAGAAGTTTTCCTTTGCTTTGGGTTTTGGCAATGAAGGTGGGGAGAAGAAACTTGGTCACGGTGGAGAGAAAAGAGGAAGGGAGAAAAAATGAGGATTTTCCTTCATTTCTCCTTTTATTCCAATTGAGAAGAAGAAGGAAAAATGTGTTTTTTTTTCCTTTTCTTTTCCTTTACTTCTCCTTTAATGAAAAGAGGAGGCAAGAATCCTCTTTTATTTTGAGAGGAAGAAGGCAACTCTAACTTCCCCTTCTAAATGAAAGAAACTCTTTTCTTACTCTTAACTATTTTGTCACTTCTCTTTCTAACAATATCTTCTCTTGGTCTATTGGTTAACACATACATGTATCTAGTAAGAGATCCAAGGTTCAAACCTTGGTCATCTCTTTTTGGTTCTCTTATTTTTTTTATTGTTTTTGAAATTTTACATATAAGGCTTATTTATTTTTATTCATGATAAAAATATCTAAAATCTTGCTAAGTACCCTATGAGTGTTACATATAGAGCATACCTTTGCCAGAACGATTCTGAGCAAGATACTCCATACAATTGCGCCTCCAATATCTAGGCTTATTGTAGTGGAAACAAACATGTTCTGACTAATTAGGCTTTGTGGGCGTTGGCTTCTTATTAGGCTTAATCTTCTTCATAGGGGTAGAACGTTTCTTTCCCTTTTTCTTGGGTCCTTTCTTGGATCCAGAAGATGAACCCACAAGGAAAATAGATTTTTCCTTTTTCATGGTTGCTTCATAATTTGCTAGCATATTGACTTGCTCTTCAAGGGTAGCCTCTAGCTTATTTATATTGAAGTTAACCACAAAATTGTCAAATGAGGAGGGGAGAGACAACAATATGATGTCCGTCGATAGCTCGTGTGGAATAACCAAGTCAAGGCTCAATAACTTTTCAATAAGCCCAATCATCTTAACTCCATGCTCATGGACCGAAGCCCCATTTCGCATACGAGTCGTCATGAGCTCCTTGACAGTCGCGTGCCTGACTGAACGAGTCTGTGCACCATACAACTCATGTAGGTGTATGTGAATATCTTTAGCATCCACAGTCTCCTCGAACCGTCTTTGTAGTTCATTTGACATTGTAGCTAACATATAACATCTTCCTTGAAGATTATGGTCCGACCATTTTTCAAGCTTTTCCAACTCATCAGGGGTGGCATTAACAAGAGCCTCTTTTGGAGGTGGCTTATCCAATGTATATGAAATCTTTTCACACTACAACAAAAACTGCAAACAACAACACCCCTACGACAACGGTTTTAAGAGAAAACGTTGTGTATTTGCTCAAAGATAACGGTTTTTGGCAAAACCGTTGTCTTTGAACTCCCCATTAAATATAAAAGACAACGGTTTTAGCAAAACTATTGTCATTGAGTGACCTTTTTTTAAAACGACAACACTTTTTACAACGGTTTTATAAACCGTTGTCTTTATCCTCATTTTTAGCGGCTACGACAACAGTTTTGAAAAAACCGTTGTAATTGAATTTGGTCATTTCACCCCTTCGCTGTTTTCCTTTCCCTCGCTGTTTTCTTTTCGGCGCCGTATTTTCGCGTTCCCAAAACTAAGTTTCCATTTATCTTTCCCTCTCCTCATACGACGTTGTGCTCCTCTCGTTTCCTGGTGAGCGGCGGCATTCTCCAATGGGCTGCCGAAGATCCAGACACACGGGAGGGAGAAACCGGAGAACGGGATCTGCCACGACGACAGCGCGCCGGCGGTGAAGGCGAAGACCATCGACGAACTGCACTTCATGCAGAAGAAGAGGTCGCCACCGACCACCCCCATCAAGGACGGCGCGCAGCAGGGCAACACTGCCTTCACCACCATCTCAGAGGAGGAGCGCCAAAAGCTCCAGCTCCAATCCATCATGTCAATATTTAATCTCCATCTTCTTGAGAATAAGAAGGTGGAATCCAATCTTTCTCCCGCGTTTCTTGTATTGAAATCGTGCTGTGCGCAGTGATTCATTGGCGTCACTAACGAGGGAGACAGGGCCGAAGGTGGTGAGGGGCGATCCAGCCAGGAAGGCGGAGGCGACCAAGGTCGCCGCTGGGCACCACCACTACTTGACGCTGACCATCAGCGTCAGCAACATCGCCCTCAAGTTTACCCATGTCCTCTACAACCTCTCCCCGTCCGGTATCTACTCTCATCTCATCTTCATCACTCAAATCATCACATTTCATTCTCATTGAAGAATCACGAATTCCTTGTAGAACTCTACGAGCAAGCCATAAAACATGAACATGGATCATTCATAACATCGACTGGAGCCTTGGCTACCTTGTCCGGCATGAAGACTGGCCGTTCGCCGAGGGACAAGCGCGTCGTCAAGGATGAAACCACTGCCAATGAGCTTTGGTGGGGAAAGTAAGTCCACACAACTAATTCATGATCCTTCCATTCATGGTTCCTTCTCAAAATGTATGTGCACTATTCACGCAAAGGCTCACCGAACATAGAGATGGATGAGCACACCTTCCTGGTGAACAGGGAGAGGGTTGTCGATTACCTCAACTCTTTGGATAAGGTACACATGCACATCAAGTGTTTGATGGAATTCCTCATAGATCCTAATATGCCATCTGGATGATACAAGGTATTTGTGAATGACCAATTCCTCAACTGGGATCCCGAGCATCGAATCAAAGTTCAAATTGTCTCTGCAAGGGTCTATCATTCACTGTTCATGCACAACATGTAAGTGAAAAATACTACTAATAAGAATGCTAAAGATGCTCTTAAATTCTACAGTTCGACAGTTATCCAGATAAGTCATCTTTGCGTTGGTTCTGTTGATCTCTAGTAGTGAATCATAGTTGTGTTAGTAGCAGGCTGGATCATACATATGCATATATTAGTGTTAGTGAGCTAACTAGCTCCTCTTTCTCTCCTTAATGCCAAGGGAAAACATGTAAACTAGAAGAAGAAAAACTCTCTTTTACATGAAATAATTGGAAGGATCGCAGGTGCATCCGTCCTACGCCTGAAGAACTGGAGGATTTCAGTACTCCGGACTTCACAATTTACAATGCTGGCCAGTTTCCATGTAATCGATACACACACTGCATGACTACCTCCACCAACATTGATCTTAATCTTGATAGGAAAGAAATGGTCATCCTTGGCACACAGTATGCCGGGGAGATGAAGAAGGGTTTGTTCGGTGTGATGCACTATCTAATGCCAAAAAGAAACATTCTCTCCCTGCACTGTAGCAACAATATGGGCAAAGATGGTGATGTTGCCCTCTTCTTTGGACTATCAGGTAAGTGTTGGTCAGACGAGATTCTAGCGCATCACCTGCCCATTGATGGATTGCCGAAGTGACAGATTTAGGTGAATCTTTCATCTTACTGAATACGTCATGGGCAAATGCATTTTCTGCCAATTTGTGACAACTCTCCTAGAATTGTTCTGACTGCAGGAAAATATAAAAAAGTTTCGTAGATGCTTCATGGTTTCTCATGCAGCTGTGAGAGCCCTTCATTTTGGTTAGAAGTTGAGCCATTCATATTTGACTCTTGCATTACTGCACATTTGTTTTTTTTTCTCATATGAAGGGAAAAGAAAAGGAAAATATGAGTGAGGTTAGATAGGAGGATATTGAAAGGCATGGTACACTCCTAGTCCTACAATTGGGCAACCTACTTATCCAAGCAAACAAAGAAACAAGTTTGGGATGAGAGGAAAAAAAGGTAGATAGGAAAGGTAAGATGCTCCCGACTCGTTCAGTGAGTTCAAGCTGCGATTTTCGGGTTGTTGAATTGTTGGTTGGTTGGTCCAGTTCACAACAACTTTGGTATGCACAATCTTGGGAACAAAAGAATCAGTCTTTAAGCTTGTGACTTGCTAAACATGTTTTTGCATTCTCTTTATTTATTTATTTTCCTTGAGTTATTGCGATGCTGCTTTGAAACACTTCAAATTTGCCTTCCTGGAGAATGTCTTTAATGACTTCCTCTTTGGATCTCCAAGCTGATTAACTTGTTTGCATCCACTGATCAACCTCGGTTTTTTTTAACTTTCAAAATGATCTCAATTATAAAAACAGGATTTTTTCTTTAATTTGTCTTTTCCTCAGATGGAGTTTAATGAGTACAATGGCATGAGAAAGGTTCCGCCTCTTCAGAGCATCTAAACTGACACAAAGTGTGCGCAGTGGAGTCCAAGTTGTATTGGGAGGCATGCTTGCCCTTTGAGCCAAGTGTTCTCTCACCACCTCCATGAGCTCTAACTCAAGCCACTTGGATCCATCTGACAGCAGCACTCTTTAACCATGGTTAAGAGTTGAACAAATCCATCTATTTATGAGTTGTCACTATAAATCCATGGGCAAGCTGAAACCACACCCCTTCCTCTCCTATATATGCACTCACAAACATCCTCCTTCAATTATTTCACTTATGCTTTTGTGATGGGTCTATTTATTGCAGATCAATTTGCAGCTCCTGGAAACTTGTTACTTGCAAAATGGAAAAGCATATTGTGCCTACCAGGTCTCAAAGGTAATGTAGTCTGGAAAATGGCACAGAAAATTGCATGAATATTTTGTTTCAAGATGTTAATGGATGTAATGTGCTTTGCATGGATTCTATTGATCTTAGATGATAGTTCACTTAAATAATGTTAGCTGCATGCAGTGCTAATTATTTAATAAACTATGCTAAGCTAGGTATCACTGCTCCTAGTAGATTCCATGTACTGTTATTCTCTAATAAACACCTTTTTTTGTTTCCTTCATTTGGTTTGTTTTTGCCTTCTATGCATTACAGATTGGTTAATTACATTCTCCTTTTGGAATTCTGGAATTTGATAAGTTTTGTTAAATTTTCTCTTGCAGGTCGGGCAATTCGTGAGGCTTGAGTTTTTTTGATGCAAGAAGTGAGCTTTGTTAGGATGTAGCTTGCCTTGCTAATTTGTAAATTAAAAGCCATATGGAGAACAACAAATGGAAAACATGTGATTTAATGTATATGGAGAGTAATGGAAAACATGTGTATTTTGATGAGTAATAACTCATTTTGTATATTTTTTGTATATGTGGCTACAAGATGAATTATATATGGATGTTTATTTTTGATTTAATGTAGTAAATATTTAGTTTTGTATTGGTGGTTTGCTTAGTAAAATAAGATTGGTTGTTTGGTATTAATGAACATTAAAGACAACAGTTAAAAATGTTGTAAAAACTAGGTAAACCACAACGAATTTTTTTTGTAAAAAGTGATAAAAGATAACGGTTTTATCCGTTGTAAAATATATTAAAACTGTTGTAAAAAAAATAAAATGTGTCAAATATTATCTACCACAACAGTTTATATCTGTTGTAAAAAATGTCTACAACAACGGTTTATTTTTGTTGTTGAAATTATCTACCACAACGGTTTTAAAACGTTGTCGTATCCTTCGTAGCCAAATTTTGGGTATATAAACAACAACGGATAAAAACCGTTGTCAAATGTCTACAAAGACAACGGATTCAAAACCGTTATCGTAGGGCAATACATTCTACAACACCCTCAGTTACAATGGTTTTTTGACCCTACGGCAAAGGATAATATCCGTTGTAGTTTGCAATTTTTGTTGTAGTGTCAGATGCCAGAACAATCTATAAATTTCTTAGCGAGTCAGAATAGTTAGGTTCAGTTAATTTATTCTGATCAAGTATCATAGATAGTTGATTTCGAGATGCCATATCGAAAATATACTGAAATGAAAATAGATAATTAATATTACTAATTATTTTAAATAATTCATAAGACAAAATATGTGAACTTTTATATTTTAAATTACCTCCCATTATTTTTGACATTTCCATCACCCTCTAATGGAAATGAAATTAAAAATTATATTTCCTTAGTGAGTACATAGAACCCAATTAGCTAATTGTGATACCTGAATGATATCAGCCGATCATAATTCCCAAAAGGTATAACTCAATTACATTATATGCAACCTCTATGCAATTCGCCTCACGTTTGATAAGGGCCCAATAATATGACGCCAATTATCTTTGCTTGTCAAGCCGACCCATCAATGTTAGATTGTAATGGACGGTCACTATGAATTCTCTCAATTATATGAGGTGAAGTCATGGGAGTTCCACCCAATCCACATCACTTATGTCAGTGGAAGACACAACTTTCTAGCATCTAGGCCTCCCTAATGACATGAGCCAGACAGTAACCGCGGGTAGCTTTCATCATGCAACCACCGTTGATGGAAGACAGTGAAAAATATACTCTTTTATTTTTCCCTTTATGACTTGATATAAATTTTGAATCATATTCAAAATGAGGGATTTTAATTTAAATATTTATATCATCACTCGGAAGATATAATATGTTTTATGTATGTTTGTCGGATTCAAGCAACTATGTTATAGAATAACATACATACATATATCTAATACTATATATCAAATATATCATATTTTAAGGATGAGCAATCAGTGAGAGCCATATGATCATCCTTCTTGCATCGTATGCATAATATCAAATATTTTATATCAATTAATTAACAATTAATTAATTGATCAACTTATGCTTCTTGCTTCTTGTTAATTATTTAAATTTGATCACAAGATTATCAACTAAATTGATAAATCAATTTATCTATAATTAATTTTGGTAAACCAATCATTATAGGTAAAATCATGTTTCACCATAATATATTACCAAATATTTTACGTGGTTAAAGTAATTAACACGAACATATTTACTTTTGTCTTAAAGTCCATATGATAAACAATGATAACCTGGCTCTGATATCATTGTTGGGACCGAATTCGAAATTCGGTGATCGTGTTTCTACACTCCTATGCACAGCAAAAATTTAAAATTTTATTTTTGATTTAACAATTAAATCAAAGGAGTGTTCGTATGATTTTTAAAACAAACATAAGCATGATCTTTATCTAAGCATGCATTATAATCTAACCGTATAAGTAAGATCCTAAAAGCATAACAAAGATACACTATCATGTGATTGATTCATATAATGTTAACTTAATCATTTTATTTATACATTCTAAACTATCTAAAATAAACATATTAGATCATTTAAGCATAACATAAATAAAACTATTAACATGCATTAACTTACATATGAATCATAGTACAAGCATAAACTTACCTTCCAACAGCTTGTGTTTGGGGATGACTCCAACTATTCTGGTTGTAATGAAATACCTCCTCGTTATTGTAATGAGCTCGTACTTCCTTCGTCTAATCCGATTCATGATCGGAGTCCTCTTTCCAACACTTGATCGCACTAGAGATCAAGTGTCGTTTTTCGTCGAGACGGTCAAAACGATTTCCTCGAAGATGAGGAAGGGGCTGCCCACTACTTATCCCTTCGCAAGGGGTTGTCTAATAGTCCTCAACAAGGGACTATGCCTTCCAAAATTCTGCAAGAAGGTGGGACGCCGACAATACTTCTCGCATAGAAGTAACAAACAAGGAGATTGAACTTTTCGATGAAAGAGAGGGAGAAAACTTCAATCTTCTACTCTTGAAAGTGACTACCAAAATTCTCCAAGTAGATGAAGAACCTTGCTATCCGAATTTTGCAAGCACTCAAAAGTTGACTTCTGTATCTTTTCTCTCCATCGAAGACACTCCACGAAAGAAGCAACTCATTCTCTCTTCACACAAATTGTTACTGCCGTAGCAATCATCTAGTGCCACACAAGAGAGCTTCTTGTCTCTTATAGTTTCAAAGAACAAGAAAAATAAAACGTGGAGTGAGTGGAAAAAATGGATTAGTGGAGAAAATGGATTAGTGGAGAAGTGGGAAAATGGTCAATGTGTATGAGTGGAGTGGAGAAAGTGGTGAACGTAGGTGGGAAAGTAGAGGATAAGGAAAAGAAAAATTAATTTATTTTTATTTTCTTTTCTTTCCTTAGTGTCATCACGTTGAAAACAAATTAAAATCTCTCTTTTTTTTATGAAGCAATATTTAATGTATTGCAATTTCTTGTTGACTTAAATTTTTAAAGGCCAATATCTCTTTCTTCTTTATCTAGTGAATTTTTAAAATTTTTCTAGAATCCAATAATACAAGTCCATTGTAATTATATAAATGATCCAATATTATTGACACGGCAAACACATTTGCTCGCTATTATAATAATATAAATCTAATTCATATACTTTATGTGGAACTCTTTCACTCTCCTTGTTTTCAATGATTGAAAATCAATCTAACATTTGATCATATCAAACTTTATTTGTCAATTCACTGTTTGATCACATCAAACTTTATTCACCAAATTCAACTAATTGAATTTGACTTTCCCAACAGGAAATAGAAAAATTGATACTTGTGTGACCCTCAATGGTTCAGGGATACAGCTAGTCGTGGGTTCACAACTCTTTGTCATTCAGGACTATACTTGTCCTTTATTCAGGTATACACTGTTGGTTGCTACTCGGAAAACCTAATGGTTCCGCTGTACAAAAATTTTATACAAAGATCTGAACCTTTTCCTAGCTACCATGTGTTCTTTTAAATTAAACTTGGATCGCCTGCGGAACTTAACACGTTTGATCCAAAGTTTAATTTATTTGTTCTTTTAGGTTTAGACTTGGATCTCCTGCGGAACTTAACACTTTCGATCCAAATCACCTAGGTTATTAATTCTATTAAATATTAATTTCCAAAATTGGCTTCCAGTACTGACGTGACGAGGCACATGGCCTTCTTGGATATGGGAGCAACCACCACCGACTAGACAAAGCCTTTTAAGGAAAGCTAATATTTAATTTCCTTAAATAACTTTAGGTCAACCAAAAAAAAATAATCAAATCACAAGGAAAAAGAAAAATAAAAGAACACAACATCGAAAATAAATTCGAAATACTAGAATCACATGCCTCTTGTATTTGGTATTTTTACAAAGAAATAAAACTAGCATAATGCGGAAAAACATTACTAGTTATATCTTTCTTTTGAAGACAAAGACCTCTTGATCTTCTACCGTATTCTTCTTCTAACCTCGGACGTTATGTGGGCAATGATATTCCAAGATGAGAACCACCTTTCCACCTTCCTTCTTTCTTCTAGATTTCGGCCACAATAAATTTCTTCAAGGATGAAGAATTTCGGCCACCACCAATGCTCCAAGGGATGCTAGAGACGAGGCTTGCTTTCTCTTCTTCTTCTCCTTCCTTGATCCGGCCACAAACAAGAGCTCCACCAAGAAGATAGGTTTCGGCCAACAAGAGGAGAGGAGAGAAATAGGGCCGGCCACCAAAACCAAGGAAGAGAGGGAGGAAAAGAATAGAGGATGTTCACCCATGAAGGCTGCTCTACCTCCTCTTTTATAATTCTTGGTCTTGGCAAATAAGGAAATTTTATTAAAAACTTCCTTAATTCTTTTGCCATGAAATGGAAAAATTTATTTAATTAAAAATATTTTTTCTTCTCATTACTATAATGGCTGGCCACACCAAAACTCCAAACAAATAAAAATTTTAAACACAAATTAAAACTTCCTTATTTGCTTCCGGAAATTTTATAAAAAATTTCTCCAATAATTTTTATCCCTTCATGATTGGTTAAAAGGAAATTTTATAAATTAAATCTTTATTTAAACATGTGGATAATTTTTGGAAAGTTATCTCTAAAAATTAAAATCTTCTTTCAATCTACAAATAAGGAAAGATATCAAATCTTTTCTTAATCTTTTGTAGAAACTAATAAAAGAGAATTATTAATTTTTTAAACTTTCTTTTAAATCATGAACATGGTTAAAAGGAAATGTTTTATTAAAATCAACCTTTTAATCTACAAATAAAAAAAGAGATTTAGCTCTTCTCTTAATCATTTGTAGAATCTTATAAAAGGAAAGATTTAAATTTTTAAACTCTCTTTTAAATCATGTTATCCACATAAGAAAAATTAAAAAAAATTAAAAATCCTTTTATTTTAATTTGGGTTGGCCACACCAAGCTTGAACCCAAGCTAGGGCCGGCCACCTTGAAGCACCCATGAACCAAACTTTGGTCGGCCCTAGCTTGGTCTCCAAGCTAGCTTAGCCGGCCCCTATGGGATGGGTAAGAAGGTGGGTATAGTACTCTATAATTAAGAGGCTACGAAAGGGACCGAGAGGAGTAATTGGTTTTGGTCTCCCGATAAAATTAAGCATCCCGTGTTCGCCCCGAACACACAACTTAATTTTATCAATAATAATTCATTCCACTAGAGAACTATTATTGAACTACCGCACCAATCCCAAATTACATTTTGGGCTCCTTCTTATTATGAGTGTGTTAGTCTCCCTGTGTTTAAGATAACAAATGTCCACTAATTAAGTAAGTTACTGACAACTCACTTAATTAATATCTTGCTCCAAGAGTAGTACCACTCAACTTCATCGTCATGTCAGACTAAGTCTACCTGCAGGGTTTAACATGACAATCCTTATGAGCTCCTCTTGGCGACATTCTCAACCTAGATCACTAGGACACAGTTTCCTTCTATAATCAACAACACACACTATAAGTGATATCATTTCCCAACTTATCGGGCTTATTGATTTATGGAACTAAATCTCACCCATTGATAAAATTTAAGAAATAAATATCAAATATTTGTGCTTGTTATTATATTAGGATTAAGAGCACACACTTCCATAATAACTGAGGTCTTTGTTCCTTCATAAAGTCAGTATAAAAGGAACGACCTCAAATGGTCCTACTCAATACACTCTAAGTGTACTAGTGTAATTATATAGTTAAGATAAACTAACACCTAATTACACTACGACCTTCCAATGGTTTGTTCCTTTCCATCTTGGTCGTGAGCTACTGTTTATAATTTATAAGGAACCGATAACATGATCTTCTGTGTGTGACACCACACACCATGTTATCTACAATATAAATTAATTGAGCAACTACATTTATCGTAAATGTAGACATTTGACCAATGTGATTCTTATTTCTAGATAAATGTTTATACCAAAAGCTAGGCTTTTAGTATACATCCTAACAATCTCCCACTTATACTAAAAGACTAAGCTGCCACATCTGCTGCCATACATCTGATTTCCGACATTTCAAAAGTCTTGCCATAAGGGCCTTAGTGAAAATATCTATAGGTCATCATCTGATGCAATCTAGGCAGCAACAACTTTTCCTCGTTTGTATTGGGTGGTACTTGGCTCTATTCTGTTTACTTGCCTTATAGACTTATGGTTTCTTCGAGTTTGCTACTGCACCAATATTATTACAATAAATTGTAATAATCTTTGGACAAACCAGAAATCATATCTAAGTCTATCTTGAGGCTATTGAGTCATTCAGCTTTTATGGCTACCTCAGAGGCTTGCCATATACTAAGCTTCTATGGTGGAGTCCAGAAAAACACCTATGCTTATCACTCTTCTATAGTTATGACTTTACCTCCTAAAGTAAACACAAAACCCCGAGGTTGACTTACTATTGTCCCTTTCCGATTGGATGTTAAAATCCATGCAACCCACAGGAAACAAATTATCTGCCTTATAAGCTAGCATATAATCTCTAGTGTCTCTAAGGTACTTCAATATATGCTTTACCGCAGATCAATGTCCTTGTCCAGAGTTGCTTTGATATCTAATAACTATGCCCACGGCAAAATAGATATCCAGTCTCGTACACAGCATTGCATACATTAGGCTTCCCACAGCCGAAGCATAAGAAACTGCCTTCATGTCCTTTATCTCCTTTGATGTCTACGGAGACATTTTTTTAGATAAAGTTACTCCATGCTAAAAAGGTAAGAAACCTTTCTTGGAATTTTTCATGCTTAAAATGAGCAAGGATTTTTTTTCGATATATGAAGCTTGGGATAATTAAAATATTCTTTTCTTGCGATCCCTTATTACTTTGATCCCAAGAATATATTCATTCTCCCAAGTCCTTCATATCGAATTGCTTGGACAACCATACCCTTACTTCTGACAACATTTTGATATTGTTTCCAACTACCAAAAATGTTATCTACGTATAGTACAAGAAATTTCACCACGTTTCCATCACACCTTTTGTATACACAAGACTTATCCGGTTACTAAATAAATCCATAGGTAAGGATTCCTTTGATAAACCGGATGTTCCAAGACCTTGAAGCTTTGCCTCAGTCCATAGACTGATTGAGCTCGCACACAAAATGCTCTTTGCCCTTTGCAATGAACCCTTCTGGTTGTTTTGTATGGATGCTTTCTTCAAGACTTCCATTAAGGAATGCTGTCTTGACATCCACTTGCTAAATAGATAAAAGAATCCGGATAGACTTAAGCATGACTACCAGTGAAAAAGTTTCCTTTTTCATCAAGGCTTGCTTTGAAAGTTTCCACCTTCCTGTCTATCCATCTTTTCCTTTTGTAGACATATTTTCACCCAATGGCTTTTACACCATCTGGTGGTTCTACAAGCTTCCAGATTTGATTAGAATACATATATTCTAATTCTGTATTCATTGCTCTTTGCCAAGATGCTGCATCTTTATTTTGGAGTGCTTCATCATATTTCCGGGATCAGACTCATGTTCATTTGGGATCAAGTCCAAAAACTTTCCCAAAACATGAATCCTTTTGGTTGTTTGACAACCCTCCCACTACGATGATGTACTGTCTATAATTGTGTATCAATTGTGATACGTGTTGCAGTTTCTTGTGATATTTCATCTTGTACAGTTGGTACTAGATTAGACATGTCCTTTATAATTTCTTTAAGAACAAATTTACTTATGGACTTGTGGTTTATTACATAGTCCTTTTCTAAAAATCGATCATTGATGCTAACAATGACCTTCTGATTTTTAAGACTATAAACCTACTTTCATTTCTCTAGGATAACTTACAAACAAGTGAATTCCTGTCCAACTTATCATTGTCTCTCTTCAGCATATGTGCTGGACTACCCGAATCCGAATATGCTTCAAAATAGGCTTATGCCTATTTAGCAATTCTATATGAGTAGAGAGTTCTGACTTTGGAAGGTACTATGTTCACTTCTATTTTCCAGAGTATATCCTTAAAATGAATTTGGTAATTTTCCAAATAACTCATCATCAATCTACTTATTTCCATAAGAGTCCTATACCTTCCTTTTTCTACACCATTCTGTAGGGGTGTACCAGGTGCAGTTAGTTGGGATTGAATCCCTACTTTTGATAAGTAACTCCTAAATTGTCCCAAGAGGTACTTGCCACTACGATCTTACCATAGTGACTTGATACTTTTACTTCAATGTTTCTTCGCATCAGCCTTGTACTCTTTAAACTAATAAAAGTACTTAGTCTTGCGGCACATTAAATAAATGTATTTGTATCTTGAATAGTTATCTATAAAATAGACGAAATATTCGATACTACCTCTTGCCTGGATAGTCATAGGATCACACAAATCAGAATGAACCAATTCCAACATATCTTTGGCTCCATACCCCTTAGACTTAAAAGCTTCTTGGTCATTTTTCCTTCCAAGTAAGGCTCGCAGGTTGGAAAGATTTCCACTACTAATGAACCCAAAAGTTCATTAGTGTAACACCCACGAAATTATACGATAGGTATATGAATATTATTTTCCTTAGAGCATAAAGAAATGAGAAGAATAAGAGAAAAAGGAAAATAAAAACAAAAGAAAATATAGAATAAGAAGAGGTGAGGTCAAGGATTGAACCTTGAACCTCCTACAATTGATGGAGATAAATTGATGAATGATAACCATTAGGATAAAGAGAAATAATTGGATAGAAAGGAATGAAAAATTTAGTTAAAGGAGAAAAGAAAACTAAGCAAAAAGAGCAAGAGAAAACCAAGTTGCTTACCTTCTTTTCCCTCTTGGTTAAGAAAAGGAGCAAGCAAAAGAGGGATTGTCTACTTCCCTCCCTCTCTCTATTTTCGTGGGAATTAAAGGAGTGGGGGAAAAGAGGAGTTGAGGGAATGAATGAGGACATGTTTCATTTGGCAACGGGATAAATAGGTTTAGAGAAGAAAAACAAGGGATTAAATTCATTTTCTTCGTCCTCCTTCTCCCTTCTTCATTCTTCACCGAACCAAGAAAACTTCCCTCTCCACATTCCAATAGCTAAGTTAAGTTCTTCTCCAAGAAAGCTAATTTCCGAGAAGAAACCTTCAAGTTCTAGCCTTTACAAGCAAAGGAAACAAAAGGAGGTACAAGAAGAAGAAGCTTCCTCCTTCCTTGACACCTAGAAAACTTTTCTCTCTAAGGAAAACCACAAGCGAAAGGATGTAAGTTCCCCTCACCTGTGGTACAATAGCTCTTGTTGTTCTATGAAGATTCAGTTACATAAAAATCTAAGAAAACATCATGAAGAATTCCAATCAAGATAAAACCAAAGGAAGGACCTAGGGAATGAAAAGATCTAAATTTGATATGCTCGATATTTTTCTTGTAACATGTATTTTATGATAAGGATTTATCTCATGTCTCAATGTTAAAATTTTTGGTAGAACTTAGATTCATGAGTATTCGGCCATGGTAGAACTAAGGGCCTAGGAGAGCTTTAATTTAAAACTGAGCATGCCATGATCTCCCAAAGATAAGATATGAAACTATTATGATATGCCCATGAGTGTATATTAAGTTGAATTCTATTTCATGTCCATGAAGGTTCGTCCATGTTTAGTTTTTGAAGCCTAGGAGAATTTAAAACAAGTCTAAGATGCTCATGACCTCCTTGATGAAATGTTATGAAACTAACTTAATGTTCTTATGTTTATTGTTGCATGGAAATTAAATTACATGCTCTATAACATTCGGCCACATCATGTTCAAGGGCTTAGGAAATTTAGAACCTAACTCAACTATGCTCATGTTATTCCTTGAAATATTTTCTATGAAAGTTGTTTAAGGTTCTCATGCTTTTAGGACACTTGAACCTTAGTTTTAAGTCCTATAACATTCGGCCACATCATGTTCAAGGGCTTAGGAAATTTAGAACCTAACTCAACCATGCTCATGTTATTCCTTGAAATATTTGCTATGAAAGTTGTTTAAGGTTCTCATGCTTTTAGGACACTTGAACCCTAGTTTTAAGCCCTACAAGTTTCGGCCACTTTATGATTAAGGGCTTAGAAAACTTAGAACCTAACTCAACCATGCTCATGTTATTCTTTGAAATATTTGCTATGAAAGTTGTTTAAGGTTCTCATGCTTTTAGGACACTTGAACCCTAGTTTTAAGCCCTACAAGTTTCGGCCACTTTATGATTAAGGGCTTAGGAAACTTAGAACCTAACTCAACTATGCTCATGTTATTCCTTGAAATATTTGCTATGAAAGCTGTTTAAGGTTCTCATGCTTTTAGGACACTTGAACTTTAGTTTTAAGTCCTATAACTCTCGACCACTTCATTTTTAAGGGCCTAGGAAACTTAGAACCTAACTCAACTATGCTCATGTTATTCCTTGATATGTTTGCTATGGAAGTTGTTTAGGGTTCACAAGCTTGAATGATAGTTTTTAACCCAATGTATGCTTGACAAGTTTCGGCCATGATAAGTTGTAAGCTTAAGAATCCTAGAACTCTACCTAAACTTGCTCATGATGTTTCTTATGGTATAAGAAATGATGCTTACTTAGGGTTCACATGTTGGTATGGAGTTTTTATCAAAAACCCAATCTATATGGTTCAGCCACTATAAGACATTAGGGTTAGAAACCTAATTATGTTTTCCATGTATATTATATGTCATGATTATTAGATTTCTATGCTTCTATGTGTTAATTATGCACACTTATGATCTATACATGATGGAAACCCTTATGCTATGGTGTGTATTATTTATGATGAGTTATGTGCCAATTTATGCATGATATATGTGATGAGCTGTGTGCCCAATTTATGCATAAAATATATGATGTGCTGTGTGCCCAAATTTTGACATACCATTATGATGAGCTGTGTGCCCAAAATTCTATATGGTACGATATGATAAGAGATACGATGTGCAAGAAATGATAAGAACCATGATATGTAAGACATGCTATTTTACTTTATGTATGACTTGTACCAAGGGTGGGCTCCATAAGCGCGTCGGGGTCGATGGACTAAGAAACGGGCCTCGTTAGGGATGGGCTCCTAAGTGCCCCTAGGTCGATGGACTAAGAAATGGGCCTAGTATGTATGCCTTGTAGGGTTCAAGACTTGCTACCTTGGACCTATATAGGACGGGCACATTTATGTATGTGGTACAAGTCGGGGCCCTAACCATGTTATGATTATGTTTAAGTATGTATGAAATAAGTTTTCAAAGGACATGTTGCATATATTATTGCATGAATCATGTTTTTAAAAGTCATCTTGCATAACACATTATGATTATGTTATGATATACCCTGATGCCTTATGATTATGTTATGTTATGTTAGGATGAACCTTATGATTATGTTTTGATATGTTATGATCATGATCATGTTATGCTAGAATGCACTTTATGACTTTATGAGGATATGCCATAATACCATATGATTTTGTTATGATATGATGCTTCTATACATGATATGATGAGTTGTCTTTATGCTTTATGCATTGAAGCTTTATTTATGGTATACCGTTTTTTGAGTAGGAAAGGATCTTACTAAGCCTTGAGTGCTCACAGCTTACTTTCCTTGTACCACAGATAAGGGCAAAGAATGGATGTACTAAGGGAGCAGCAGGAGGGGGCAAGGAGGACGTGTGTAGTAGTGACTTGGCTAAAGAGGAAAACCTGCTTTTAATTAATAAGAATTATGTTCATGTTGTTTCCTTTATAACTCTATGACACTTCATCATGCTCTTTAGTATTATGGTTTAAGTAATGTTAAGCATGTTATGTGACTCATATGATAGGTAGTTGATGATGATGTGTTAAAAATAAAAGAAAGGTTTAAAGAATATATATATATATATATATATATATATATATATATATATGCTATAGATAAGACTTCCGCTGTTTTAAGAAGAAATAATAAGTAACCCCCGTCAGCTTAAGCAGGAAGGGGCGGGGCGTTACAGTTTGGTATCAGAGCCAGGTTTAGTCATTTCACTACACACATGTCAAGCCTCTAACCTACCGCTCCAAGTAAGAATCTATATGCTTAATTTATTTTTTTTGTTTTTTTTTGTTGTTTGTTTCATGATGCTTTAATATTATGCATGTTTATTTATTCATTTTATTTAGTTTAGGTATGCATGATGGTAGGATAGGAATAGTACTAACCTTATGGCAACCGAATAGGAATACCGATAATTTGTTGTTATTTGATGAAGATAAGCATGGATAGGAGACGTACTACCGGGGCAGACGAGACACCGACTCCACCAGATAAGAACCAGGTAGTCATCGATCTCCAGCGTCAGATCACGGAGCAACAACAGCTGATCACTACGTTAATGGGCCAACAAGGAACTCCTGCCACCCCGCCAGCAAATCAGAATGCAGTGCCCGTCGTGCCAATAGTTGCACCAGTACCACCGGTAGCCCCCGCCCCAGTGGTTCGACATGAGACCTACTTAATACAGTGGCTGAGGCTAAAGCCGGAGAACTTCTCGGGTACTTGCGAGCCATGGGATGCCCAGGCCTGGTTCAAGACAGTAGAAAGCATAGTGGAACTACTGGTCTGACCCAAATCAGAGAAGATCAAGTGTGTATCTTTCTGTTTTTCCGGAGACGCGAGAATGTGGTGGGAAAGAGTGAAAGCAAAGAGACAGATTAATCTGATGAACTTGACGGACTTTGAGACAGAGTTCTTCGAGGAGTTCTTCCATATGCAAGTGACGAACCGACACTATGACGAGTTCACCGAGTTTCGGCAAGGTAACCTATCAGTAAACGAAGCAGTAAAACGCTTCAACCGTTTGGCACGCTTATGTCCAGAATTGGTTCGCACAGAAAGAGAAAGGGTCAGACTGATGTTGAAGATGCTTCGACCCGAAATAGCACTGAACGTGGCCGGCGGAGTTAATCGACCTCAGACTACAGAGGAATTGGTCAGCAGTGCCCTCATCACAGAGCATTATCAGAATGTAATGAACGGGAATAAGAGTCAGGTCCGAACAGAAGGACAGAGATCCTCAAGTAATAAAACAAGCTGGAAAGGGACCTCCACTGGTAAAAGGAAACAATGGGACAATGCAAAAGGTGACTCAGTGAATAAGCAACCGAAGTACCCCCAGTGCACTATTTACGGAAAGCTACATTCCGGAGTATGTCATAAGGGTACGAGAAGGTGCTATAATTGCGGAGGAGAAGGACATCTGGCCAGAGACTGCACCAACCGGTTCCAGGCACCACCCCAGCAAAACAACCAAAACAAGAATACCCCCTCACAACTACATCAGATGCAAACCACTATTGAGGGAACACCGATTAGCCAAGGGAGATTGGAAGCTCCACCAACTACGACGAACGCCAGGGTTTTCTCGCTTACTAAAGAAGATGGGGCGAACGCCACTACTGTCGTCACAGGTCAGTTACCTACTTTTAGTCAATATACCAAAGCTATATCTGATGCTAAAGGTGAATCAATGTTCGAAATTATTGGGAAACCGAGAGATATTACTAGTCAATGGATCGAAAATATGTCTGGGCAACTCTCTACCATGACCATAGCACCCACATTATTCGATAATCTATTAGAGAAACAAACCAGTGACCAAAGTCTCCAAAGGATTAAATAAGAAACCCTAGAAGGAAAGAATGATGGATTTCGGATCGCGGACAATGGAATATTATACCTCAGGGACCGATTATGTATTCCCGGGGATCCAGAGTTGCGGAGAAGGATACTAGAGGAAGCTCATTCAACACCCTATGCAATGCACCCAGGATCCACCAAAATGTACCAAGATTTGAAAAAGAAATTTTGGTGGTCCGGTATGAAAAGAGATGTGGCTCAGTATGTCAGTACTTGCCTGACCTGTCAGAGGGTTAAAGCAGAACATCAGAGACCGGGAGGATTACTGCAGCCTATCCAAATTCCAGAATGGAAATGGGAAGATATCTCTATGGACTTTATAACAGGATTACCCAAGACAACAAACGGCTATGACGCCATATGGGTAATTGTGGATAGATTAACTAAATCCGCCCATTTTCTAGCAATCAAAATGACTTTATTCGATTGAGCAACTGGCTCAATTATATGTCAATGAAATTGTTAGACTACATGGGATCCCGAAGACCATCCTTTCAAACAGAGATGGTCGTTTCGTTTCACATTTCTAGGAATGCATTCAGAAGACTCTTGGTACGAAGCTATTGTTCAGTACTGCCTTTCACCCTCAGACCGACGGACAAACAGAAAGGGTTAATCAAGTGCTAGAAGATATGTTACGGGCATGCGCATTAGACTTCAAGGGAAGCTGGAGCCGATATTTATGCCTGGCGGAATTTGCCTACATCAATAGTTACCAGGCTACTATTGGGATGACACCTTACGAGGCTCTGTACGGGAGGAAATGCAGATCGCCTATATGTTGGTACGAAGGTGGTGAAAAGAAGGAAATGGGATTCAAGACCGAGTTCATCGATAACACCACTCAGGCTATACAGAACATTCGCCAACGAATAGAAACTGCTCAGAGTCGACAAAAGAATTATGTGGATAAGCGACGAAGGCCATTGGAATTCAGTGTCGGAGACTCGGTATTTCTCAAAGTAGCTCCTATGAAAGGGGTAATGAGGTTTGGTAAGAAGGGAAAGCTAAGCCCACGTTATGTGGGACCATACCGAGTTCTGAAAAGAATCGGCAAATAGCTTATGAAATAGAGCTGCCTCAAGAGATGTTAGCCATCCATAACGTGTTCCACGTTTTGATGCTAAAGAAATGCATTCCGAGCACGAATCAAGTAATCGAACCCCGGGTAGTACAAGTGCAAGAGGACCTAACTTACGAGAGCCGACCAATTCAGATATTGGATCGAGATGTCAAAAGACTAAGGAACAAGGAAGTACCTGTTGGTTGCTACTCGGAAAGCCTAGAGGTTCCACTGTACAAAAATTTTGTACAAAGGTCTGAACCTTTTCCTAGCTACCATGTGTTCTTTTAAATTAAATTTTGGATCGCCTGCGGAACTTAACACGTTTGATCCAAAACATAATCTATTCGTTCTTTTAGGTTTTGACTTGGGTCTCCTGCGGAACTTAACACGTTCGACCCAAATCACCTTAAGTTATTAATTCCATTAAATATTAATTTCCATAATTGGTTCCCAGTACTGACGTGGCGAGGCACATGGCCTTCTTGGATATGGGAGCAACCACCACCGACTAGACAAAACCTTTTATGGAAAGCTAATATTTAATTTCCTAAAATAACTTTAGGTTAACCGAAAAGAACAATCAAATCACAAGGAAAAAGAAAACAAAAGAACACAACATCGAAAAACATATTCGAAATACTAGAATCGCATGCCTCTTGTATTTGGTATTATTTCCAAAAATAACTAGTATGATGCGAAAAGAAAAATTACTAGTTATACCTTTTAGAAAGACCTCTTGATCTTCTACCGTATTTCTCTTCTAACCTCGGACGTTGTGTGGGCAACGATCTTCCGAGATGAGAAACCACCAAAGCACCTTCTTCTCCTTTCTTCAAGTTTCAGCCAAGCACTATGCTTCCAAGAGATGAAGATCTTTTCCACCAATCAAGCTCCAAGGGATGTAAGCTTTCTCTCTTCTTCTCAAGCTAAAATTCGGCCACCACTTGATCTCAAGGAGGAAGAGAGGTCCGGCCACAAGATGGAGAGAAGAGAAAAGAAGGAGGCCGGCCACACCAAGGAAGAAAAGAGGGAGAAAATAATAGAGGTTGTTCACCCATGAAGGCTCCTCTACCTCCTCTTTTATAATCCTTGGTCTTGGCAAATAAGGAAATTTTAATAAAAATTTCCTTAATTCTTTTGTTATGAAAAGGAAAATTTATTTTAATAAAATAATTTTTCTTCTAATTGAAACATGGCCGGCCACTTTATTTCCCCAAATCAAGGAGAGTTTTAATTAAACAAGAATTAAAACTTCCTAATTTGTTTCCGGAAATTTATAAAAATTTCTCCAATAATTTTATCCCTTCATGATTGGTTTATAAAAAGGAAATTTAATAAATTAAAATCTTTCTTTTAAACATGTGGATAAAAAGAAAGTTATCTCTATAAATTAAAATCTCTTTTAATCTACAAATAAGGAAAGATATCAAATCTTTTCTTAATCTTTTGTAGAAACTTATAAAAGAGAATATTTAATTTTAAACTCTCTTTTAAATCATGAACATAATTAAAAAGGAAAGTTTTCTTAAAATTTAAAATCCTCCTTTAATCAACAAATAAGGAAAGATTTCAAATTTTAAACTCTCTTTTAAACATGTAGATGATTTACAAATAAGGAAAGTTTTTACCAAAAATTAAAACCATCCTTTTAAACTACAAATAAGGAAAGAGATTAATCTCTTCTCTTAATCTTTTGTAGAAAGCTATAAAAGGAAATTTTTATTTTTAAACTCTCTTTTAAAATCATGATATCCACGTAAGAAATAATTTTAATAAAAATCCTTTTAATATTCTAGTGGTCGGCCACCTAAGCTTGGGACCCAAGCTTTGGCTGGCCACCTACATGACTCATCCACTTGATCTTGGCCGGCCCTAGCTTGGGTTCCAAGCTAGCTTGGCCGGCCCCATTGGATGGGTAAGAAGGTGGGTATGCGGTGGGTATAAATCTCTATATACTAGAGGCTACGATAGGGACCGAGAGGAGGAATTGGTTTTGGTCTCCCGATGAAATTAAGCATCCCGTGTTCGCCCCGAACACACAACTTAATTTCATCAATAATAATTCATTCCACTAAAGAACTATTATTGAACTACCGCACCAATCCCAAATTACATTTTGGGCTCCTTCTTATTATGAGCATGTTAGTCTCCCTGTGTTTAAGATATCGAATGTCCACTAATTAAGTGAGTTACTGACAACTCATTTAATTAATATCTAGGTCCAAGAGTAGTACCACTCAACCTTATCGTCATGTCGGACTAAGTCCACCTGCAGGGTTTAACATGACAATCCTTATGAGCTCCTCTTGGGGACATTATCAACCTAGTATCTCTAGGACACAGTTTCCTTCTATAATCAACAACACACACTATAAGTGATACCATTTCCCAACTTATCGGGTTTATTGATTCATCGAACTAAATCTCACCCATTGATAAATTAAAGAAATAAATATCAAACATATGTGCTTGTTATTATATTAGGATTAAGAGCACACACTTCCATAATAACTGAGGTCTTTGTTTCTTTATAAAGTCAGTATAAAAGAAACGACCTCTAATGGTCCTACTCAATACACTCTAAGTGTACTAGTGTAATTATATAGTTAAGATAAACTAATACCTAATTACACTACGACCTTCCAATGGTTTGTTCCTTTCCATTATGGTCGTGAGCTACTGTTTATAATTTATAAGGTACTGATAACATGATCCTCTGTGTGTGACACCACACACCATGTTATCTACAATATAAATTAATTGAACAACTACATTTATCATAAATGTAGATATTTGACCAATGTGATTCTTATTTCTAGATAAATGTTTATACCAAAAGCTAGGCTTTTAGTATACACTCTAACAATCTCCCACTTATACTAAAAGACTAAGCTGCCATATCTGCTGCCATACATCTGATTCCCAACCCTTCAACATGTCCATCAAAAGCTCTCGCCTTAAGGACCTCTATAGGTCATCATCTGATGCATTCTAGGTAGCAACAACTTCTCCTCGTTTATACGATTTCTCGTATTGGGTGGTACTTGCGCTCTATTGTGTTTACTTGCCTTTATAGACTTATGGTTTCTTCGAGTTTGCTACTGCACCAATATTATTACAATAAATTGTAATAATCTTTGGACAAACCAGAAATCATATCTAAGTCTATCTTGAGGTTATTGAGTCATTCAGCTTTTATGGCTACCTCAGAGGCTTGCCATATACTAAACTTCTATGGTGAGTCCAGAAAAACACCTATGCTTATCACTCTTCCATAGTTATGACTTTACCTCCTAAAGTAAACACAAAACCCCGAGGTTGACTTATTATTGTCCCTATCCGACTGGAAGTCAAAATCCATGCAACCCACAAGGACCAAATTAACTGCCTTGTAAGCTAGCATATAATCTCTAGTACATCTAAGGTACTTCAATATATGCTTTACTGCAGTCCACTGTCCTTGTCCAGAGTTACTTTGATATCTGCCAACTATGCCCTTGGCAAAACAGATTTCTTATCTCGTGCATAGCATTCATTAGGCTTCCGACAGCCGAAGCATAAAGAACTGCCTTTATTTCCTTTATCTCCTTTAATGTCTACAGAGACATATCTTTAGATAAAGTTACTCCATCCTGAAAAGGTAAGAAACCTTTCTTGGAGTTTTGCATGCTTTAAAACGAGCAAGGATTTTTCCGATGTATGAAGCTTGGGATAAGTAAAATATTCTTTTCTTGCGATCCCTTATTACTTTGATCTCAAGAATATATACATTCTCCCAAGTCCTTTATATCTAATTGTTTGGACAACCATACCCTTACTTCTGACAACATTTTGATATTGTTTCCAACTACCAAAAAAGTTATCTACGTATAGTACAAGAAATACCACCACGCTTCCATCACACCTTTTGTATACACAAGACTTATCCGGTTACTAAATAAATCCATAGGTCTGAATTACTTTGATAAACCGGATGTTCCAAGACCTTGAAGCTTTGCCTCAGTCCATAGACTGATTGAGCTTTACACAAGATGCTCTTAGCCCTTTGCAATGAACCCTTCTGGTTGCTTTATATGGATGCTTTCTTCAAGACTTCCATTAAGGAATGCTGTCTTGACATCCACTTGCCAAATAGATAAAAGAATCCGGATAGACTTAAGCATGACTACCAGTGAAAAAAGTTTCCTTTTTCATCAAGCCTTGCTTTGAAGGTTTCAACCTTCCTGTCTATCCCTCTTTTCCTATTATAGACCTTTTACACCCAAAGGCTTTTACACCACTTGGTGGTTCTATAAGCTTCCAGATTTTATTAGAATACATATATTCTAATTCTATTATTCATTACTCTTTGCCAAGATGCTGCATATTTATCTTGGAGTGCTTCGTCATATGTCCGGAGATCAGGTTTATGTCCTTCAGGGATCGAGTCCAAAAACTCTCCCAAAACATGAACCTATTTAGGTTGCCTAACAACCCTCCCACTATGACAAGACACTTTATGCAATTGTGTATCATTTGTGATACGTGTTGCAGTTTTCTTGTGGTATCTCATCTTGTACAGTTGGTACTAGGTTAGACATGTCCTTTATTATTTCCTTAAGAACAAATTTACTTATGAGCACTTGGTTCATTATATAGTCCTTTTCTAAAAATCAGTCATTGATGCTAACAATGACCTTCTGATTTTTAAGACTATAAACCTACTTTTGTTTATCTAGGATAACTTACAAACAAGTGAACTCCTATCCAACTTATCATTGTCTCTCTTTAACATATGTGCTGGATTACCCGAATCCGAATATGCTTCAAAATAGGTTTTCACCTATTCAGCAATTCTATATGAGTAGAGAGTTCTAACTTGGAAGGTACTATGTTCACTTTCGTTTTCAGAGTTTATCCTTAAAACAAATTTGGTAATTTTCTGAATAACTCATCATCTATCTAATTATTCCATAAGAGTCCTTTACCTTCTTTCTACTACACCATTCTGTTGGGGTGTACCAGATGCAGTTAGTTGGGATTGAAATCCAACTTCTGATAAGTGACTCCTAGAATCTCTCAAGAGGTACTTGCCACTACGATCTTCCATAGTGACTTTTTACTTTAACATTTCTCCGCATCAACCTTGTACTCTTTGAACTAATCAAAGTACTTAGTCTTGCGGTACATTAAGTAAATTTATTTGTATCTTGAATAGTTGTCTATTAAATAGACAAAATATTCAATACTACCTCTTGTCTTGATAGTCATAGGATCACACAAATCAGAATGAACCGTTTTCAACATATCTTTGACTCCATACCCCTTGGACTTAAAAGCTTCTTGGTTATTTTCCTTTCAAGTAAGACTCGTAGGTTGGAAAGATTTCCACTACCAATGAACCCAAAAGTTCATCAGCTACCAATGAATCCTACTCAAGTATAACCTAGCTTTAGATGCCAAAGATATAATTGGTTCATTTCCGAAGGTTGCTTTCTCTTAAAATTAGAAGATGTGTTACTAATTTCCATTTGTTGCATCGTGGGAGTTTATTGGATTATAAATTGTCAACCATCATACCAGAATAGATAACTTTCCTATTTTTCTTGATAACAACTTTGTTATCAAAATAGACATAATATCTATAATAGTTTAGAAACTAAAATCAGGTTCTTTCTAAACTTGGTACGTAAAGACAATTACTTAAAATCCATATTTTATTCTTATCAAAGGATAAACATCTCCCACTGCAACAGCTACCACTTTTACAGTAGTGCCCATGTGGACGGTGATTTACCTTTCATTTAGTTGTCGGGTTTCCTGGAACCCTGCAATGAATTGCAGACATGATTAATGGCATCTTGTATCTACACTCTAGGTTCTGGTAGATAACACCACTAGACATGTTTCAACTAATGAATTAAATACACCTAAATTGTTCTTAGTTCTAAGAAGACAGTCTACCTTAATGTCCAAGTCCTATTTCCAATCATTACAATTGGGACTACTAAGTCTTTTTCTATAGTATGACTACTAGGGATTGACAAACATCCTAAGAATCACAAAAACATTTGGTCAAGATCAACTCCTTAAAATCTCCATGAATTTTGTATACAAAATCGAAGAGGAGATTTTATTCATTAATTTTATTATCTCGTCAACTTTACTTTATGACGAATAAAATTAATAGTTGATCTGTCTTTGATCAAATATTTGGTCAAAAGTCTTTGAATTTAAAATAACATTGATTCCTCAAACAATATTATTTAAATTTACCAACACCTCAAACACCGTGAATTTTGCATGCCACGTTAGTGTGGACGTATACAAATTCAACATTTGTAAAAGGAGGGTTTTACCCATTAACTATCTTGTCAACGTATCTTTATGACAAATAAAATTATCTCAAACACCATTAATTTTGTATGCCACGTTAGTGTGGACGTATACAAAATCAATCATTTGTAAGAGGGGTTTTAACCCTTTAATTTTATTATCTTGTCAACCTAGTTTTATGACAAATTAATAGTTGGTTTCATTTGGTCACACAAATAATAGCAGTGACTCCGATGGGGAGGATACTATTAGATGTGTCTAAGTGTATACCATTACTTGACACTAAGTCCATTAATAAGATTATGCCCCTTCCGTTGGGGAAGATCACACGCTCTTAATTAACTTCCTATAGTCATCCAAAAATGGAAGTCTGTTCTAGTGATCCACAAACAAGCTCATCCGTTATGGAGGAAGGCACTCAGAGCCAACGCGCAAGCTTGTTTGCATCACTTACAAACCAGTAATGGAGACCATGGGATTTACTTAAAAATCCCTCTCCCACTTAGTTATTTATAAATGAGGAATTTTAACTATGCTAGTCTACTAAATATGTAAACCAACATGCACACACAGCACAATATAAAAGCAATAAATAGAAAATCTAATTTTCAACTATTATGGCTTTTATCTCTAGTTGTCCTCCGTGTGTTGTCATCCCAAGCTGCTGCCATATTTGGCCACCGCCACCGGGTCTAGCTGTCGCATCCATCTTACTCCTAGTTCCGCTGCGCCTCTGGTCCTTAGAAGGTTCCACGCTTTGCAAGATTCGATCCGCGACATAAATAGAATTTTACATTTTGATCCTATATTCCATAAAAGGAATGTACATGTATCTAGATCAAAAATAAAATCCTAATAAAACTAAATACAGCTCCTGCTGTATTTTATAATACAATCATGCACACACAATAAAATGCCCTTGACATGTCCAAGGGTCCAATCACACACATAATAACTATAAGCCATAATAGTTGGATCCTGCATCCACAAAGTTAGCACATCCTACTATTAACCTGCCTAAATTATGTATGACATGTGCATAATTAAACTAATACCAAATACACAGAGGCAAAACCCTAGCTCTGATACCAATTGTTGGTTGCTACTCGGAAAGCCTAGAGGTTCCACTGTACAAAAATTTTGTACAAAGGTCTGAACCTTTTCCTAGCTACCATGTGTTCTTTTAAATTAAATTTTGGATCGCCTGCGGAACTTAACACGTTTGATCCAAAACTTAATCTATTCGTTCTTTTAGGTTTTGACTTGGGTCTCTTGCGGAACTTAACACGTTCGACCCAAATCACCTTAAGTTATTAATTCCATTAAATATTAATTTCCATAATTGGTTCCCAGTACTGACGTGGCGAGGCACATGACCTTCTTGGATATGGGAGCAACCACCACCGACTAGACAAAACCTTTTATGGAAAGCTAATATTTAATTTCCTAAAATAACTTTAGGTTAACCGAAAAGAACAATCAAATCACAAGGAAAAAGAAAACAAAAGAACACAACATCGAAAAACATATTCGAAATACTAGAATCGCATGCCTCTTGTATTTGGTATTATTTCCAAAAATAACTAGTATGATGCGAAAAGAAAAATTACTAGTTATACCTTTTAGAAAGACCTCTTGATCTTCTACCGTATTCCTCTTCTAACCTCGGACGTTGTGTGGGCAACGATCTTCCGAGATGAGAAACCACCAAAGCACCTTCTTCTCCTTTCTTCAAGTTTCAGCCAAGCACTATGCTTCCAAGAGATGAAGATCTTTTTCCACCAATCAAGCTCCAAGGGATGTAAGCTTTCTCTCTTTCTTCTCCAAGCTAAAATTCGGCCACCACTTGATCTTCAAGGAGGAAGAGAGGTCGGCCACAAGATGGAGAGAAGAGAAAAGAAGGAGGCCGGCCACACCAAGGAAGAAAAGAGGGAGAAAATAATAGAGGTTGTTCACCCATGAAGGCTCCTCTACCTCCTCTTTTATAATCCTTGGTCTTGGCAAATAAGGAAATTTTAATAAAAATTTCCTTAATTCTTTTGCCATGAAAAGGAAAAATTTATTTTAATAAAATAATTTTTCTTCTAATTGAAACATGGCCGGCCACTTTATTTCCCCAAATCAAGGAGAGTTTTAATTAAACAAGAATTAAAACTTCCTAATTTGTTTCCGGAAATTTATAAAAATTTCTCCAATAATTTTATCCATTCATGATTGGTTTATAAAAAGGAAATTTAATAAATTAAAATCTTTCTTTTAAACATGTGGATAAAAAGAAAGTTATCTCTATAAATTAAAATCTCTTTTAATCTACAAATAAGGAAAGATATCAAATCTTTTCTTAATCTTTTGTAGAAACTTATAAAGAGATTATTTAATTTTAAACTCTCTTTTAAATCATGAACATAATTAAAAAGGAAAGTTTTCTTAAAATTTAAAATCCTCCTTTAATCAACAAATAAGGAAAGATTTCAAATTTTAAACTCTCTTTAAACATGTAGATGATTTACAAATAAGGAAAGTTTTACCAAAATTAAAACCATCCTTTTAAACTACAAATAAGGAAAGAGATTAATCTCTTCTCTTAATCTTTTGTAGAAAGCTATAAAAGGAAATTTTTAATTTTTAAACTCTCTTTTAAAATCATGATATCCACATAAGAAATAATTTTAATAAAAATCCTTTTTAATATTCTAGTGGCCGGCCACCTAAGCTTGGGACCCAAGCTTTGGCCGGCCACCTACATGACTCATCCACTTGATCTTGGCCGGCCCTTGCTTGGGTTCCAAGCTAGCTTGGCCGGCCCCATTGGATGGGTAAGAAGGTGGGTATGCGGTGGGTATAAATCTCTATATACTAGAGGCTACGATAGGGACCGAGAGGAGGAATTGGTTTTGGTCTCCCGATGAAATTAAGCATCCCGTGTTCGCCCCGAACACACAACTTAATTTCATCAATAATAATTCATTCCACTAAAGAACTATTATTGAACTACCGCACCAATCCCAAATTACATTTTGGGCTCCTTCTTATTATGAGCATGTTAGTCTCCCTGTGTTTAAGATATCGAATGTCCACTAATTAAGTGAGTTACTGAAAACTCATTTAATTAATATCTAGGTCCAAGAGTAGTACCACTCAACCTTATCGTCATGTCGGACTAAGTCCACCTGCAGTGTTTAACATGACAATCCTTATGAGCTCCTCTTGGGGACATTATCAACCTAGTATCTCTAGGACACAGTTTCCTTCTATAATCAACAACACACACTATAAGTGATACCATTTCCCAACTTATCGGGTTTATTGATTCATCGAACTAAATCTCACCCATTGATAAATTAAAGAAATAAATATCAAACATATGTGCTTGTTATTATATTAGGATTAAGAGCACACACTTCCATAATAACTGAGGTCTTTGTTTCTTTATAAAGTCAGTATAAAAGAAACGACCTCTAATGGTCCTACTCAATACACTCTAAGTGTACTAGTGTAATTATATAGTTAAGATAAACTAATACCTAATTACACTACGACCTTCCAATGGTTTGTTCCTTTCCATTATGGTCGTGAGCTACTGTTTATAATTTATAAGGTACTGATAACATGATCCTCTGTGTGTGACACCACACACCATGTTATCTACAATATAAATTAATTGAACAACTACATTTATCATAAATGTAGATATTTGACCAATGTGATTCTTATTTCTAGATAAATATTTATACCAAAAGCTAGGCTTTTAGTATACACTCTAACAGTACCCTTAGTAAAGGTTCTATGGAAAAACCAATGATACGAAGAAGCCACGTGGGAACGAGAAGATGATATGAGACAGAAGTATACATCACTATTCTAAGTTCGAGGACGAACTTTTTATGAGGTATGGGGTACTGTAACACCCACGAAATTATACGATAGGTATATGAATATTATTTTCCTTAGAGCATAAAGAAATGAGAAGAATAAGAGAAAAAGGAAAATAAAAACAAAAGAAAATATAGAATAAGAAGAGGTGAGGTCAAGGATTGAACCTTGAACCTCCTACAATTGATGGAGATATTTATTAATGATAACCATTAGGATAAGGAGAAATAATTTGATAGAAAGGAATGAAAAATTTAGTTAAAGGAGAAAAGAAAACTAAGCAAAAAGAGCAAGAGAAAACCAAGTTGCTTACCTTCTTTTCCCTCTTGGTTAAGAAAAGGAGCAAGCAAAAGAGGGATTGTCTACTTCCCTCCCTCTCTCTATTTTCGTGGGAATTAAAGGAGTGGGGGAAAAGAGGAGTTGAGGGAATGAATGAGGACATGTTTCATTTGGCAAAGGGATAAATAGGTTTAGAGAAGAAAAACAAGGGATTAAATTCATTTTCTTCTTCCTCCTTCTCCCTTCTTCATTCTTCACAGAACCAAGAAAACTTCCCTCTCCTCATTCCAATAGCTAAGTTAAGTTCTTCTCCAAGAAAGCTAATTTCCGAGAAGAAACCTTCAAATTCTAGCCCTTACAAGCAAAGGAAACAAAAGGAGGTACAAGAAGAAGAAGCTTCCTCCTTCCTTGACACCTAGAACACTTTTCTCTCTAAGGAAAACCACAAGCGAAAGGATGTAAGTTCCCCTCACCTGTGGTACAATAGCTCTTGTTGTTCTATAAAGATTCGGTTACATAAAAATCTAAGAAAACATCATGAAGAATTCCAATCAAGATAAAACCAAAGGAAGGACCTAGGGAATGAAAAGATCTAAATTTGATATGCTCGATATTTTTCTTGTAACATGTATTTTATGATAAGGATTTATCTCATGTCTCTATGTTAAAATGTTTGGTAGAACTTAGATTCATGAGTATTCGGCCATTGTAACGACCCATCTTCTGGGTACTGGCTGTAAGGCCGGTCGCTACAATTATGCTAAACTATACTGTGCGGAAAGCTGGGCTAATTAAAATTTTACTCTACTAATGACGGATACAACTGATAAGAAAGATCTAAATACCTTATTTGCTGGTGTACATATGCTAAGGAGGGGAAACTGAACATCCCGACTAACTACAGACTTGCCGATCGATCCGCAGATCGATCGAAGCTATGGGCATTCTGTTCCCAACTGGATCGGTCGGCAGACCGATCCAGGTGTGGCTGGATCGGTCGGCAGACCGATCCAGGTATGTCTGGATCGGTCGGCCGACCGATCCAGGCACCCGAAACCCCTGGAACGCTACTGTATCGTGCTGGATCGGTCGGCTGACCGATCCAGGAGGATACAGTAGCATACTGTATCTGTCTGGATCGGTCGGCTGACCGATCCAGAAGCCTGGTACGCTACTGGATCGGTCGGCAGACCGATCCAGCGTCTGATTTCCTGATTTCGAAATTAGAGATGCTGATTTCGACACTTTGTCGTGCCAAAACCACCTGCAACCACTCCAAACCAATGCAAATCATACTAATATGAACCTACTAATATTCGAAACCTGGCATACTACATAGTGCATGGTTTACTATTTCATAACACTTAACAAATCAAAAACTGAATAGTAAAAACTGAAAACGCTAAGTGCTAATGCTGAAGTAAAACTGTTTAGATCCCAAAGATCTTTATTCCAACTCCTGCCCACACACATCCTGATAGCATTGCCCTCCAGCCTCCGCTACTGGTCCACTTTTCCTTTACCTTTATCTGCAGTATAAGAAAAGTAGTATCTATAAGCTAAAAAACTTAGTAAGAAACCATCTACCTCACAAAAACATGCATACGATGCAGATATGTTTTAAAAACATGCTGTTGGAAAGTTGGTGCTGATCATGGCATGGCATGGCATTTATTCATATGAACAGAAACTGAGCATGGCAATCATACTTCCAAAAGGAGAGCTGAGCATGAAAACTGAAACTGAATACGAATCATGGAACTGAACTAAGCTGATCATGATCTGTACTAAACTGATTGAGCTGGTACTGTAACTAAGCTGAACTCACATAACTGATTGTGAATTTGAAAAGCTATACATATAATAAGTGAAAATACTAAACATGCTGCTGAGGGGCCCTGGCAACTATACTTGCTGTGCGCGCATCCCTATCTAAACCCGGGATTGCAAGTTCCGAATCTAGTAGGGTTTACTAGGTTAGCTAAACCTAGGGACGACTATGGGAGTCCAGCCCAGTGGATATCTAATCCAGTACAGTGCCACTGCTGAAAATAAAATACTGAATGCTATATACTTATTTTACTGAATCTAGGTTATCTGAACCTTGAACTAGGTTGTCTGAACCTAGAGGCTACTGTGGGAGCTCACCCATTGGACTGTAGTCCTACATAAGTTGAAATAAAACTAATTTGTTATTTTAAAAGCTTCTAGTGCATTTAATAAGTTAATTATGTTGGTTGCTACTCGGAAAACTAGAGGTTCCACTGTACAAAAATTTTGTACAAAGGTCTGAACCTTTTCCTAGCTACCATGTGTTCTTTTAAATTAAATTTTGGATCGCCTGCGGAACTTAACACGTTTGATCCAAAAATTAATCTATTTGTTCTTTTAGATTTTGACTTGGATCTCCTGCGAAACTTAACACGTTCGACCCAAATCTCCTTAAGTTATTAATTCCATTAAATATTAATTTCCATAATTGGTTCCCAGTACTGACGTGGCGAGGCACATGGCCTTTTTGGATATGGGAGCAACCACCACCGACTAGACAAAACCTTTTATGGAAAGATAATATTTAATTTCCTAAAATAACTTTAGATTAACCGAAAAGAACAATCAAATCACAAGGGAAAGAAAAAACAAAAGAACACTATATCGAAAACAAATTCGAAACTCTAGAATCGTATGCCTCTTGTATTTAGTATTATTTCCAAAAATAACTAGTATGATGCGGAAAAAAAAATTACTAGTTATACCTTTTAGAAAGACCTCTTGATCTTCTACCGTATTCCTCTTCTAACCTCGGACGTTGTGTGGGCAACAATCTTCCGAGATGAGAAACCACCAATCACCTTCTTCTTCCTAGCAAGTTTCGGCCATCAAAACATCTTCTAGGATGAAGAGGTTCGGCCACCACCACCATGCTCCAAGGGATGCTAGAAACGAGGCTTGCTTTCTCTCCTTCTTCTCCTTCCTTGATCCGGCCACTAACAAAAGCTCCACCAAGAGGTAAGTTTCGGCCAACAAGAGGAGAAGAGAGAAATAGGGCCGGCCACACCACCAAGGAAAAAAGAGGGAGAAAAATAGAATAGAGTCGTTAGCTTTGAAGCCTCCTCTACCCCCTCTTTTATAATCATTGATCCTGGCGAATAAGGAAAATTTAATAAAAATTTCCTTAATTCTTTTTCCATTGAAAAGGAAAAATTATTTAATTAAAAACAATTTTCTTTCTCAATTTTATTTGGCCGGCCACACTAAAGCTACAAACAAGGAGAGTTTTAATTAATTAAAACTTACTAATTTGTCTCCAGAAATTTATAAGATTTCTCCAATAATTTAATCCCTTCATGATTGGTTTATAAAAAGGAAATTTAATAAATTAAAATCTTTCTTTTAAACATGTGGATAAAAAGAAAGTTATCTCTAAAAATTAAAATCTCTTTTAATCTACAAATAAGGAAAGATATCAAATCTTTTCTCAATCTTTTGTAGAAACTAATAAAAGAGAATTATTAATTTTAAACTTTCTTTTAAATCATGAACATGGTTAAAAAGGAAAGTTTTCTTAAAATTTAAAATCCTCCTTTAATCAATAAATAAGGAAAGATTTCAAATTTTAAACTCTCTTTTAAACATGTAGATGATTTACAAATAAGGAAAGTTTTTACCAAAAATTAAAACCATCCTTTTAAACTACAAATAAGGAAAGAGATTAATCTCTTCTCTTAATCTTTTGTAGAAAGCTATAAAAGGAAATTTTTAATTTTTAAACTCTCTTTTAAAATAATGATATCCACATAAGAAATAATTTTAATAAAAAATCCTTTTAAATATTCTAGTGGCCGGCCACCTAAGCTTGGGACCCAAGCTTTGGTCGGCCACCTACATGGCCCATCCTCTTGGTCTTGGCCGGCCTTAGCTTGGGTTCCAAGCTAGCTTGGCCGGCCCCATTGGATGGGTAAGAAGGTGGGTATGCAGTGGGTATAAATCTCTATATACTAGAGACTACGATAGGGACCGAGAGGAGGAATTGGTTTTGGTCTCCCGATGAAATTAAGCATCCCGTGTTAGCCCCGAACACACAACTTAATTTCATCAATAATAATTCATTCCACTAAAGAACTATTATTGAACTACCGCACCAATCCCAAATTACATTTTAGGCTCCTTCTTATTATGAGTGTGTTAATCTCCCTGTGTTTAAGATAACAAATGTCCACTGATTAAGTAAGTTACTGACAACTCACTTAATTAATATCTAGCTCCAAGAGTAGTACCACTCAACTTCATCGTCATGTCGGACTAAGTCCACCTGCAGGGTTTAACATGACAATCCTTATGAGCTCCTCTTGGAGACATTCTCAACCTAGATCACTAGGACACAGTTTCCTTCTATAATCAACAACACACACTATAAGTGATATCATTTCCCAACTTATCGGGCTTATTGATTCATCGAACTAAATCTTACCCATTGATAAATTAAAGAAATAAATATCAAATATATGTGCTTGTTATTATATTAGGATTAAGAGCACACACTTCCATAATAACTGAGGTCTTTGTTTCTTTATAAAGTCAGTATAAAAGAAACGACCTCTAATGGTCCTACTCAATACACTCTAAATGTACTAGTGTAATTATATAGTTAAGATAAACTAATACCTAATTACATTACGACCTTCCAATGGTTTGGTCCTTTCCATTATGGTCGTGAGCTACTGTTTATAATTTATAAGGTACTGATAACATGATCCTCTGTGTGTGACACCACACACCATGTTATATACAATATAAATTAATTGAACAACTACATTTATCATAAATGTAAACATTTGACCAATGTGATTCTTATTTCTAGATAAATGTTTATACCAAAAGCTAGGCTTTTAGTATACACTCTAACAAATTAAACTGTCTATTACTGAGCTAGACCTTTAATCGAGCACCTAGGATGCTCTAACTCTTCTCCCTAATAGGGTGACCACCTCTAGGCACCCAACAACGTCTAACCTCCTATCTGAAGAGGGAAAACGTGTCCGGCCCATCTAGAGGTGCTCATCTAAATCCCTAATCTTCGAAGAGAGTTAAATACACCCTAGATATCGATAAAAAATCTTCATACATTCTAACTAAAGCATAAAAACTCAAACGGAAGCTATTATACTGCAGGTGAGGGGTTTCTTACATCCTGCGCGTAGTTTCTTACAAATCTGATCGCTAGGTTTCCGGTGAAGATGCCCTTCTCGACGATCCGCTCGCGTCCACGTGTTCTTCTCGCGAAGGGGAATGTCCTCGTATCGAAGATCTCGCCGAAAGAAGTTCCCTTGGCTCTTGGGGCTTGGTGTGCCATGCGTGAGGAAGAGGAGAAGAAGGGAGAGGCGGCGGTGGTGTTGGGTCTTGGTGGAAAGATTGTGCCGAAACAAATAAAACCTAAACCAAACCAACTTATATTTCCCTATTTATATTAAGTGGGTATTTTTGCCCAACTTAAATATAAATATATTTGATTCTCCTTTCCTTTCAGCACGACCCTGCTGGGTTCACCGGTTATTAAGGCTAACTAAAGGTTTAGCGGACCCGAGAGGTCCCGGGTTCGATTCCCGCTTAAGCCTTTTTATTCTTCTAATTATTTTTGCTACTTCCGCTATTCGAAAAATTCCGGAAAAATATCTAAAAATTCCAGAAAAATCATAGAATAATTCCAATGCAAGTTTGAGAATTTTCGGGCATTACAATCCCCCATACCTTATAAAAAGTTCATCCTCGAACTTAGAACAATTCTGGGTACTTCTGTCTCATGCTGGCTTCTGTCTCCCAAGTTGCCTCTTCTGCTGTGTGACTGTGCCAAACGACTTTGACTAATGGTACTTCCTTGTTCCGTAATTTCTTAACTGCTCGGTCTATTATCTGAATAGGCCGACTATCATAGCTGAGGTCCTCGTGGATCTGTACCGACTGGGGCTCAATCACCTGGGTGGCATCTGGGGTATGCTTCTTCAGCATAGAGACATGAAATACGTTGTGGACAGCTGACAATTCCTGGGGTAGCTCTAGCTCATATGCTACCTTGCCCACTCTTCTGCTGATAAGGTATGGTCCCACATATCTGGGACTTAGCTTGCCCTTTTTCCCAAAATACATTACTCCCTTCATGGGAGCCACTCTAAGGAACACTGAATCCCCAACTGAAAACTCTAAGGGTCTGCGCCGCATATCAGCATAGCTCTTCTGGCGGGTCTGAGCTGTCTCTATCCTCTGGCGGATCTGCTGTATGGCTGCTGTGGTATCTGCTACTAGATCTGTCTGAAGTTCTAGCTCTTTCTGTTCACCACTCTCATACCAGCAGATTGGAGATCTACACCTCCGCCCATAGAGAGCTTCGTAAGGTGCCATGCCGATAGTGGCCTGATAGCTGTTGTTGTATGCAAATTCTGCTAAGCTCAGATATTTGCACCAACTTCCCTTAAAGTCTAGGGCACACGCTCGGAGCATATCTTCGAGTACCTGGTTTACTCGCTCCGTCTGACCATCTGTCTGAGGATGGAATGTTGTGCTGAACTTTAACCTAGTGCCCAACGCTAACTATACACACTCCCAGAAGTGTGATGTGAATCTGCTGTCTCTGTCTGAAATGATGGTTCGTGGGACTCCATGTAGTCTGACGATCTCCTGGAGATACAACTGAGCTAGCTTCTCCATGGAGTAGGATACCTTGATAGCTAAGAAGTGGGCTGATTTAGTCAACCTGTCGACTATGACCCAGATGGCGTCAAAACCATTCGTGGTTCTGGGCAGTCCCACTATGAAATCCATAGAGATATCCTCCCACTTCCATTCTGGAATCTGTATAGGCTGCAGAACTCCTCCTGGTCGCTGATGTTCTGCCTTGACCCTCTGACAGGTGAGGCAGATGCTAACATATCTGGCTATGTCTCGCTTCATCCCGGGCCACCAAAAATGGTTCTTCAGGTCTTGATACATTTTGGTGGAACCTGGATGCATCGCATAGGGAGTGTTGTGAGCCTCATCTAAAATCTATCTCCGTAGCTCCTTCTGATCTGGAACACAGAGTCTGTCACCAAAATACAACACCCCGCTATCGGACACTCTGAATTCTCTACTTTCTGATTCTGCTAGCCCTTGCTTGATTTTCTGAATTTCAGGGTCTTGCTCCTGAGCTGACTGAATATCACCAAGCAAGGTAGACTCTAAGGTCATAGTAGAGAGCTGTCCAACGATAAGTTCGAGACCGAAATCTACGATCTCCTTTTGTAGGGACAGTGACATGGCTGTAAGAGATAATAAGGTAGCACTGGATTTTCTGCTAAGTGCGTCGGCTACCTTATTGGCTTTCCCTGGATGATAGAGGATGTCTATATCATAGTCTTTGACCAGCTCAAGCCATCTGCGCTGTCGCATGTTCAGATCCTTCTGAGTGAAGAAGTACTTCACACTCTGATGATCTGTATACACTCTGCACTGAGCTCCATATAAGTAATGTCTCCAAATTTTGAGAGCGAACACTACTGCTGCGAGCTCAAGGTCATGAGTAGGGTAATTCTTCTCATAATCCTTGAGTTGTCTGGAGGCATAGGCGATCACCTTGCCATTTTGCATCAATACTGCTCCTAGTCCCAACTTAGAGGCATCACTATAGATGTCAAAGCTGCTGGTGTTGTCTGGTAGAGCCAAAATGGGAGCACTGGTCAATCTTCTTTTTAGCTCGCTGAAGCTGTTCTCACAGTCCTCTGTCCACTGAAATTTCCCGTTCTTTCTGGTAAGAGCTGTCAGTGGGGAGGCTATCCTGGAGAAGTCCTCTACAAACTTTCTGTAATAACCTGCTAATCCCAGAAAGCTTCTGATTTCACTGGCGTTCTTCGGTCTTTTCCAGTTACTTACTGCTTCTATTTTGCTGGGATCTACCATAATACCATTTTTTGAGATGATGTGACCCAGGAAGGACACCTGGTCTAACCAAAATTCACATTTCGTGAACTTGGCGTATAGCTGGTTCTGCTGAAGGGTCTGCAATACTAGCTTCAGGTGCTCTGAGTGTTCTTCCTGAGTTCCTGAGTAGATAAGAATGTCATCGATAAACATAATAATAAACTTATCTAAATACTCCCTGAATACTCTGTTCATGAGATCCATGAATGTAGCTGGAGCATTGGTCACGCCAAAGGGCATGACTACGAACTCGTAGTGTCCGTATCTGGTTCTGAACGCTGTCTTGGGTATATCCCCTTCTTTAACCTTCACCTGATGATAACCTGATCTAAGATCTATCTTAGAGAACACTGCTGCTCCCTTCAGCTAGTCGAACAGGTCATCGATTCTGGGAAGGGGGTACCTGTTCTTGATCGTGACTTGGTTCAGTGATCTGTAGTCTATGCACAGTCGCATGCTTCCATCCTTCTTCTTCACGAACAATACAGGCGCTTCCCATGGTGAGTGACTCGGGCGTATGAAACCCTTGTCAAGCAGCTCCTGTAGTTGCTCCTGAAGTTCCTTCAGTTCTGCTGGAGCCATGCGATAAGGCGCTTTGGAGATAGGATTTGTACCGGGAATGAGCTCTATCTCAAAGTCAATCTCCCTGTCTGGTGCTAAGCCTGGTAACTCTTCAGGGAAGACTGCTGGGTAGTCACATACGACTCGAACCTCTGCTAGCTGTTGGTTCTTGTCCTGGCTGGCGTTGACTACGTGTGCTAGGAATCCTGTACATCCTGAATCCAGTAGCTTCTGTGCTTTCATAGCTGAGAGAAACTTCTTGGCCTTTCTCTTTGGTTCCCCGCTGTATTCAAATTGCACTGCCGCTTCAGGTTGGAAGATGACCTTCTGTTTACGGCACTCTATGGTAGCACCGTATCTGATCAGAAAGTCCATTCTGAAGATAACGTCATAGTCGGTCATTTCTAGCACTATCAGATCACAGAAGAGCTCTCTGTCTGCTATAATGACCGGCACTGCTCTGAGCCAGTGCGTGGATGCCATGATCTCTCCTGAAGGTAGTGTCGTCAAAAACTGACCACTGAGTACGTCTGAGGCTATTTCTAATTTTTCGGAGAACATCCTGGCTATATATGAATAGGTTGCCCCAGTATCAAATAGAACAGTAGCGCTATACTGAAAAATGCTAATCTGACCTGTGACAACTGTCGAGGCATTGGCTACCTCCTCTCTGGTGAGTGAGTAGATCCTCGCATTCGCCATAGCTGGAGGGGCTTCTAATCTGCCCTGGCAGATAAGTGTACCTTCTAAAGCGGCATGCATCTGATATAACTGAGCTGGCTGGCCTGCATACTGAATCTGCTGTGGCTGAGGAAGACCGGTCTTGTTCGGGCACTGCTTAGCCATGTGTCCTTCTTGTCCACATTCAAAGCATCCTCGTGTGCCCTTGCGACAAACCCCTGGGTGGAATTTCCCACAAGTAGCACACTTTGGATAACTGGGTCGCTTGCTAGATGGTCCTCCTTTTGGGTAACTCCCTGATTTGCGCTTGCTGTTGGAGTTCCCTTTCCAGTTCGAGCTGTGGCCCTGCTATTTTTGAGTGTGAGAGTTTCCTTGGCCCTTGGACTCTGAGGAGACTTGCTTCTGCTGCCTTATGCTGTTCTCGTAATGCTCTATGGTCAAGGAACTGCTCACTAACTCCTCTGTGGTTTGTGGCCTATGTATGCCACCAGCCACGTTCACTGCTATCTCTGGCCTCAGCATCTTGAGCATCAACCGGATTCGTTCCTTCTCTGTGCTGACTAGCTCTGGGCATTGACGAGCCAACCTGTTGAATTTCTTCACGGCTTCCTCAACTGAAAGGTTGCCCTGGCAAAACTCAGTGAACTCGTCGTAGTGGCGGTTCGTAACCCGCACGTGAAAGAACTCCTTGAAGAATTCTTTCTCGAAGTCAGCCCACGACATCTGGTTCACTGGGTGCTTCATTCTGATCCTTTTCCACCACATGCGTGCGTCTCCTGTCAGGCAGAAGGAGGCACACTTCACCTTCTCATGTTCTGGCCAGTCCAGAAGCTCCATCGTGCTCTCTAGTATTTTCAACCAGGCTTGTGCATCCCATGGTTCACTAGTGCCTGAGAAGTTCTCTAGCTTGACTCGCTGCCACTGGATCAGATAGGCTTCCATTCTTGGCTCAGCTGCTGGGACTGCTGGTGCTGGTGCTGTAGGCTGAGCTAGTAGAACCTCTAAGACTACTGGAGTCGTCAAATTCGGTTCCGGGGTGACTGTGGGGGTACTCTGCTGATTAGCCTTTAAGGTGGCTATCTCCTGTTGCTGTTCAGCTAGCTGCTACTGTAACTGAGCCACTGAACTGCCTGCCTCTTGCTGGGGCTCAGTAGCTAGTGCCCTTCTAGCTGGGCGTCCTCGTGCCATTTCTAAAGACATAGAGAACATAACATAACTAATGTAATCACAGTTATATAACTACTAATATCATGTTTAAAACTATCACATACTAACAAGCAGTAGACATATAAACATGAACTGTAATAACAAGACAAGGAGCACAAATAAAGTAGAGGTATTCTTACTTGGAAGCTGCAGGTTCAATGCTGATGTGTGTGTAGGAAGTATGGAACACTGCTCTGATACCACTCTGTAACGACCCACCTTCTGGGTACTGGCTGTAAGGCCGGTCGCTACAATTATGCTAAACTATACTGTGCGGAAAGCTGGGCTAATTAAAATTTTACTCTACTAATGACGGATACAACTGATAAGAAAGATCTAAAGACCTTCTTTGCTGGTGTACATATGCTAAGGAGGGGAAACTGAACATCCCGACTAACTACAGACTTGCCGATCGATCCGCAGATCGATCGAAGCTATGGGCATTCTGTTCCCAACTGGATCTGTCGGTAGACCGATCCAGGTGTGGCTGGATCGGTCGGCAGACCGATCCAGGTATGTCTGGATCGGTCGGCCGACCGGTCCAGGCACCCGAAACCCCTGGAACGCTACTGTATCGTGCTGGATCGGTCGGCTGACCGATCCAGAAGCCTGGTACGCTACTGGATCGGTCGATAGACCGATCCAGCGTCTGATTTCCTGATTTCGAAATCAGAGATGCTGATTTCGACACTTTGTCGTGCCAAAACCACCTGCAACCTCTCCAAACCAATGCAAATCATACTAATATAAACCTACTAATATTCGAAACCTGGCATACTACATAGTGCATGGTTTACTATTTCATAACACTTAACAAATCAAAAACTGAATAGTAAAAACTGAAAACGCTAAGTGCTAATGCTGAAGTAAAACTGTTTAGATCCCAAAGATCTTTATTCCAACTCCTGCCCACACACATCCTGATAGCATTGCCCTCCAGACTCCGCTACTGGTCCACTTTTCCTTTACCTTTATCTACAGTATAAGAAAAGTAGTATCTATAAGCTAAAAAGCTTAGTAAGAAACCATCTACCCCACAAAAACATGCATACGATGCAGATATGTTTTAAAAACATGCTGTTGGAAAGTAGGTGCTGATCATGGCATGGCATGACATTTATTCATATGAACAGAAACTGAGCATGGCAATCATACTTGCAAAAGGAGAGCTGAGCATGAAAACTGAAACTGAATACGAATCATGGAACTGAACTAAGCTGATCATGATCTGTACTAAACTAACTGAGCTGGTACTGTAACTAAGCTGAACTCACATAACTGATTGTGAATTTGAAAATCTATACATATAATAAGTGAAAATACTAAACATGCTGCTGAGGGGCCCTGGCAACTGTACTTGCTGTGCGCGCATCCCTATCTAAACCCGGGATTGCAAGTTCCGAATCTAGTAGGGCTTACTAGGTTAGCTAAACCTAGGGACGACTATGGGAGTCCAGCCCAGTGGATATCTAATCCAGTACAGTGCCACTGCTGAAAATAAAATACTGAATGCTATATACTTATTTTACTGAATCTAGGTTATCTGAACCTAGAACTAGGTTGTCTGAACCTAGAGGCTACTGTGGGAGCCCACCCATTAGACTGTAGTCCTACATAAGTTGAAATAAAACTAATTTGCTGTTTTAAATGCTTCTAGTGCATTTAATAAGTTAATTAAACTGTCTATTACTGAGCTAGACCTTTAATCGAGCACCTAGGATGCTCTAACTCTTCTCCCTATTAGGGTGACCACCTCTAGGCACCCGACAACGTCTAACCTCCTATCTGAAGAGGGAAAACGTGCCCGGCCCATCTAGAGGTGCTCATCTAAATCCCTAATCTTCGAAGAGAGTTAAATACACCCTAGATATCGATAAAAAATCTTCATACATTCTAACTAAAGCATAAAAACTCAAACGGAAGCTATTATACTGCAGGTGAGGGGTTTCTTACATCCTGCGCGTAGTTTCTTACAAATCTGATCGCTAGGTTTCCGGTGGAGATGCTCTTCTCGACGATCCGCTCGCGTCCACGTGTTCTTCTCGCGAAGGGGAACGTCCTCGTATCGAAGATCTCGCCGGAAGAAGTTCCCTTGGCCCTTGGGGCTTGGTGTGCCGTGCGTGAGGAAGAGGAGAAGAAGGGAGAGGCGGCGGTGGTGTTGGGTCTCGGTGGAAAGATTGTGCCGAAACAAATAAAACCTAAACCAAACCAACTTATGTTTCCCTATTTATATTAAGTGGGTATTTTGGCCCAACTTAAATATAAATATATTTGATTCTCCTTTCCTTTCAGCACGACCCTGCTGGGTTCACCGGTTACTAAGGCTAACTAAAGGTTTAGCGGACCAGAGAGGTCCCGGGTTCGATTCCCGCTTAAGCCTTTTTATTCTTCTAATTATTTTTGCTACTTCCGCTACTCGGAAAATTCCGGAAAAATATCTAAAAATTCCAGAAAAATCATAGAATAATTCCAATGCAAGTTTGAGAATTTTCGGGCGTTACAGCCATGGTAGAACTAAGGGCCTAGGAGAGCTTTAATTTAAAACTGAGCATGCTATGATCTCCCTAAGATAAGATATGAAACTATTATGATATGCCCTTGATTGTATATTAAGTTGAATTCTATTTCATGTCCATGAAGGTTCGGCCATGTTTAGTTTTTGAAGCCTAGGAGAATTTAAAACAAGTCTAAGATGCGCATGACCTCCTTGATGAAATGTTATGAAACTAACATAATGTTCTTATGTTTATTGTTGCATGGAAATTAAATTACATGCTTTATAACATTCGGCCACATCATGTTCAAGGGCTTAGGAAATTTAGAACCTAACTCAACTATGCTCATGTTATTCCTTGAAATATTTGCTATGAAAGTTGTTTAAGGTTCTCATGCTTTTAGGACACTTGAACCTTAGTTTTAAGTCCTATAACATTCGGCGACATCATGTTCAAGGGCTTAGGAAATTTAGAACCTAACTCAACCATGCTCATGTTATTCCTTGAAATATTTGCTATGAAAGTTGTTTAAGGTTCTCATGCTTTTAGGACACTTGAACCCTAGTTTTAAGCCCTACAAGTTTCGGCCACTTTATGATTAAGGGCTTAGGAAACTTAGAACCTAACTCAACCATGCTCATGTTATTCCTTGAAATATTTGCTATGAAAGTTGTTTAAGGTTCTCATGCTTTTAGGACACTTAAACCCAAGTTTTAAGCCCTACAAGTTTCGGCCACTTTATGATTAAGGGCTTAGGAAACTTAGAACCTAACTCAACTATGCTCATGTTATTCCTTGAAATATTTGCTATGAAAGTTGTTTAAGGTTCTCATGCTTTTAGGACACTTGAACTTTAGTTTTAAGTCCTATAACTCTCGGCCACTTCATGTTTAAGGGCCTAAGAAACTTAGAACCTAACTCAACTATGCTCATGTTATTCCTTGATATGTTTGCTATGGAAGTTGTTTAGGGTTCACAAGCTTGAATGATAGTTTTTAACCCAATGTATGCTTGACAAGTTTCGGCCATGATAAGTTGTAAGCTTAAGAATCCTAGAACTCTACCTAAACTTGCTCATGGTGTTTCTTATGGTATAAGAAATGATGCTTACTTAGGGTTCACATGTTGGTATGGAGTTTTTACCAAAAACCCAATCTATATGGTTCGGCCACAATAAGACATTAGGGTTAGAAACCTAATTATGTTTTCCATGTATATTATATGTCATGATTATGAGATTTCTATGCTTCTATGTTTAATTATGCACACTTATGATCTATACATGATGGAAACCCTTATGCTATGGTGTTAATTATTTATGATGAGTTATGTGCCAATTTATGCATGATATATGTGATGAGCTGTGTGTCCAATTTATGCATAAAATATATGATGTGCCGTGTGCCCAAATTTTTACATACCATTATGATGAGCTGTGTGCCCAAAATTCTATATGGTATGATATGATAAGAGATACGATGTGCAAGAAATGATAAGAACCATGATATGTAAGACATGCTATTTTACTTTATGCATGACTTGTACCAAGGGTGAGCTCCATAAGCGCCCCGGGGTCGATGGACTAGGAAACGAGCCTCGTTAGGGATGAGCTCCTAAGTGCCCCTATGTCGATGGACTAAGAAACGGGCCTAGCATGTATGCCTTGTAGGGTTCAAGACTTGCTACCTTGGACCTACATAGGACGCACGCATTTATGTATGTGGTACAAGCCGGGGCCCTAACCATGTTATGATTATGTTTAAGTATGTATGAAATAAGTTTTCAAAGGACATGTTGCATATATTATTGCATGAATCATGTTTTTAAAAGTCATCTTGCATAACACATTATGATTATGTTACGATATACCCTGATGCCTTATGATTATGTTATGTTATGTTAGGATGAACCTTATGATTATGTTTTGATATGTTATGATCATGATCATGTTATGCTAGAATGCACTTTATGACTTTATGAGGATATACCATAATACCATATGATTTTGTTATGATATGATGAGTTGTCTTTATGCTTTATGCATTGAAGCTTTATTTATGCTATACGATTTTTGTGAGTAGGAAAGGATCTTACTGAGCCTTGAGTGCTCACAGCTTACTTTCTTTGTACCATAGATAAGGGCAAAGAATGGATGTACTAAGGGAGTAGCAGGAGGGGGCAAGGAGGACGTGTGTAGTAGTGACTTGGCTAAAGAGGAAAACCTGCTTTTAATTAATAAGAATTATGTTCATGTTGTTTCCTTTATAACTCTATGACACTTCATCATGCTCTTTAGTATTATGGTTTAAGTTATGTTAAGCATGTTATGTGACTCATATGATAGGTAGTTGATGATGATGTGTTAAAAATAAAAGAAAGGTTTAAAGAAAAAAAAAATATATATATATATATGCTATAGATAAGACTTCCGTTGTTTTAAGAAGAAAGAATAAGTAACCCCCGTCAGCTTAAGCAGGAAGGGGCGGGGCGTTACAATCAGCTACCAATGAATCCTACTTAAGTTAATATAACCTAGCCTTAGATGCCAAAGATATAATTGGTTTATTTCCGAAGGTTGCTTTCCCTTAAAGTTAGAAGATGTGTTACTAATTTCCATTTGTTGCATCGTGGGAGTTATTGGATTATAAATTGTCAACCAACATACCAGAATAGATAACTTCCCTATTTTTCTTGATAACAACTTTGTTATCAAAATATACACAATATCTATTCTATAATAGTTTAGAAACTGAAATCAGGTTCTTTCTAAACTTAGTATGTAAAGACAATTTCTAATAATCCATATTTTATTCCTATTAGAGAATAAACCTCTCCCACTGCAACAGCTGCTACTTTTGCAGTAGTGCCCATATGGACGGTGTTTTTATTTTCATTTAGTTGTCGGATTTCCTGGAACCCTGCAATGAATTGCAGACATGATTAATGGCATCTGTATCTACACTCTAAGTTCTGTTAGATAACTCCACTAAACATGTTTCAACTAATGAATTAAATACACCTAAATTATTCTTAGTTCTAAGAAGAAAGTTTACCTTAATGTCCAAGTCCTATTTCCAATCATTACAATTGGGACTACTAAGTCTTTTCTATAGTATAACAACTATGGGATTGACAAACATTTTAAATCCTAAGAATCACAAAAATATTTGGTCAAGATCAATTCTTTTAAAATCCCTATGAATTTTGTATACCACGATAGTGTGGACGTATACAAAATCAAAGATGAGATTTTATCCATTAATTTTATTATCTCGTCAACTTTACTTTATGACGAATAAAATTAATAGTTGATCTATCTTTGATCAAATATTTGGTCAAAACTTTTTGAATTTAAAATATCATTGATTCCTCAAATAATATTATTTAAATTCACCAATACCTCAAACACCATGAATTTTGCATTCCACGATAGTGTGGACGTATACAAAATTTAAACATTTGTAAGAGGAGGGTTTTACCCATTAATTATCTTGTTAATAAATCTTTATGACAAAATAAAATTACCTCAAATACCGTGATTTTTATATGCCACGATAGAGTGGTCGTATACAAAATCAAACATTTGTAAGAGGAGTTTTTAATTTTATTATCTTGTCAACCTATTTATTTGACAAATTAATAGTGGGTTTTCTTCGGTCACACAAAAAATAGCAGTGACTCCGATGGGGAGGATACTATTAGACGTGCCTAAGTGTATACCATTACTTGACACTAAGTCCATTAATAAGATTGTGCCCCTTCCGATGGGGAAGATCACACGCTCTTAATTAACTTCCTATAGTCATCCAAAATGGAAGTTTAAGCTAGTGATCTGCAAACAAGCTCATCCGATATGGAGGAAGGCACTTAGAGCCAACGCGCAAGCTTGTTGCATCACTTATAAACCAGTAATGGAGACCGTGGAATTTATTTAAAAATAAATCCCTCTCCCACTTAGTTATTTAAAGTGAGGAATTTTGACTATGCTAGCCTACTTAGCATGCATAGTAACAAGCACACACAACATAACATAAAAAGCAATAAATAGAAAAATTAATTTTCAACTATTATGGCTTTTATCTATTGCTGTCTTCCGTGTGTCGCCAACCCTAGCTGCTGCCATCTTTGGCCACCGCCACCGGGTCTAGTTGTCGCATCCATCTTGCTCCTTGTTCCGCTGCGCCTCTGGTCCTCAAAAGGTTCCACGCCTTGCAAGATTCGATCCGCGACATAAATAGAATTTTACATTTTTCGATCCTATATTCCTTGAAGGAATGTACATGTAAACTAGATCGAACATAAAATAAAATTTACATCCATCGATCCTATATTCCATAAAAGGAATGTACATGTAACTAGATCAAAAAATAAAATCCTAATAAAACTAAATATAGCTCCTGCTGTGTTTTATAATACAATCATGCACACACAATAAAATGTCCTTGACATGTCCAAGGGTCCAATCACACACATAATAAGTATAAACCATAATAGTTGGATTCTGCATCCACAAAGTTAGCACATCCTACTATTAACCTGCCTAAATTATGTATGACATGTGCATAATTAAACTAATACCAAATACACAGAGGCAAAACCCTAGCTCTGATACCAATTGTTGGTTGCTACTCGGAAAACCTAATGGTTCCACTGTACAAAAATTTTATACAAAGATCTGAACATTTTCCTAGCTACCATGTGTTCTTTTAAATTAAACATGGATCGCCTGCAGAACTTAACACGTTTGATCCAAAGTTTAATTTATTTGTTCTTTTAAGTTTAGACTTGGATCTCCTGCGGAACTTAACACTTTCGATCCAAATCACCTAGGTTATTAATTCTATTAAATATTAATTTCCAAAATTGGCTTCCAGTACTGACGTGGCGAGGCATATGGCCTTCTTGGATATGGGAGCAATCACCACCGACTAGACAAAGCCTTTTAAGGAAAGCTAATATTTAATTTCCTTAAATAACTTTAGGTCAACCAAAAAAAAACAATCAAATCACAAGGAAAAAGAAAAACAAAAGAACACAACATCGAAAATAAATTTGAAATACTAGAATCGCATGCCTCTTGTATTTGGTATTTTTACAAAGAAATAAAACTAGCATGATGCGGAAAAACATTACTAGTTATACCTTTCTTTTGAAGACAAAGACCTCTTGATCTTCTACCGTATTCTTCTTCTAACCTCGGACGTTGTGTGGGCAACGATCTTCCGAGATGAGAACCACCTATCCACCTTCCTTCTTTCTTCTAGATTTCGGCTACAATAAATTTCTTTAAGGATGAAGAATTTCGGCCACCACCAATGCTCCAAGGGATGCTAGAGACGAGTCTTGCTTTCTCTTCTTCTTCTCCTTCCTTGATCCGGCCACAAACAAGAGCTCCACCAAGAAGATAGATTTCGGCCAACAAGAGGAGAGGAGATAAATAGGGTCGGCCACCAAAACCAAGGAAGAGAGGGAGGAAAAGAATAGAGGTTGTTCACCCATTAAGGCTCCTCTACCTCCTCTTTTATAATCCTTGGTCTTGGCAAATAAGGAAATTTTAATAAAAACTTCCTTAATTCTTTTGCCATGAAAAGGAAAATTTTATTTAATTAAAAATAATTTTTCTTCTCATTACTATAATGGCCGGCCACACCAAAACTCCAAGCAAATAAAAATTTTAAACACAAATTAAAACATATTTATTTGCTTCCGGAAATTTTATAAAAAATTTCTCCAATAATTTTTATCCCTTCATGATTGGTTAAAAGGAAATTTTATAAATTAAATCTTTATTTAAACATGTGGATAATTTCCGGAAAGTTATCTCTAAAAATTAAAATCTCCTTTCAATCTACAAATAAGGAAAGATATCAAATCTTTTCTTAATCTTTTGTAGAAACTAATAAAAGAGAATTATTAATTTTTTAAACTTTCTTTTAAATCATGAATATTGTTAAAAGGAAAGTTTTTATTAAAATCAACCTTTTAATCTACAAATAAGGAAAGAGATTTAGCTCTTCTCTTAATCTTTTGTAGAATCTTATAAAATGAAATATTTAAATTTTTAAACTCTCTTTAAATCATGTTATCCACATAAGAAAATTTTAAAAAAAATAAAAATCCTTTTATTTTAATTTGGGTCGGCCACACCAAGCTTGAACCCAAGCTAGGGCCGGCCACCTTGAAGCACCCATGAACCAAACTTTGGCCGGCCCTAGCTTGGTCTCCAAGCTAGCTTGGCCGGCCCCTATGGGATGGGTAAGAAGGTGGGTATAGGTGGGTATAGTACTCTATAATTAAGAGGCTACGATAGGGACCGAGAGGAGGAATTGGTTTTGGTCTCCCGATAAAATTAAGTATCCCGTGTTCGCCCCGAACACACAACTTAATTTTATCAATAATAATTCATTCCACTAGAGAACTATTATTGAACTACCGCACCAATCCCAAATTACATTTTGGGCTCCTTCTTATTATGAGTGTGTTAGTCTCCCTGTGTTTAAGATGTCCACTAATTAAGTAAGTTACTGACAACTCACTTAATTAATATCTAGCTCCAAGAGTAATACCGCTCAACTTCATCGTCATGTCGGACTAAGTCCACCTGCAGGGTTTAACATAACAATCCTTATGAGCTCCTCTTGGGGGCATTCTCAACCTAGATCACTAGGACACAGTTTCCTTCTATAATCAACAACACACACTATAAGTGATATCATTTCCCAACTTATCGGGCTTATTGATTTATCGAACTAAATCTCACCCATTGATAAATTAAAGAAATAAATATCAAATATATGTGCTTGTTATTATATTAGGATTAAGAGCACACACTTCCATAATAACTGAGGTCTTTGTTCCTTCATAAAGTCAGTATAAAAGGAACGACCTCAAATGGTCCTACTCAATACACTTAAGTGTACTAGTGTAATTATATAGTTAAGATAAACTAACACCTAATTACACTACGACCTTCCAATGGTTTGTTCCTTTCCATCTTGGTCTTGAGCTACTGTTTATAATTTATAAGGAACCGATAACATGATCTTCTGTGTGTGACACCACACACCATGTTATCTACAATATAAATTAATTGAGCAACTACATTTATCGTAAATGTAGACATTTGACCAATGTGATTCTTATTTCTAGATAAATGTTTATACTAAAAGCTAGGCTTTTAGTATACATCCTAACATACCCTTAATAGCCCCATCCTATGATTAACACCTTAATTATAGGACGTCAGAACTAATTCTGATTAACACCCAAAGAATCATGGTAAGAGCGTCTAGCAGCACCGCTCCATGATTCCCTAGATATCACTGAATAGTGCTTGCAAGAACCAGTTGATTATGGTTAACGTACAGTCTGGTCCCTTCATCTCATATATCCCGATCGAATCTATAATCAATGGTACATCGAGAATTGTATATTGATTCGACAACCATTTGATATATATTATAGTGATATTGCATGTGTAATTAGGAAACTCCTTTCCTAAAGTACATCTTACAGCTCTGATCAGAGACTTCATTCACTATAAAACAATATATTACATAGGATATCCACACCTGTAGGTGTGCAGTGAATCCCCGACTACAATACATTGACTTCGATATGTTTCGTTACTGCACTCAATCTCACCACCTGATGACCCTAATAGAGTCGATAAATGAGTCAAAGTGCAACCCCAGCATATAGAGTCCCAGAGTTGTCCCGGGTCATAAGGACTACTAGTGTATAACCACAACCAAAGACTTATCCACTCAATAAATGATAACCACTTGGAAAGTCTGTGTGAGGGATGTTCGGTGAACATCATATGATCACCCATCTGTATGTTTGAACATCTCTATGTCCTTACCAAATGAAACATGGTATACTGCATCATAGATGCTAGTCTCTAGCTCAAGCAAGCTTTTATCCTTGTTTATTAGGTGGTCCAATTGACTAGAAACAAATTTAGAATATACAGTGAATATTGATGTATTTCATGATGACCATCATATGTACCACTGTAAGGAAATAGGTTGTTAAATACACAAACGCGTAGCGGAAAAACCTATTTCCTCCAGAAGATCCATGCGAAGGGAAACATAACTTATACTAAGTTAGATTTAAAGAGCATGAGATTATACCTTTGTAGCATGCACTTGATCTCCCGACTGCTCGGATCTCAGCACGATCAAAGCGTCCGTGCCTCTTTCGGTATCCACATGAACAAGTACTCCTCTGTTTGTCTTACAAACTCTCAAATATGGAGAAGAAAAATCACATATGGTTGTGCTAGCAACCAAGAGTGATTTCAGCCAAGGGAGGAAGAAGAAGAGAAAAGAGAATGAAGAAGTAAGGAAAAATGAGAGAAAAATGGTTTAGGATCAATATCATCCCCCTTGTACTTTCAATATGTTCTAATGAAGCAATATGTGAAGATTCTAGTATATTAGTCAGTGATATTAGATATGTTCCTTGATTATCTGAAGGAGGAGTCGAGGTAGCAACTACAAACGGGAAAAGAGATTCATCAAAAGTAACATGTGTTGGTGCAGTGAGCACCAGATGATCGAACCTGAGTTTTGATTATGGCAAAGGGCTCAAAGTTAAGATGTGGTGTTATCTAACAAGGTTCATGGAGATTGCAAGAAAGTCCTAAGTGATACTTAGGCAAAAGTCCTAGATGTGGCTAGGCAAGTGAAAACCCTAGGGGGTGGTAACCCTAGGTCCTAGGGGGAGGTAACCCTAGGTGGAGGAAAATCCTAAGAGGCGGCAACCTTAGGTCCTAGGGGGAGGTAACCCTAGGTGGAGGAAAACCCTAGGGGGCGGTAACCCTAGGTCCTAGGGGGTGGTAACCCTAGGCGGAAAGTCCAGTCGGTCTGGCGGACCGGACTGGCATCAGGTAAATCTCCTGAGTGGAGTAGGTGAGGACGCGTTCCCCGTAGAGGGAACAGTAGGCATCGGGTCGACCTAGGGTTTTCAGTCGGAAAGTCGAAGTCAGACCGGGACAGTCCGGTGACTGTCAAATTTATTTTTATATATTATCCTTTGTGTTCTAACTCTGTCATGCAGGAAACTAACACTTTTGTGCAGGGTTAGAACTGACCGGGATTGGTCAACCGAACCTTGGGATCGGTCGACCGAACCCCCAAGCTGGCTGATCAAGTTTCCAGGAGTTAGACCGGGCTCGACCAGGGATCGGTCGACCGGACCTTGGGATCGATCGACCGAACTTGGGATAAGTGTCGACTAGATCAGGCCAAGGTGAGCGGGTCAGAGGAGACTGATCGGTCGATTGGATATTGCGATCGGTCAACCGAACCCAGGGGATAGAGCTTGACCGGATCGAAGCGGAGCGACGGATCAATGGATCAGATGCGGTGGAGATCATCTGATCGGTCAACCGAACGTGAGGATCGGTCGACCGATCCACTTCAGGTCAAAGCTGATCTCGAGACTTGGTGATCTGGATCAGATCTTGCAGAGCTATAAAAGGATGCCTCGCGGTGCAGCTCAGACATCAATTCGAACAGAAGAACGTGTGAACTTGTACGCTGCTCCGAAAGCTTCAACTAGACTCTGCTACTCCAACAAATGACAACCACTTCATTCGTCTTTATATTTGTCGATATAATATTTTGTGTTATAGTTGTTGCCTACCGAAAGCGGTCAAGGACCGCGGGCCTTCCAGTAGGAGTCGAGATAGGCTCCGAACGAAGTAAACCACTTGCGTCTCTGTGTGTTTGCATTTACTTTTCGCTGCGCTTCTATTCTTAGTTTTAAATTGTTAAAATAGCCACGAGCGCTATTCACCCCCCTCTAGCTCTTTCGATCCAACAATTGGTATCAGAGCGGGGTCGTTTTGAATCGGTGCAACCACCATTCAAAATAATTTTTTTTTTGTGGTATTTTTAGATTTTTCGGAGTCAATTAGAATTTAACCTTATAGCTATATTATAATTCTTTTCTCAAATCGATTTTTTTGCTCGAGGTTGGTGCAACACCACCCGAGTTCGTGTTCTATTTTTTTTTTCCGCACTACTAATCCAGGACCAAGTCCTGGAATTTTCTTGTTGTTTATTTTTCTTCATAGTTGATCTAAAATGGCCCTTCAAGAAGGCTACAGTACAACCCGCCCCTCGCTTTTCACCGGAGACGACTTCGGGTACTGGAAGGGTCGGATGGAGGCATATCTCCAAACTCATTTTGAAGTCTAGATGATCGTCAAAACCGGACTTCAACTACCAACTGATAGCGTCGGCAAGCCACTACCATACGAGGACTGGGACGCATCTCTGATTAAGAAGGTGGAAGCTAATGCCAAGGCGACCTACACCCTCCAGTGTGGCCTATCAAAAGAAGAATTTAACCGCGTCGGCCCATCCAACAGTGCCAAGGAGCTGTGGGAGAAGCTCATAGAACTTCACGAAGGAACGTCCGCCACCAAAGTAAGTAAAAGAGACCTAATCTTCAATAAATTATTTAATATCAAACTGCAGGAAGGTGAGACAGCTGCTCAACTCCACGCCCGGATTCAAGATCTGCTCAATGGTCTTCATGTAATTGTACAGAAGGTAGATAACCGGGACATCATAAGGTACTCTTTAAATGCCTTTCCGAGGAACATCTTGTGGGCATCCATGGTAGATGCCTACAAGGTTTCTAAGGACCTATCTACCATTAAGTTAGATGAACTCTTTGCAGAATTCAAACTTCATGAACAGACTAATGCATGCCCGACCGAGAAAGGGTTGGCTTTGGTTGCAGGAACAGGGAGAATGCACGAATCAAAGATAAAGCGCAGAACCGAACCAGAATCAGAAGAAGAACCATATTTGGAAGATGACGACGAGCTTACAACCGAAATAGTCAACCTGGTAAAGAAACTCTGCAAAAAGAAGGGCTTCAACAAAAAGGATGTCAAAAAGGTCATCCAGTCCAAAGAAGCCCAACCAAGCTCAAAGGTCAAATTCGAAGTGACCTGCTACGGGTGCAATAAGAAGGAGCACATCAAGGCAAACTGCCCGAACCAAAAGGATCCAAAGAAACCAAAAAGGAAGAAGGCCTTGAAAGCAACATGGGACGAGTCTTCTTCCAAGGAATCCGACAACGAAGAACTTGAGCAGACGAATTTTCTCGTGTTGACAGCCCGGGACTACACCAACGAATCCTGAAGCGAGGAAGAATCAGAAGCCGAGTCCGAGAGAAGCCACGCATCCGTTTCCGAAGGGCCAAACCCCTCTGTAAGTAAAAAATCGTTTATATGGATTAATTAATTATTTAATGCATAAAGTAGCTAAGTCCAAAATTTGAATCAAGTCGCTTCTGAAGGAGGTAACACACTTTAAAGAAACGACTAATAACGAATCTTTGACTGATCCAGTTCAGGCTGGAACCTCAACTCAAGTTCAAAAACTTGAGGAAGAGAATTCCAACCTAAAAAGTCAAGTCAAGGATTTGAAGACAACCTTAGAACGATTTTCCTTAGGATCCAAGAATCTTGAATTGATTCTTGGAACACAAAGGGAAATCTACAATCGAACTGGACTAGGATATAAATCGAAAAAGAAGTATAAGTCATATTTATCTCTCATACAAAGAACAAATAGAAAAATGATCCAAGCATGAGTTGCCAAGTCCAACCTGATCAATCAAGTTGGACTTGGACAATATTGGGTTCCTAAGGATCAAATACATTACCTCGATAGACCATATCGAGGCTATGATCCAGGGGGAGCTAGATGAAAAACAATTAAAATAAAACTAAATTCAAATTAAATTAAAATTAAATTCAAAATTCAATTAAATTAAAATTAAATTCAAAATGCAATTAAAAATTAAAATTAAATTCAAATTCAAAATTCTATTAAAAATTAAAATTAAATTCAAAATTTAATTAAAAATTTAAAATTAAATTCAAAATTCAAAATTCAATCAAAATTTGAAATTAAATTTAACATTCTAAATTCAATTAAAAATAGAAGGAGGATCCAGAATAGCTGTCACCCACAACTAAACTACCCGACTGGGTAACCAAACTTAATCTACCCGAAATAGGTAAACAAGAGTAGACTACCCGGTTGGGTAATTAAGGTTAGATAAAATGGGCTAGGTTTTAACTTGACCCACGGTACTGGTGAAATTTTTTGATGATAGTACGTTAGGGAAGCTTGGGCATCGCATATCTAGGAAGATATGGCTTCGACCTGGTGCATTTGGCCAAGTGGAACTGACCGAAGCTACCCTTAAATGGATCCTAACTAGTTAGACCAAGGTTTAGTATTAAGTTCAATGGGTAGGACTATTTGGAAAACCTCGAAGGCATGGTTACTTTAATGAGTTCCTTGTGACTCACCATAGCCCAGAAGTTTATCCAAAGAATGCTTACTCGTTGAACCCAAAGCTAAACCTGAATCTAACACAAAGTTAAACATAATCCTAAAATTGAACCTCAATGCATCTCATAAAAATTATAGGAGTCCCTGATTAAAAATTTAGATTGGGTGAGATGACTAAGGAATTGAAATTAAAAATTAAAATCATAATTCAAAATTAAATTCATAATTAATTCAAATTTAAATTCGTAATTAATATTATATTTTCAAATAAAACTTAATTTCAATTAACTCAAAATATATTTTTTTAAAATTAATTAACTTAAAATATTTTTCAAAATTCAATTAACTTTAATTTTTTTTAATTAACTCAAAACCCTTAAGATTAATGTCTTAATTATTCAAACCATCTAACAATCCCCCATAGGATTAACTGATAATTAACCTAGATTGGGTAAAATTGAAAAATAGGGAGTTTACCTCAATTAAGCTATCTTTTGATCAAAGAGGAAAAATCCAATTCAACTACTTTATGTGTAGGAATTAGATCAATGGATACTGGACAGTGGATGCTCCAGACATAAGACTGGAGATAAATTGAAATTTACTAAGCTCAAACTAAAGAACCTAGGATCGGTTGTGTTCGGCAACGACAGTAAACTTAAGGTAATCAGAAAAGGTAATATCGAACTTAACTCCGATTTTATTATTCAAAAGTTTTATTAGTTGAAAATCTCAATTTTAATTTATTAAGTATAAGCCAATTATGCGATACTGGTTACTCAGTTAATTTTACCAAGTCTGAATGTATAGTGAAACATATTGAAAATCCAAAAATCATACTTAAGGGCACTAGGAAAGATAATGTCTACACCATTTATCTACCAACATCCTCAATAAAGTGTTTTCTAACACAACAAGAGGAAACTGAGTTGTGGCACAGAAGATTAGGTCACACTCACACTAGACTCATTTCAAAAATGAGTCAAAATGGACTAGTTAGAGGGTTGCCCAAATTAAAAGTTATTGAAAACTCAATCTGTAATGCATGTAAACAAGGAAAACAAACCAAGTCAACCCACAAGTCAACCAATTTAGTTAGAACTACTTGTCTACTTGAGCTCCTTCACCTATACCTATTTGATTCACATGGAGCCAAGTCACTAAACAAGAACCAGTATTGCTTAGTTATAATCGATGACTACTCCAGGTTCACCTGGGTAAAATTTCTAAAGACAAAAGATGAAACCTTTGAAGTCTTTTGTAATTTTTGTAACTAATAGAAAATGAAAAAGACACTCAAATAAAAAGAATCAGAAGTGACCATGGAGGAGAATTTGAGAATCATAACTTTACTAAATTTTGTGAAATAAATGGGTACAAACATGAATACTCCTGCCCTAGAACCCCTCAACAAAATGGTTTAGTAGAACGTAAAAACAGAACCCTACAAGAAGCTGCTAGGACCATGTTGAACGAATATAGACTATCTAATCAATTCTGGGCTGAAGCAGTTAATACAACCTGTTACATTCAAAATAGGATTTTAATTAACAAACTTCAAAATAAAACACCCTATGAAATTTATTATAATAAAATTCCCAACTTAAACTATTTAAAAGTGTTTGGGTGTAAAGTCTTCATTTTGAACACTAAAGACTACTTAGGGAAATTTACATTAAAAACAACCCCGGGAATATTTTTAGGGTATTCAACAACCAGTGGAGCATATAGAGTGTATAACAAAAATACCCTAAAAGTAGAAGAAACAATAAATATAATATTTGATGAACAAAATAAATTACCCAACACAATAAACGAAAATGAAAATACAGAAAATGCTAACCCAATAAACAGAGAAGATGACGAAATTCAACCTGAACCTATTGAATCTGAAGAACAAATCACCAACTCAAATGGTATATGACCAACAAGAACAAACACAAATCACCCATCTGACCAAATTTTGGGTGACCCAACTTTAGGAGTCAGAACTAGGTCACCCTATAGAAACCAGAGTCAAATAGCCCTGATTTCAAAAATCGAACCCAAAACCATAGAAGAAGCCCTACCAGACCTAGATTGGACTCTAGCAATGCAAGAAGAATTGACCCAATTTGAAAGAAATCAAGTCTGGGAATTAGTGCCTAAATCCATTAATAAATCCGTAATTGACACTAAATGGGTTTTTAGAAACAAATTAAATAATCAAGGTGAAATAGTTAGAAACAAAGCTAGGTTAGTAGCTAAAGGATTCAGTCAAGTAGAAGTGTTAGACTATGATGAGACCTATGCTCCTGTAGCAAGACTTGAATCCTTTAGCATGTTGCTGGCCTATGCAGCACACAAAGGATTCAGGCTATTTCAACTGGACGTAAAACCACATTCTTAAATGGATTTATTAAAGAAGAAGTATATGTAGGTCAACTCCCAGGATTTGAGGACTTAGAATAATCAAATTATGTCTTTAGATTAAAAAAGGCCCTATACGGACAAAAACAAGCACCTGGGGCTTGGTATGAACGTCTGTCCAATTATCTAATATCAAAAGGATTTAACCAATGTCAAATAGACCCAACCCTTTTCGTAAAAACCTTAGAAAATGACATTTTTATAGCCCAAATTTACATCAACGATATTATTTTCGGTTCCGCAAACTCTAAATTTCTAAAAGAATTCACCAAACTAATGGAAAATGAATTCAAAATGAGTCTGGTAGGAGAACTTAATTTTTTCTTAGGTTTACAGATTAAGCAAACTAAAGATGGAATTTATATTTATCAAACTAAATATGCTAAGGAATTATTTAGAAAATTTGGCATGGAGAACTCAAAAATAATTAATACACCAATGGCTGCAAATGCTAAAATTGACTCAGACTTAGAAGGTAAATCAGTAGATTTGAAATACTATCGAAGTGCGATAGGAAGTCTACTGTACCTAATTGTGAGTCGACCAGACATTATTTTCGCAGTAGGTATGTGTTCACGATAGCAATCTTGTGTAAAAGAGTCTCACTTAACCCTTGTCAAAAGAATCCTTAGGTATGTTAAGGGAACCCTAAATGTAGGACTATGGTACCCTAGATCTAGAACCCTTGACCTAACCGGCTACTCTGACTCAGACTATGCCGAATGCAAGCTACACAGAAAAAGCACAAGTGGTAGCTGTTAATTTCTAGGACAATGCCTAGTAAGTTGGTCAAGTAGAAAGCAACACTGTGTTGCTCTATCTACCACTGAAGCTAAATATATAGCCTTAGGTGAATGCACATCTCAGTTGCAATGGATGATGCATACCCTAAAAGACTATCAACTAGAGTATCATAAAACAAAAATCTCAATTGATAATATAAGCTCAATAAATATAACAAAAAACCCAATTCATCACTCAAGGACTAAACATATAGAAGTATAGCACCATTTTGTAAGGGATCACATAGCTAAGGGTGATATTGAACTCAACTATGTTGAGTCAAAATCAAACCTAGCTGACATCTTCACAAAGCCCTTACCTGAACTTGAGTTCAGCTCACTTAGAAGACAAATAGGAATGTGTTGGGTAGAATATGTGTTGATTTTCAAATTCGTGATCTTACTTCAAAACTCTTATTTAATCATCTTGTTTCTTTTAAAAATACTAGGAAAATATTGGTTTTAAAATTCCAGCTTTTACTAGATTTTCAAAATGTGGATTTAGCCTAGGCTCAACCTTAAAATCATGCTCCCCTAAGTTTCAGCCAGAGAATCTCACAAACACCTAGGCTTACCTTGCTTGTGTTTGAAAAAAAAAAAATAGAATGGCGTGAGATGCATAGGGTACAACCTGGACTTAAGAATGCTTATATCTGTGCATCAATATGAGTCTGGGCGTTAAACACCAAGTAAACAGTAATCAAGTCTTCCAGCACTAGTCAAATCTAACTAGATTCAGTAACTTAACTTGACTAACCAAGTGAAAGCTGTTGCCCTCTAGGTAATCAGCTAGTAGCTAAATGGTTAGACATGTGGCCGCAAAACAACGTGCTTGATATTTAAACCAGTTTGAGTTCACTCAGGCATGAACTTTAGGGCTTTGATACCTCTCTAAAGTAAATAATCTGAAACATATTGACTCATGCTTGGACTTAAGGACCAACTGAATTTGAATGAATAACCTTACTTAAATTTATTAGGACATTAATTAAGGGGGAGTGACTTTGGGTTGGTCTTAAAGTTAGTTTTTCCAAGTTAGTTTTTCATTAAAGTAATTTTTTTTGACTTGGCTTTTAAAATAAAAATTATCTTTGACTTGACTTAAAAATTAAAAACTATTTTTTCCTTATCTTCCAAAATTCAGATTATTTTTAACTTAGCTTTAAAATTAAAATTATTTATGACTTGACTTTTAAATTATAACTCCTCTAGAAGCTAAATGTTTTCAAAGCTAAGTACTTAATTAAGTTTTCTCTAACTTTAGTTAAATTATTTTCTAAACTTAGATACTTGGCAAGATATTTTCTCAACGCAATCATTTTTTAAGCTGAAAACATAGCTAAGCATTTCAAATTTAGCTAAGTGGTTTTCAAAACAATTCTTTTTGAAAAGAAAAGTCTTTTTAAGACTAAATACGTGACAAAAACTATTATTTTCAAAAGCCTTATAAATTAAGCTAAGTACTTAACCAAATTTTTTATGTCTAAGTACTTAACTATGCTACCCTTTAAGGGGAGCTTAAAATTAAATAAACTATTTCTCTTTTTTGTTAATTCTTTTTTATTTATGTCAAAGGGAGAGAGAAAAGTCAAAGTTAAGAAATCAAGAAATTAAACATAATGAAAGGGGAAGCATAAAATTTAAATTGCATTCATGCTTATGGTTAACTTCCATTATTTATTCCTTTATTTAAAGTTATGTTTTACTTAAACTTCCATTATTTATTCCTTTATTTAAAGTTATGTTTTACTTAACTTTGACCCGAGGTTGTCATAATCAAAAAGGGGGAGATTGTTGGTGCAGTGAGCACCAGATGATCTAACCTGAGTTTTGATTATGGCAAAGGGCTCAAAGTTAAGCTGTGGTGTTATCTAACAAGGTTCATGGAGATTGCAGGAAAGTCCTAAGTGATACTTAGGCAAAAGTCCTAGCTGCGGCTAGGCAGGTGAAAACCCTAGGGGATGGTAACCTTAGGTCCTAGGTGGAGGTAACCCTAGGTGGAGGAAAACCTTAAGGGGCGGCAACCTTAGGTCATAGGGGGAGGTAACCCTAGGTGGAGGAAAACCCTAGGGGGTGGTAACCCTAGGTCCTAGGGGTTGGTAACGCTAGGCGGAAAGTCCAGTCGGTCTGGAGGACCGGACTAGCATCAGGTAAATCTCCTGAGTGGAGTAGGTGAGGACGCGTTCCCCGTAGAGGGAACAGTAGGCGTCGGGTCGACCTAGGGTTTCCAGTCGGAAAGCCGAAGTCAGACCCGGACAGTCCGGTGACTGTCAAATTTATTTCTATATATTATCATTTGTGTTCTAACTCTGTCTTGCAGGAAACTAACACTTTTGTGCAGGGTTAGAACTGACCGGGATCGGTCGACCGAACCCCTAAGCTGGCTGATCAGGTTTCCAGGAGTTAGACCGGGCTCGATCAGGGATCGGTCAATCGAACCTTGGGATCGGTCGACCGAACCTGGGATAAGTGTTGACTGGATTAGGCTGAGGTGAGCGGGTCAGAGGAGACTGATCGGTCGACCGGATATTACGATCGGTCGATCGAACCCAGGGGATAGAGCTTGACCAGATCGAAGCGGAGTGACGGATCAATGGATCAGATGTGGAGGAGATCATCTGATCGGTCGACTGAACGTGAGGATCGGTCGACCGATCCGTTTTGGGTCAAAGCTGATCCCGAGACTTGGGGATCTGGATCAGATCTTGTAGAGCTATAAAAGGAGGCCTCGAGGTGCAGCTCAGAAATCAATTCGAACAGAAGAGCATGTGAACTTGTACGCTGCTCCGAAAGCTTCAACTAGACTCTGCTACTCCGACAAACGACAACCACTTCATTAGTCTTTGTATTTGTTGGTATAATCTTTTGTGTTTAATACTTGTACTTATTCACTTGTAAAGATTTACGCTATATAGTTGTTGCCCACCGAAAGTGGTCAAGGACCGCGGGCCTTCGTGTAGGAGTAGAGATAGGCTCCGAACGAAGTAAACCACTTGCATCTCTATGTGTTTGCATTTACTTTCTGCTGCGTTTCTACTCTTAGTTTTATATCATTAAAATAGCCACGAGCGCTATTCCCCCCCCCCCCCCCCTAGCGCTTTCGATCCAACAATATGTCAAGAAATATATATCTGTCTGGTCAAAATATGGAGGCAACAATACCCATGATACAAATTACTATAACCAAGGAAAACACATTGTTAAGAGTGAGGGTTTAACTTGTGTTTAAAGTAATGTCGTACCCAAGGATAACATGTGTAACCAAAGATTTGAAAAAAAAAGAATAATTTGGAGGACGATTATAAAGTCTCTCCAAGGGATACTTATTTTGAAGTAGTGGAGTGGATAAACGATTATAAGTTAGACTACGGTTTGGACGACATCTTCATAAAATTTAAGTGGAATTGAGGCATGATTATGAAGAGCTAAGGTAGTTTCAACAACATGACGATATTTTCTCTCGGCAGATCCATTTTGCTAAGGAGTGTGGGGACAAGAGACTTGATGAAGGATGTTAGAGGAAGTAAGATGACGATGAAGTACTTGATACTCTCCACCCCAATCAAAATGAAGGGAGAGTATTTTATGATCAAAATAATGCTCAAAATTCTTTTGAAAACAATAAAAACTATCAAAAAGATCAACTTTTCTTTTTATAGAAAAAATCTAAGTGAACTTGCTAAAGTTATAAATAAAATAAATAGTAAAGAAAACCCTAATTAGAAAGAATAATAGCAGGACCTCATACATTAGAGTGAATAATTTCTAAAAGAAAACTAGAGTTACGAGTAGAGGATGCAAAAGGTAGTTTATGAGATTTTGCTTTCATATAAGCTTCACATAAATGAGATAATGATACTAAAGAAGTTGGTAAACCAAAATGATTAATAATATCCTAAACAAGACATAGAGATAGGTGACTAAGACATGCATGCCAAGAAAATTTATCTGTATGTTCTCCAACAAAGGTTTTGAGAGAGGTGGGTTGAAGATGATAAAGATCATTTTTAGTGTCCCCTTGGAGTAGAATAGTTCTTGTCGTGGGATCCTTCACAAGAGATTGATGAGGATAAAATTCAAAAAACACATTATTATCAAGAGGAAATTGGCATACGAAAAGTAAAATTTTAGTGATAGAAGGAACATAATGAGTCTTGCGCATGCAAAAAGTACGATCATATGAATGAAAGGATGTGTTTCCAATATGAACATTTTTCAAATCTGAGCTATTGCCTATTTATACCATGTTGGGTCCATGATAAGGCGAATCTTCTGCAAGAATATTATACTCCTGTGTAACATGATGAGTCACTCTAGAATCCGGATGTTCTAAAATCAATAACGTTGCATTAAGAGGGATGTAAAGTGATAATGATCTAGAATGAGATGATTGAGGATAAGATTTCCAAGATGAGAGAAGGGGTCGATTTGATAATACAAGTCCTCCTCAAAAATTTGAATCATATCTTTTATAACAATTTTGAGCATAATGACCATAATTAAAGCAAATCTGACAATGTCCTCGACCTTGACCTTGGCCTTTGAAACATCCAATCGGATTTTGATGACCATGTTTTAGAGGAGGATGATTATGTTGATCAGGTTGTGGAACTTTGCCAATCTGTGTGCTGATAAAGACAGAGAATCAGAGATCCTTTGAAATTGTATTTGTAGAAGTCTTTCATGAGAAGATAGCATGCCGTGAAGAGTTTCGAGTGACAATTGATCCATGCAAGTCATCACACTAGGAACAAAGATATCATATTAAGGACCCAAACCTATAAGAACATGCATTAATAGTTCTGAATTAGAGATCAGATGTCCAATTGCAGCTAGGTTGTTAGCAATGGTCCTGACTAATTGCATATAGTCATTGATAGAGACATCTCCTCATTCCATAGACTATAATTGTAGACGATGTTGGAGAACTCGTGCTTGAGAGTGGGATGTAAAAGAATGATCAAGAACTTCTCAAACCTGACAACATGTAACGCCCACCCTCCCTGCTAACCCTAAGGGACAGGGCTATGATACTCTACGTACATATTACAGCGGAAGACTTAAAATAATTTTTCTTAGACTAATAAAACTTTTCTTTTGTTTGCATATCCGAACTACACTAATATGGTTTCCATAACATGATAACAAGATAAATATAAACATAACATCAAGTCACCCATTTAGTACTACAATTTATGAAACCAAAGCGTAATTCTTAAAAGTTCTTAAAGCAGGTTCTTATTTGGTTGCCTAGCCACAGCCACACATATCTCCTTGCCTCTCCTACTGCTCCTTTAGCACATCCAGCTTTTTCCTTTATCTGCGGTATAAGGAAAAGTAAGTTGTGAGCACTCATGGCTCAGTAAGTTCCTTTCTTACTCACTAAAACCGAAAATCATCATATGATCAAAGAATATCTCAACATAACATGATCTCTACTAGTCATGGCATAACATATCATACTCTTTAAGCATATCATGCAACATAACAAAAATCATAACTAATCATGGCATATCATCTCTTAAAGCATAGCATGATACATAACATAATCATATCTAATCATGACATATCATAGCATCATCATAAGGTAGCATGGCATATCAAGCATAGCATGAAACATAACATAATCATATCTAATCATGGCATATCATAGATCATAGCATCATCACAACATGATCATAAGGTATATGCAATATGATTTTGAAAACATGTATCCGGAAAACATGTGTATGTCTCATGATCTTTAAAACCATTTCTTCTTACATATATACTTGAACGTAATATCAACATATTCAGGGCCCCGGCTTAGTACCACATACATACATAATGCGCGCATCCTAAGTAGATCCAAGGTAGCTAGTCTTGATCCTACTAGGAAACTAGGCCCGTAGCTCGACCTAGGGGCACGTAAGGAGCCCACCCTTTACTAGGCCCGTAATTCGACCTAGGGGCGCATAAGGAGCCCACCCTTTTGGTACAAGCCATTCAAAGTAAAATACATGTCATACTTATACATATCATACATCATACAAGCATGCATCACTTAGGCATACATCATATAAAAGTATGCATCACTTAGGCATACATCATGTCATAAAAGTATGCATCACTTAGGCATACATCATATAAAAGTATGCATCACTTAGGCATACATCATGTCATAAATGTATGCATCACTTAGGCATACATCATATAAAAGTATGCATCACTTAGGCATACATCATATTAACATGCATATCATAAAAGCATACATATTTTAAGCATATAGCATATCATCAAAGTATGCATATTTCCTTCCACATAGCATATCATAAAAAGCATGCATATTCTAAGCATATAGCATATCATCAAGCATGCATATTCTAAGCACATAACATATCATCAAAGCATGCATATTTCTAAACACATATCATATCATAAAAACATGCATATTTTAAGCATATAGCATATCATCAAGCATGCATATTCTAAGCACATAACATATCATCAAAGCATGCATATTTCTAAACACGTATCATATCATAAAAACATGCATATTTTAAGCACATAACATATCATCAAAGCATGCATATTTCTAAGCACATATCATATCATGGAAAGTATAAATCACAAGCATACATGTTTAAGCATAAGGGTGTATCATGTGATTATACTAATATAAGAAACATGGTAACATAGTTAACTTGGGTTCTAAGCTTACTAATCCCTTGGTTTCTTATCATGGCCGAACCCCCTTAGATCTCAATTTAGGTAAAAACAACCTCCAAGCATGTGGAACCTAAATTATCATTACATAAATTTCATAGGAAGCATTATAAGTATGATTTACTTGGTTTCTAAGTTCTCCAAGTCCCTAAACTTCATGTGGCCGAACCCTATCAGGTGTGAAACAAGGTCCCAAATGTCATGAAAGCATGGAAACCTTAAACCACATTTATAGCATTTTTTTCCAAGTAACATAGTAAGCACATTTGAGCTAGTTACTAAGTTCTTCAAGCCCTTAACATATGTCATGGCCAAACTTTTAACAAGTATTCCTTAGGCTAAAAACAAATATACAATCATGTGAACTTGAACTAACATCATGTATAAATTCATAACAAGACATTATACAATATGTATGGCCGAAACTTACCCTAGCCTCAAATAGGTCATTAAACAGCATATAGCATAGGAACTTTGTCTTTCTATTTATCATATTTCATGTAGAGTGACATAAGCATATTTAATTTTTGTTAGGGTTTCTAGGGCCTCTATCCCTTCATGGAAGAAACATACAATGGTCCATTTAGGTCATGGAAAAATTGTACAAGCATGTGACACAATCAACACATTATCATATTTCCATAAGAAGCATTTTTAACACCTTTGGTTTCATTTCTAAGGCCTCTAGGTCTTTTAAACCCTACTTGGCCGAAACTCAACAGTATATAAACTTGCTTCAAATAGCCTAAAAGCATAAGAAATCATACAAGTTTCATAGCATGTATAAAGACAAGCATAATAAACATACATGTGAATTGTGTCTTAGGCTTCCTAGGTTTCTTTCCCTTTTTCTTTTATTTTTCCTCATGGCCGAAACCTACCAATCTTTAAACTAGGTTTTAAGTGGCCTAAAGCATGGAAAACCTAAGTAAGTTTCATGGCAAAAATTACTAAGAACATCATATACAAAGTGGGTTCATAAACAAGCTAGGACCCTTGTGATCTTACATGTCATATATCATGTAACAAATTTTCTATACTCCAATTAAACATGAGAGCATTAAACAACTTTCATATCATGATATCACAGAGGTCTTGAGCATATTAGAATTTTGTTCAAGCTTTTATAAACTATCCATCTTATCATGGCCGAAAATCTAAAATAAGAGTTCATGAATTTCTAACAATGTTCAACATGCAATTCTTTAAGAGAACTCTATATTCTATCATACAAACATGGTTACTTAAATTAAAGGTCTTCCTAACCCTAAGCCCTTTTTCTTGGCCAAAACATATAAATGGATTTCTTTTGGTTCCAAGTAACTTTCAAGCAAGAAAACCAATAAAAGACCCTTAGTAGTTCATGGAGGGAATCTTGTACTAGTTTGGGTACACCATGTTTTCCCTAACCTCCTTAAAATATTTTTGGCCAAAATTCTAGGGTTAGGCACTCCTCTGATCAAGCATAAATTAGGTATAAAAACATGAATAAAATCCTTCCTACATAGCATAGAAAACATATCATAAAATAAAGACTTGTTTAAACCTTCCTAGATTTGAAAACCCTTTCTTTAGCCGAATTTTCTAAAATTCTTTCCTAGGTTTTCTAATCCTCATAAAATCTGAAAATCACATAAAAAGCCTTGTACCACAGGTGAGGGGAAGCTTACATCCTTTTCGCTTGTGGATCTAAGGTATGGTGATGGAAGAAGTAGCCTCTTCTTCTAGTTCCTTTCCCTTGATTCCCTTGCTAAGTCCTCCTTGTATCTTAGGCTTTTCTTAGGGGAGAAACCTTGGCTTTGGGGACGAAGATGGAGGAGAGGGGACTGATGGTTTCGGTGAGGGAGAGGAAGAATGAGAGAAAATGAGAGAAAAATAAACTTCTCTTTTCTTGCTCCCTTTTATGTTAAGGGGGAAGAGGTAGCAAGATTGGTTTTTGCTTTCCTTCTCCCTTAACCCATTTTCTATTTTTCTTTCATTTATTTTATTTTCTAATTTATTCTCATCATTCATGATGAAATAAGGGGGAATGAATCCCCTTAATTCTTCATTTAAGGTCACGGCAAGAGATGGAAAAGAGAGAGGAAGGGAGGAAGGCAAGTTGTCTTCCTCTTGCTCTTTTCTTATTTTCTTTTCTTAGATCTTTACTCCTATCTTTATAATGCATTCCCTTTCCTTGCTATCAATATCTTCTCTCTATCCCAATTGGTTTCTACTAATTAATTCTATAAATTATAGTATAAGAGGTTCAAGGTTCAATCCTTAACCTTCACTTCTTTTTATTTCATTTTATTCCTTTTTGCTTCAACTCACTTCCTATTATTTTTCTAAGGCAAAATCCCACATTCATATATTTATCTTACAAGTTTAGTGGGTATTACACAACAGGTGTTGAGTCCAACGAGCATGAGAAGTATACACTCAGTAATTGATGAGATTAACCAAGTCAAGACTAATTGATCTTTGTTAAATGAAATAGCATAGGATGGATCATCTTTTTAAGGTGGGGATAAAGTACCATCAACATGACCAAATAAGCCATGAACACAAAGCAATAGAATAAATTATAATTTCCATAGTAAATAGTTATCATGGTCAAGTTTAACAGAAAAAGAATAAACCATATGAAAAAGGAAAGAGATATTTTGTGATGGCGCAGAGATCTCAGTAAGACATTTTTCTATTTTTTCTATTTTTTTGTTGCTATTTGCTTTTTTTTCTTTGTTTTTTTAATAGTAGGAGAAGGGAAACAGTATGGAGAGAGATGAATAAAATGAAGAAATAGTAACTCTGTCTTATTACGATTGACATTGTTGAAGTTGTTATTGTTAACAAAAAAGAGTCATCGATGAAAGGAAAAGAAAAGCTGCTACTACCGTCATTGAAGTTACCAAGATTGTCGCACTATAAATGATGATATCAAACCAGCATGTAGAAACTCCCATAGTTGCTATAACAAAAATTCAAAAGAAGAAAATTGGAGGGTAGAGAGGATGACTCTGATACCATGTAGAAACTAATAGATAGAGGAAAGAAACATAATAGAGAATAGTTCTTTGATATGCTATTTACTAAAGCAAATAGATTAATTTATATAAGTTGTCCAAATAATAATAGAAATATTAAACATGACACACAATTATAGACATAGTAATAATATAATAGATTTAGAAGTACTATTTTTACTATTTGATTCATATTGATCTTTGATACAGTGATTATGAGGGGCCACACCCCCCTGTCATGGTGGAGGTCAAAGTCAAGATGATCAACGGGTGGACAGTGTTGGTCGGTCGGGCGAGGCATACGTCGATTGGGGATTAAGCACCAAACCACCATCTTTTGCACTAAGTAATCAAACTGACGCCCAAGGGAGCATAGAAGCCGAGCAGAGCGTCTCCTCCGCTCTGCTTAACGGCAGACTCGACAGTAGCTGAGCACGCAGACAGTGAACTACTTGCCGAGCAATTATCCCGCTTGGCCCAACAATCGAGCATATGGACAGTGGGCTTCATGCCGAGCGGCTACCCCGTTCGGCCAGGCAACGGACAACACTAGGAAGGTGGACTTTCAGTTGAGCGGCTATCCCGCTTGGCATGATAGCAGACAGGGCAAGGATAACAAATTTCGATCGAGCGGCCCTTTTACTCAGCCAAGCAATAGACATAGCAAGATATCCTTTGACATCCTTTTGGGAGCTAGTGTCGTTGACAGGCGACATGTTCAAACAGAAGATCGTACGACGGAAGCTTCCACTGTCACTTCAGAGATATACTTGGCCCGTTAAGGTTCTATGTCAAGGACACTTTACTGACACGTCTTTTCAGGAAAAGCTTTGAGATGCGTGCTCACCTTGGGAAGCATGCACGTGTGCTCCCGAGGTTCTATATAAAGGGGGTCCAGGCATCGACGAAGGTATGCTTCTCTCGCGATTTCTACTGTTACGCTACAGTTCTCGCTTCTTTTTTCTTCTTACTTCGCCAGAGACTAACTTGAGCGTCGAAGGGCCATCACCAGGAACCCCTTACCTGGCTCGAAACTAACGCTACTTGTGTTGCAGGCGGGAGCGAAGTCCACCGAAGGTCAGCAAGAGCGCCACGCCCCCAGCATCTGTCTCCCCGACTTTTGAATAGGATCATATTTGGCGCCATCTGTGGGAATGTCACCTGAATCCGATCTGAGAAGATGGAAGACACTGGATGGCTAACCACCGTGATGCTCACTCAAGAGGAGCTGTAGATGCTCATGCAAGTACGGGTAGCAAAAATAATAGAGCAACAACAACAACATTAAGCGCTAGCCGATTAGCCAGCGCCGTAGCTTGCAACATCAAAGACCGATAGGCGAGTAGGGCAAGAAGACCGAGCCAAGCAACTCTCTGTATAGGGACAGAACTGAAGGTCGATCGGTACACAAGGGGAAGCATCGCCCGCGTCGATCCTCTTCCATCGAGCTCTGTTCCAAACCCCCTCAAAGATAGCCCAAGCGCATCAGGAGTGGGGATCATCTTCCGACGATGCTCCCGTTCGGTATGCACGTAAAGCAAAAGCGCCCTGAAGCGCCGTGTCTCCCGAGCGGATCAACCGGCAATTCTCTGAAGAGATCCTATAAGACCCTCTACCTCGACACTACACGCCGCTAGCGATCAGGACGTACAACGGATCGACCGACCCCGACAACCACCTGGATCGGTTCAACAATGAAGCCACACTACGCCAATACACAGACGGAGTGAAGTACAGAGTCTTTCTCACGACTCTCTCCGGATCGGCATAGTGCTGGTTCAGAAGACTATCGAACGGCTCGATGCGAAGTTTCAAAGACTTTCGAGCCGCCTTCCAACACCACTTCGCCATCACCATCAGCGAAGGGAGGAAATCGATCTCTCCAGGATCCTGACCGAGCAAAATAGGTCGTCAACCCAAGAAGAGGAAAATAGGAACAATGCTTCCTGGGGAGAGATAGGCATGATCACCGGAGGACTGACCAGAGATGACTCCAACCGAGCCAGAAAATCATACGCTCGGTGGTTGGAGATCCATGTCATAGGATGCAACAAGGAGAAGGCTGAGGGGCCTAAGATCAGCTTCGGCCCCAACGATCTGGAGGGGGTCAAAATCCCTCATGATGATGTGTTGATCATTCGAGCGGTGATCGCCAACTACACTATTCACCGAACCTTCATCGACACGGAGAGTTCGGTGAACATCATTTTTATGCAGGCATTTGATCCGCTACAAATCGATCACAGTGAGTTGCTGCACATGGCAACCCCGCTTTACGGATTCGTTGGCGACGAGGTTTTAATGATCGGCTAAGCAAGATTGGCCATCTCACAGGGAGAAGAGTCGTTGAGGAGGAGACAGACTGTTAACTTCATAGTAGTGGGTGCGTCGTCGGCTTATAACGTCATCTTAGGCCGACCGACCCTCAACGAGTTCTGGCAGTAGTGTCTATTGGGGACCATTGGTGGCCGGCTAGAAGGGAGTTTGAATAACCCTGCACAATATAAAAAGAAAACCCTTCTTAGACTTTTAAAAGAACACTTGCGTAAATTAAATAAAGAAAGAAACTAAAAAGATGAGGCTCACGGATTTGACTTGGTTACAACCGGGGAGGTTGTCAATCCAATGAATGGATTGTACTAAGTATCTCCTTTAGGCAGAGAAGCCTCTTACAGCAGTGAAAGCATAAAAATGAGAAGCTAAACTAAAAGAAGAGTGCACAAATGTTGTTAAAGTGATTGCGTGATTGAATGAAAAGATTCTGGTCCAAGGCTATATTTATAGCCTTGGTCGGGGCGCCTAGAGGGTTCCAGGCGCCTTGAAGGGGATAAAACTTTATCCCCTTCGTAATGGATCACGGTTAAATGTGATCTAGCTAAAAGTCAGGTTTCGGGTGCCCGGAAGCGCTCCGGGCGCCTGAACCACTAAAGTCAACATAGTTGACTTTTTTCAGTCTGGTTCAGCTAGCCTCGGTTCGGGTCTTCCGCTCCGGCTCCATTCGCTTTGGTGATTTCGACCAACCAAAATAAGGCTCACCCGAAACCAATATCGGCCTTCTCGAGCAGGCTTCCACTCCGGCATCTCGTCCCTCAGAATCATCGCGTGCTTCCTTCTCGTCCGCCAGCATACTCATCTGCAGCTCTTCAACCCTCAGATGCACTGAGCTTGTCAGCTCTCTCCCATGCCAACCTTCTCGCTGGCTGCGTCTTTTACTCGAGCAATTTTCCGCTCCGATTTCTCGTCCCTCGGAAACACCGCACGCTCCCTTCTCGTCCGTCGGTGTACTCTTCTACAGCATCTCATCCCTTAAACGCACCGAGCCCATCGGCTCTCTCTCCCGTGTCATCTTTCTCGCTAGCTGCATCTTCCGCTCGACTTCCTGTGCTCCAAAGTTTCTGCACACTTAGACACAGGGTCAAAACACCACAGGACCTAGCTTAACTTGTTTGATCACATCAAAATAATCTAGGGTTCCAACAATCTCCCTCTTTTTGATATGAGCAACCCAAGTTAAGCTAAGGTAAACCAACATAAATCAAGAGTAATAAATTTTGCATGAAAGTGCAAAAATTTGATCTACCTCCCCCTAGACTTAATATTTTCCTTCTTCCCCTTTGATCACATAAAAAATGGGGTATCACAACAAGTCTAAGGGTTATAAACTTTGAAAATTTTAAAGATTATTTTTGATATCACCAAAAGGAATTTGTATTCATTTAGAAACTTTAAAAAAAGTTCTAAGTAAAATTCAAGCAGAAAGAAAATTTCTAAGTTAAAACTTTGCAAAAGAAATTTCTAAGTTTAGAGAACTTTACAAAAAAAACATTTGAGTAATTTCCAAAAAAAATATTTGAAAAGACTTTTTAAAGCATTATCTAATTTCAATTTAATGCTTTATCAGTTAGTCAATTAAACATTTTATTTCAATATTTGGCTTCTAGGCTATGGCGAGGCACTTGGCCTTCCTGGTTATTGGATTATCAACCACTTCTAGACAAGGCCGCATAAGGAAATTAAACATTTAATTTTCTAGCTGAAAGCGTCAAGTCTAAATTCAAGTTCAAGTAAAACAAGACTTTGGAAACCAATATAGGTTCCAGCCAACTGGATTAATTAGAAATTTCTTCGGGACATATTTCTTTGAAATGTTTCTAATTTGTCTCTTATGGTATCTAAGGTACCAATTTAATTCATAAAATTTTCTAATATGTTGATTATTTGAGCATGCATGATTTTTTAAAATATCTACTTGTATTTTCAAATTATCATTTTCTAATTTTAATTTATCATTTCTAATTCTAATCTTTTAAAATCATCTAACAAACAAGATTTATCTAGAATTAATTTCAACTCTTTATTTTCTTTTTTTAGCATGCAACAGTCTTTAGTGAATTTGAACATTTGGTCAGGTGGTAGAGTCCGTACCTAACTTACTTTGTCGCCTTCTAATGCTCTCCCTGTTGAGTTACTTTCTTTTGAAGACTCTCCCCCTTCATCGTTGCTCATCTGGGATGAGCTTTCTGTGTCTTCAGGAAGGAATTCGGCTATAAGGGTTGCCCCGGCAATTTCTTCGGTCTCGGATTCTTCTGACGATGACGCGATGTCCATCGAGGAGTCTGATTTGTCTTTAATCGGTTCTTCATGGAGCTTCAAGAACTTTTCCCAGAGTTCTTTTGCACTTTAGTAGTTGTCGATTCTATCAAGATCCTCCACCGATAGTACACTTATGAGATGATATTCAACTTTACTGTTTGACATGAAATCATCACACTGCTTTTTGGTCCAAAGGCATTTTTCAATTTCTTTTCCATTTCCATTCTTTGGTGCTTCATAACCATATTTCATTATTAGTAAAATGCTGAAATCTGTTTTGAGAAATACCTCCATCCTTCGCTTCCAAAAAGCAAACTCCCCCTCGAACATTGGGGATAGATGTTAGCTCCGACCATCTCATTGCTTCAGTGGCAGTTAGTCCTTCTAAGGCGTCCTGGCTCTGATAACACTTGTTGAGGATCATTGGTGGCTGTCTAGAAGGAGGTTTGAATAGCCCTGCACAATATAAAAACAAAACCCTTCTCGGACTTTTAAAAGAACACTTGCATAAATTAAATAAAGAAAGAACCTAAAAGACGAGGCTCACGGATTTGACTTGGTTACAATCGGGGAGGTTGTTAATCCAAGGAATAGATCGCACTAAGTATCTCCTTCAGTCGGAGATGCCTCTTACAGTAGTGAAAGCACAGAAATGAGAAGCTAAACTAAAAGAAGAGCACATAAGTGTTGTTACAGTGATTGCTTGATTAAATGAAAGCTTCTAGACCAAGGCTGTATTTATAGCCTTGGTCGGGGCGCCTGGAGGGTTCCAAGCGCTTGGAGGGTTCCAGGCGCCTAGAAGGGGATAAAACTTTATCCCCTTCGCAACGGATCACGGTCAAACGTGATCTGGTCAAAAGTTAGATTTCGGGCGCTAGGAATCGCTCCGGGCACCCGGACTGGTCCGGGCGCTGGACCACTAAAGTCAACATAGTTGACTTTTTCCAGTCCGGGCCCTCTACTCTGATTCATCTCGCCTCGGTCTAGCTCTTCTACTCCAGCTTCGTTCACTTGGGTGATTTCGGCCAACCGAAATAAGGCTCACCCGAACCCAATATCGGCCTTCTCGAGCAAGCTTCCGCTCCGGCTTCTCATCCCTCGAAATCATCGCCTGCTTCCTTCTCATCCAATGAAAATACCTCATCTATTGATGTGAATTCTATCCCATATTGTAACGCCCGCCCCTTCACTACTACCCTAGGAAGGATGGAGTTACTTAAAACATACATACATGCATAAATATGAAATCATGGCAGCAGAAGCGGTTTATATTTTTCTTATCATATCATCATTTCATACAACTCATATAAACATGTTAACATGACATGGCATGGAGAACTACATGATCATACTATCATAGTAGCACTTTTAACTAAACATGTGAACAGGGTAGTCATGCAACCTATTAAACATGCTAACTTACTAATCCTTTCAACATATCGTGTGAACATACTAGCATTCATGCATGTAACTTGACTTAGAAAGTTGCATGTGAACAAGTGGAAACATAAATATCAAAACCGGTTAAACATGTTCTAATTATTATATTGTAGCATCCATCAAAGCCTAAGGTAGAAAACATAGAATAGTTCACATGCATATTCTAAAACATATATATAATTTTTTTGACACACAAGATAGATCTTCATCCACCATACCCCTTCCACACACATCTTTGCCCTTCCTGCTGCTCCCTTTAGTTTAGCCATTCTTTTCCCTTCTTTGCAGTACAAGGAAAAATAAAACTATAAGTACACAGGCTTAGTAAGATCCTTTCCTACTCACAAAAATCATGAATTAAACATATAGTAGTGACATATTCTTTTATTCAATCTATAACTTGAACATTTACATGCTAGCATAAAGTAGTGGCATACTCACTTAATCCAATCATAACATAACATGTGAGCATAAGCATAAGGTAATAGCATGTTCATCTAGGCATCATAACATATCTCAAAAGTGCATAAATCATAGCATATGGAAGCATAAGCATATATATCATGAAACATCTCAAGAGAGCATCTACCTAAAGCATAAGAAATCATATTGCATGAGATATGTAGATGCAAGATGTTCTTTTAAAAACATGTATCATGTAGCATGAAATGAATATATGCAAGATGTCCTTTTGAAAACATATATCATATAAGTACATAAACATAATCTCAACATGAGGGCCCGACTTTGTACCACATACATACATTAGTGTGTGCATCCTAAGTAGATCCAAGGTAGCTAATCTTGAACCTACTAGGAACTTGGCTCGTTTCATTGACCATCGACCTAGGGGTAACTTAGGAGCCCATCCCTTTTACTAGGCCCGTTTCATAGACCATCGACCTAGGGGCAACTTAGGAGCCCATCCCTGGTACAAGCCATATAAAAGTAAAATAGCATACATGTTTCTTGTCATAGCATAGCATATCATGTTTTTTGTCATATCATAACATATCATGAAGAGTGCTCTTGATCCCAACTTAAGGGAAGCATCTCTTAGGGCTTTCATCTTACATAGGCCTTGCATAAACATAACATGATGTCATAAGGTGCACATAGCATATAGCATAACATGTAGAGTCATAACATGATGGCATGAATTGCACATGACATACAACATATTATAGGAATCATAACATGATGGCATGAAGTGCACATAACATATAGCATATCATAGGAATCATAACATGATGGTATGAAGTGCACATAACATATAACATATCATCGAAATCATAATCATGTATAGTTGAATTTTTGAACTCTCTACAAGTCTCAATCATGATTTGGGCGAAACATATAGGCATGGTCATGGGTTTTTCAAGCAACATAAAACATGGAACTCAATATCCTAACATCCCATAATTCTTAGTATAACATGTGAGGACTTTAGGAAATCCTAGGTAGCTTCTTAACCTAATCTTTTTCTTCTTGGCCGAAACCCTAGGAGCATGGTTCCAAATTTCTATGTAACATAAAGTATGAAAACTCTAACCTAACATCATGTAGTCACTACAAGAAAAAAGTCTAACAACAATGGTTTTTCACCGTTGTCGTAGCCCATTTTGAACTGTTGTTAAAGGCCGTGTTGTTAAAAGGGGTGGCCAAAGACAACAGTTTTTAACCGTTGTCTTTGAAGGCAAGGACAACAGTTTTTAACCGTTGTCTTTGAAGGCAAAGACAACATTTTTACAACAGTGAAAAACTGTTGTCTTTTCCTTCAAAGACAACAGTTTTTCACCGTTATTTTTGAGTGTCTACCTTTAATAACAGGGTCTTCAACAATAGTTTTAAACTATCTACGACAACGGTGAAAAACCGTTGTCTTTTTTAGAAAAAAATAAAAAAAAATTAATACACAATTTTCCAATATTATAAATCATTCAAAATACTAAATTTCAAAATAAAATTTAATATACAATTTTCTAACATTCAAAAATAATATTTATAACATTCTGAAGAACTTTCATTAGCATCCAACAAAATTTCATAAGCAACCAACAAAATGATAACAATATTAAAACAAAGGTAGAACAATATAACACAAGATTTTCTACTTAGATGTCGGTGAAGAGGAGGGATTGAAGCTCCTAGTGCTCCTTAATTTGTTAAAGTCTCTTCATTTTTTTAGCTTGTCAGCATTCTTCCCAATACACTTGAGGACACCTAAAAAGAGCAGAATGAAATTATGCAATCCTGTGCACAAGAACTATGTAATTCTAAGTGGTGGATCATGTCTGTCACAAGTTCACCACTAATTCTTTTGACCATTATGCACAGATTGTAGAAAATCATGAAAATAAGCAGAACCATAAATATAAGCGAATAAAGGATACCTTTCAATCTTCGAAATCTTCTTTTCTGGTTGGCCCGTCTCCTTTTCCTCTCTTCTTTTGTTAACTCTGCCTCTTCTTTGATGTTTCTTTTTCCATGAAAAATCTCCTCAGGGGCAAGCATAGCCGCATCTGAGACGGCCAATAGAGCAACCTGCAAAACCATTGTATTTCAGTGACTCGAAACTATTTTTACCATAAACTAAAAGACAACTCCAAAAGAAATTTTTACCTCTTCCATTGCTAGAGCAGGTACATTGACTTGTATAGACATGTCCTCAATAACCTGCATCATAACTTATGGTCAATTAAGAAATAAATACTAAAAGAATTAAACACTTGATAAGCTTTATTGCTAACCGGCTTTGGAGCAAAATGGAAGTGAGACAGCGCATCCAACTTTAAGGAAATCTTTTTGAATAGCATTGTTGCCTGCAGGCATAAAAGAAAAAGTGTATGAGAAAAGCTGAGAAGCTACACAAGTAGCCAGATGTTATCGCAGATCAATACAATAGATCTAGTGGATCTGTATTATTAACAAATTCAGATTACAGATATCCCAATGTCAGATTTTTTTGGCTATAAAGTAAAGTCATTATATGCATCAGTAAGAAAGACATCTATCGATAATATAATCTTCCATCAAGACTTCTGAGAAAGTTTCCCAAGCAAACAAACAGAAAGGAGGGAAAACCCAAAGAGCTTGAGAGGTTTCAATATAATTTCTCAATAGTGAGAATACAACAGTTGTAAGGAGCTTAAAGAAAATGCGTCGATGAAGTCTTATAAACTGACACCTAAGACATACAAATTCTCATTCTCATCAGCCATCAATCACTAAACTATAATTACTATCCTACCAGTAGCTGAAATTAGAAATTGAAAAAAATGCAGATAATTTTGGTAAAAATAGCTACTAATTGACAGGGTTCAGTTTGAGTTTTTATGACAAAATTTACCACATAGGAATAGTAAATAAGTGGACAAGTAAAATACCTCAATCTTAAGTTTATCAGAAGCAGAAAGAAGAGCTGGAGCTAGACCCGTCTTCTGCGCATATTCTTCCTAAATTACAAAAAAAAAGGAGAGAGAGAGAGAGAAGTGAGCATAGTCTATGTATCACGCATTAGCTGATTAATAAAAATGATTTGCATGAATGAAGCAGCGAACCTCATATATCTCGGCAAGACCCTTCTTACTCTTATTTTCATCCTGTTAAAAAGTCCATTATGACATTGTCCCCACTTAGAAGTGTTCAATTTATATATCTTAATGTTGCCAAATTTAGACAGAACAAGAAAATTACCATCTCTTTGGTCTCCTTAGGGGGTTTAGATGGCAAGATAGGTGCTCTTTCAACGTCATCAAAATGACCCTGGAAGCAATCATAAACTTGAATTAGATTGTCTGATGATGGCACAAAAATAGTATCCACAATCCTGGAACTGACACTGATTGACTAGACATAAACTAAATCTTTTATTATTAATTTAAAAATAAAGATGAACGCTAAGACTAGGTATGCACAATGACCGGTTAGCCAGATTGGATAGTTCATTTGCTTAGAAAATTACCATCAACAGAGGATAAATACTTTTGTAAATGAAAGTCCAAGAATAAAAGGTTGTAAAGATAATTACTTAACACTTCTGTTAGATAAAAAAATAGAAATTAATTCTATTAGTTTGCCTAAACATAATGCTAGAACACCGAGAAATGCACTTCCTAAATGTTGTTAAATTGTAAAATGAGTGATTTTAGCAAATAAACCTACTCCTGACAAACTATATGTATTATCACACATTTTCAGTAAAAATCTTACAACAACTAGCACATTTAATTGCTCTGCTTGCACTATTGTACAGTCACAAAGAATATTCTTCATCAGGCTGAAATCTAACTTTAGAATATCTTAATCATTTTAGTAAGGACTGAAGAGTGAAGAGCATTAGTTGATCATTAGTTGTTTTTGTTGTGTCCAAAAATAATTGGACCAATCACACTGCAAAAATTGTTGTAGAATTTAATATTCATTGGCGTGCTTAGCCATTCAAGGACTTTAATGTTCCATGTTCATACAATAAAAACTTCTGGCATGATGAAATCAAATGTAAAGCAACAGTATCTTTATGCCCTTCACAAGCCTAAAGCAACAAACAAGCAAACATATCATCCTTTGGCGCATACTCCATCTTACATTTTATAAGTATAAAGTTGGCAAATTAAGATATGACATACAACGATTGTACACACCAGAAGCTCTACTGATCTGACTAATCATGCCCACTTTATCAGCATCTCTACATGATGATGCATTTAATTAAATTCCAGATTCCACCCTAGTTCAATAAATATTTTGAAACTTCCTACGTCCACATTATAAATTTTTCTTTCAACATTTTAAGAACACTTTATAAATCTGACAACAGATACTTGGAGTAACTTGCACCAAAATACCACTGATTTTGATCAACAAGAATTCTGACAATAGCAGAAGCTTCAACAAATAAATGTTTATATGAGTTAGAAAATACTAGCACCCTGCTGGATAAAAGTTTCAACAAGGAAAAGGGACATGGAAACACTAGACAGTGGACGCTATTATAAACACAATGTTCCAGATTGGGCCAAGATTATAATGAGTTACAACTCCCTGTCCTACGTCTCTTCCAATCCACAAATGAATTTAGAAAATAACAACTCAACATGAGAAATCCTTTGCAATTTCCAAAAAAAAATCAATTGTCCAAAAATAACACTGCATAAGAGAAGAAACTTACCCAGGTTTAAAGTCGGTGGAACTTGTAGGAGTATCGGCCTTCGTCTAACCCATGCAAGAGAAGAGACAGAAATGTAAGTAAATAACGAGACATATTGTATCGATTTACAAGGACGTGTAAGAACGAAACAACACTCAACTGCAACGGCATTTGTGATCAAATTCCTTCCACTGAGCCTACCAGAGATCCTTCCATCGGATCTAACAACCAAGATGCTTCCTTTCGATCCTGAGTGCCAAAGGAACAATCGTCATATCTTCAGATCCCAAATCAGTAATAGTTATCTGATTCGTAAAAGAGGTGAAAAAAATCCTGAAAGAGATCTCACAGGGGATGCAAAGAGACGCCTGTGCGGATCAATACGATTTGAGAGGAACACTGCCGACTGGAGTGATGCCGCCATTTCCGAAGCGAATCAAACCTAGAGAGAGGAGAAAGAGGAAGACGAGGAGTAGGAGGAGCAGGAGGACGAGAAAGGTCGAGGCTTGAGGAGGAGGAGGCGGTGAAGATGGCTGAAAGTAGAGGCCGCGAGGAGGAGGTGGCGACGCCAAAAGTTAAGGCGACGAAGACGGCGGCGAGGAAGGAGGCAGCAAAGAGGGTGGTGAGGAGGGAGGTGACGAAGAGGGCGGTGAGGAGGGAGGCGGCGAAGAAGGCGGTGAAGAGGGTGGTGAGGAGGGAGGCGGCGAAGATGGTGGTGAGGAGGGAGGCGACGAAGAGGGCGGTGAGGAGAAGGCGGCGAAGAGTAGGGTTTTGGGAAAGAGACAGAAAAAAACAAGGCGTAAAATAGAAAAATGACGAAGGAGAAAAAGTGGCGAAAGAAAAAATAATTGCATTTAACAACACTTAATAGACAACAATTTTTAAAAACCGTTATCGTAATCCCAAAAAAGTGCACATAGACAACAGTTTTAAAAAACTATTGTCGTACCCTTTAAAAACCGTTGTTGTATCCCGAAAAAAACATAAATAGACAACGGTTTTTAAAAACCGTTGTCATAGGCCAAAAAAATTACTAAAAGACAACAGTTTTTGTTAAAACCGTTGTTAAAAGGCAAAAAGACAATGGTTTGGTATAAAACCGTTGTCGTTTGAGTGTTATTGAATGACATTTTTCTTGTAGTGAATGGATTACAACCCATAAGGAATCATAAACAAGCATAATTTAGGTATTAAACATTCTCTAAGCCTATTTAACTTTTCATGGCCGAAACCCTAATGAGCCATATTTCAAGATCTAAGCAACATAAAGTATGAAAATCTTAACCTAACATCATGTAGTGGGTTACAAACCATAAGGAATCATAAGCAAGCATAATTTAGGTATTAAACATTCTCTAAGCCCATTTAATTTTTCATGGCTGAAACCCAAAGAGCCATATTTCAAGATCTAAGCAACATAAAGTATGAAAATCTTAACCTAACATCATGTAGTGGGTTACAAACCATAAAGAATCATAAGCAAGCATAGTTTAGATTTTTAACTTTCTCCAAGCCTAATTATCTTTCCATGGCTGAAACCCTAAGGAACAACCTTTCAAGATCTAAGCAACATGAAGCATGAAAAACCTTTACCTAACATCATGTAGTGGGTTACAAACCATAAGGAATCATAAACAATTATAACTTAGATTTTTAACTTCCTATAAGCCCTTTTATCTTGTCATGGCTGAAACCGTAAGGAGGAAAATTTCATGATCTAAGCAACATGAAGCATGAAAACCTTAACCTAACATCATGTAGTGGGTTACAAACCATAAGGAATCATAAACAAATATAACTTAGATTTTTAACTTCCTCTAAGCCTTTTTATCTTGTCATGGCCGAAACCCTAAGGAGCAAAATATCATGATCTAAGCAATATGAAGCATGAAAACCTTAACCTAACATCATGTAGTGGGTTACAAACCATAAGGAATCATAAACAAATATAACATAGATTTTTAACTTCCTCTAAGCCTTTTTATCTTGTCATGGCCGAAACCCTAACCATAGGGAGCATGAAAACAACTACTTGTACTGCAGGTGAGGGGATACTTACATCCTCTCGCTTGGTCATAAGGAAAATTTACCTTGCTTTTGTGATGTTTGCCTAGGAAGGAGGCCTTAGCTTGACTTCAGCAATGAGGAAGGAGAGCACTTTGGTTTTCGGTGGAGAGAAGGAGGGAGGAAGAAGAGAGAAGAAAAAATGGAGTTCTCTTTCCCTTTCTCTTACTTATGCTAAATGAAGGAAGAAAGCAAACTCAACTTGTCATTGAAAGAAGAAGAAGAAAACTAATTTCTTTCTAAGTGGAGGAAGCCTTTCCTTACCTTTAACTACCATGTCCCCTTCCCTTCTAACATCACACCCCTGCTGGAGCTACTGGTTATCACATACATGCATCTAACAAGAGGTCCAAGGTTCAAACCTTGGTCATGCCTCTTTTTGGTTCTATTTTCTCTTGTTTTTTTTTGGAAAAATTCATATAAGGTCCATTCTAATCATGATAAAAATTCATATGAAATTATTAGAGATCCTATGGGTATTACACACAAGGCCCGTCGGCTCTCTCCCATGCCGACCTTCTCAGTGACTGCGTCTCTTGCTCCTCGTGCAATCTTCCACTCTGGCTTCTCGTCCCTCGGAAACACCGCACACTCCCTTCATATCCGCCGGTGTACTCTTCCGCAGTACCTCGTCCCTCAGACGCACCGAGCCCGTTGGCTCTCTCTCCCGTGTCTTCTTTCTCACTAGCCGCATCTTCCACTCGACTTCCTGTGCTCCTAAGTTCTTGCACACTTAGACACAGAGTCAAAACACCACAGGACCTAACTTAACTTGTTTAATCACATCATAACAACTTGGGATTCCAACATTGTCGACCTACTGCCAGAAGGTGAAGTTCCCAGTGGACGATCAGGTGGGTGAGGTCAAAGGCGAACAATTGGTTGCTCGGCGTTGCTGTGTGGAAATGGTCTAGACCAAGGCCAAGGCTGCTCGAAAGACTCCATGGCTAGAGGTAAATGTCAACACCAAAAAACCTCCCACTTTATTATATGAAGAAATGGAGGAGGTTCGGATCCACCCAAGCCGGTCGGAAGCCACGACCTTCATTGCTTCCGACCTGGAGGAAGAGAAGAAGGCAGAGCTGATCTCCTGCCTCAAGTAGAATTATGATGTGTTCACTTGATCGACACATGAGTTGCCCGGCATCTCCCCGAACGTGGCCTAGCACGAGTTGCACGTCCGACCGGACGCTCGGCCGGTCAAACAAAGATAATGGGATTTTAGCGCAGAACGTTATCATCTGGGTCGAGATAGAGAAGCTATTGGAGGTCGTCCATATTAGGGAAGTCCAATTCCCGAGCCGGCTAGCCAATGTTGTGATAGTCTCCAAGTCGGGCAATAAATGACAGGTCTGCATCGACTTCTGTGATGTCAACAAGGCTTGTCCAAAGGACTTTTATCCGCTGTCAAAGATAGATCAAATGGTGGGTTGGACGGCTGGCTGCAAGCTGATCTGCATGCTCAACGCATATCAAGGATACCATCAAATGTCGTGCCAGGGAGGATTAAGAAAAGATCAGCTTCATTACGGTCGATGGGACATACTGCTACAATGTCATGCTATTCGGATTGAAGAACGCCGGAGCCACTTACCAAAGGCTAATGAATAAAGTATTTCAATGATAGATCGGCTGTAATATGGAGGTATACGTCGATGACATACTCATCAGATCCCTTTGGGTTGCTGACCTATGCACCGATATCGACGAGACTTGCCGGACGCTAACGACATACGGGATAAAGCTGAACCCGAGCAAGTGTCTATTCATCATAAAGAGTGGACACTTCCTGGGCTATATCATCACAGAGCAGGGCATTGAAGCCAATCCAAGCAAAGTTCAAGCTTTGCAGAACATGCCTCCGCCTCAGAATTTGAAGGAAGCTCAGAGGCTGACCGATCGAATCACGGTGCTGTCCAGGTTCATATTGAAGTCATCCAATCGAAGCCTTCCATTCCTCAAGATACTGCACCGAGCTACAAAATTTCATTGGGACGCCGAGTACGACAAGGCATTGGAGGAGCAAAAGGAGTATCTAAACTCACTACCCGTGTTGGCCAAGCCAGTTGTCGAGGAGCCGCTCTAGATTAATTTGTCAACAAACATGCATACCGTTGGATTGGCTTTGGTCAGGCAGAATGGTCAAGATCAGCAACCTATATATTTTTTGAGCCATATATTGAAAGATGCTGAGTTTCGCTACATCAGTCTCGAGAAACTAGCCTACACTCTAATACTAAACGCTCGGAGGCTTCATCCGTACTTCTTAGCGCACACGATCATTGTAATGACTAACCGCGCTCTAGGAAGAGTCCTCCTCAATCCAGAGGCATCCAGACGGCTAATCAAGTGGACAACCGAACTTACGAAGTTCGACATCCAATATCAACCCCGAGCGGTGATCAAGGCTCAAGCCCTGGCGGATTTTGTCATATAAGTCCAGGGTGATGAGCCGGTGGTGACATGGAAGATATATGTGGACGACTCATCCACTCGACAAGGTAGCTGGATCAACATATTACTTATTTCACCATGAGAGGGCTGGGTGCAGCTGGCCATTCGGCTGGACTACCGAGCGACCAATAATGAAGTAGAGTACGAGGCATTGATAGCTAGCCTGCAAGCAGCTCGGCAAGTAAGGGCAAATAAAGTCCTCATACACTCTGACTCCTATCTCGCCGCCCAGCAGCTGTCCGGGACCTTCGAGATAAGGAGCACCCGGCTAAGGCTATATGCAGAGACTTTTGCGAAGTTGAAGGCCAACTTCGAAGACGTTATTATACAAAAAATCCCCAGATCGGAGAACCAAGTAGCGGATGAGCTAGCGAAGCTAGCCAGTTCATTAACATCGATCGTCATAGGTCAGCCGATCGAGCAAGTCTCGCTTGTGGCTCATATCGACCGGATGGAGGGAATCACCTTCCTGAATGATTGGAGGATGACCTTGACAGAGTTCTTGCGGTCACAAGCAACACCCGGCCATGTGGCACCTCATTGGAGGATGACCTTGACAGAGGCTCGCTTGCTAAAGAAGAAGGTCAGATGATTCACTTTAATCAGCAATCAGCTCTACAAGAGAGCCTTCTCCCGGCCCCTACTCAAGTGCGTCAGACCAGAAGACGTTGATTATGTAACGCCCGCCCCTCCTGCTAGTAGAGGCGGGGGTTACTTTCTACATACATATGTACATGAATTTCATAAAAAAAAATAGCGGAAGGAATTATTTTTTTTTCATTTAAAACACAACTAATCATACGAGCATGCTTAGCGTAGTTATGAACTTAGAGAGTCATAATATCCATTTCTAACATAAGCATAAGTAAAGTGATCATGCAAGACATCAACATAAATTAAGCAAAGTTCATATCAATCCTAAATCAACGTAAGCAGGTCTTTCTTTCTTAGTCAAGCCACCACCACACACATCTCCCGCCCCTCCTGCTGCTCTTTAGTTTATCCATCCTTTACCTTTATCTGTGGTACAAGGAAAATAACTATAAGCACACAAAGCTTAGTGAGATTCTTTCCTACTCACAAATAAAACATGTCATAGAAAAATCATACAACATATAGCATGGACACATGAGCATCTAACCAACATATCATGCAAGAGTATCATATCACATTTTAACATAGCATAAGAGAGAACATTATATCATACCATATCATAGCAGAAAAGAACATCATGTCATGTCATATCTGTTGGTTGCTACTCGGAAAACCTAATGGTTCCACTGTACAAAAATTTTGTACAAAGGTCCGAACCTTTTCCTAGCTACCATGTGTTCTTTTAAATTAAACTTGGATCGCCTGCGGAACTTAACATGTTTGATCCAAAATTTAATCTATTTGTTCTTTTAGGTTTTGACTTGGATCTCCTGCAGAACTTAACACGTTCGATCCAAATCACCTAAGTTATTAATTCCATTAAATATTAATTTCCATAATTGGTTCCCAGTACTGACGTGGCGAGGCACATGGCCTTCTTGGATATGGGAGCAACCACCACCGACTAGACAAAACCTTTTAAGGAAAGCTAATATTTAATTTCCTAAAATAACTTTAGGTCAACTGAAAAGAACAATCAAATCACAAGGAAAAGAACAAACAAAAGAACACTACATCGAAAGCAAATTCGAAACACTAAAATCTTATGCCTCTTGTATTTGGTATTATTTCCTAAAATAACTAGTATGATGCGGAAAGGAAAAATACTAGTTATACCTTTTAGAAAAACCTCTTGATCTTCTACCGTATTCCTCTTCTAACCTCGGACGTTGTGTGGGCAACGATCTTCCGAGATGAGAAACCACCAACGCACCTTCTTTTCCTTTCTTCAAGTTTCGGCCAAGCACAATGCTTCCAAAAGATGAAGATCTTTTTCCACCAACCAAGCTCCAAGGGATGCATGAAACAAGACTCCTTTCTCTCCTTTTCTCCAAGCTTGATCCGGCCACTTCTATGCCTCCAAGAGATGATGAAGTCTCGGCCACAAGAAGGAGAAGAGAGAAGAAGAAGGGGAACCTCTAGGGGCCGGCCACACCAAGGAAGAAAAAGAATAGAGTCGTTCCCCATGAAGCCTCCTCTACCCCCTCTTTTATAATCCTTGGTCTTGGCAAATAAGGAAATTTAAATAAAAACTTCCTTAATTCTTTTGCCATGAAAAGGACAAATTATTTAATTAAAAATAATTTTCTCTTCTCCAATTTATTTGGCCGGCCACCTCTTTCCCCAAAACAAGGAGAGTTTTAATTAAAACAAAAATTAAAACTTCCTACTTTGTTTCTAGAAATTTATAAAAATTTATCCAATAATTTTTCCCTTCATGATTGGTTAATAAAAAGGAAATTTTATAAATTAAAATCTTTCTTTTAACATGTGGATAAAAAGAAAGTTATCTCTAAAAATTAAAATCTCTTTTAATCTACAAATAAGGAAATATATTAAATCTTTTCTTAATCTTTTGTAGAAACTAATAAAAGAGAATTTTTTTAATTTTTAAACTTTCTTTTAAATAATAAACATGATTAATAGGAAAGTTTTTTCCAAAATTAAAATCAACCTTTTAATCTACAAAAATTGGAAAGAGATTTTGCTCTTCTCTTAATCTTTTGTAGAATCTTATAAAAGGAAAGATTTAAAATTTTAAACTCTCTTTTAAATCATGTTATCCACATAAGAAAATTTTAAAAAATAAAAATCCTTTTATTTAAGTTTGGCCGGCCACACCAAGCTTGAACCTAAGCTAGGGCCGGCCACCTTGAAGCACCCATGAATCAAACTTTGGCCGGCCCAAGCTTGGTCGGCCCCTATGGGATGGGTAAGAAGGTGGGTATAGGTGGGTATAGTACTCTATAATTAAGAGGCTACGATAGGGACCGAGAGGAGGAATTGGTTTTGGTCTCCCGATAAAATTAAGCATCCCGTGTTCGCCCCAAACACACAACTTAATTTTATCAATAATAATTCATTCCACTAGAGAACTATTATTGAACTACCGCACCAATCCCAAATTACATTTTGGGCTCCTTCTTATTATGAGTGTGTTAGTCTCCCTGTGTTTAAGATGTCGAATGTCCACTAATTAAGTAAGTTACTGACAACTCACTTAATTAATATCTAGCTCCAAGAGTAGTACCACTCATCTTCATCGTCATGTCAGACTAAGTCCACCTGCAGGGTTTAACATGACAATCCTTATGAGCTCCTCTTGGGGACATTCTCAACCTAGATCACTAGGACACAGTTTCCTTCTATAATCAACAACACACACTATAAGTGATATCATTTCCCAACTTATCGGGCTTATTGATTTATCGAACTAAATCTCACCATTGATAAATTAAAGAAATAAATATCAAATATATGTGCTTGTTATTATATTAGGATTAAGAGCACACACTTCCATAATAACTGAGGTCTTTGTTCCTTCATAAAGTCAGTATAAAAGAAACGACCTCAAATGGTCCTACTCAATACACTCTAAATGTACTAGTGTAATTATATAGTTAAGATAAACTAATACCTAATTACACTACGACCTTCCAATGGTTTATTCCTTTCCATCTTGGTCGTGAGCTACTGTTTATAATTTATAAGGAAGCGATAACATGATCTTCTGTGTGTAACACCACACACCATGTTATCTATAATATATATTAATTGAACAATTACAATTATCATAAATGTAGACATTTGACCAATGTGATTCTTATTTCTAGATAAATGTTTATACCAAAAGCTAGGCTTTTAGTATACATCCTAACAATATCATAAAAGAAACATCATGTCATATCATGTCATAACACAATTGAAGGCATCATATCATATCATATCATAACGTAAAAGTAAGCATCATGACATATCATATCATAGCATAAAGAACATCACATCATAGCATAAAGAACATCATATCATATCACATCATAACATAATCATGTATGCAATGAAAAATGTCCTTTAAAACATGGGTAATATCATGTGCAAGATGCTTTTAAAAACAAAACATATCATATAATACTTGAACATAATATCATCATGAGGGCCCGGCTTGTACCACATACATACATAAATGCGCACAATCCCTAGGACAGGGTAGCTAGCCCCGAACCTACTAGGGATCTAGGTCCGTTCATAGTCCGTCGACCTAGGGGCGTACTAAGGAGCCCATCCCTTTACTAGACTCATTCATAGTCCGTCGGTCTAGGGGCTCTTATGGAGCCCACCCATGGTACAAGCCATACAAAGTAAAATAACATGTCATATAATCATAGTATATCATGTTCATGTCATTCATAGCATATAATGTTCATGTCATTCATCATTCATCATGTTCATGTCATTCATAACTTAACTTAGCATGAAGAGTGCTCTTAGTCCCACATGATAGGGAAGCAACTCTTAGGCCTTTCACTTAGCATATCATAAAGAGTACTCTTAGTCCCAACAAGTAGGGAAGCAACTCTTAGGCCTTTCACTTGGCATATCATAAACATACGTGCTTGAGCATATAACACATCATAGGAGACATTTTAAATGCATGATTCATAAGCGTACATAGATGAACATATATCATATCATGGGAACATAATCATGCATGGAACATAAGTTAACATCTCGTAATTCATATCATGGCATGAGAAGCACATAATGAGTCATAATTGGGTCTCAATCATCAACCTATCATAGGTGACCGAAACTTGTAAGGAATCACCTAGGTTGATAGCAACATACAAGCATATGAACCCTAAACCAATTTCATATCATTTATCATAAGGAACATCATGAGCATTTTTAGTTTAGGTTCTAAACTTCCTAGGTCTACAAACATGTTGTGGCCGAAACATACAAGGTCTAAACCTAGGTTACAAATAGCATATAAACATGTGAACCCTAAACCAATTCCATATTATTTATCCTAAGGAACATCATGAGCATATTTGGTTTAGGTTCTAAGCTTCCTAGGTCTACAAACATGTTGTGGCCGAAACATACAAGGCCTAAACCTAGGTTACAAATAGCATATAAACACGTGAACCCTAAACCAATTCCATATTATTTATCCTAAGGAACATCATGAGCATATTTGGTTTAGGTTCTAAGCTTCCTAGGTCTACAAATTATGTTGTGGCTAAAACATACAAGGCCTAAACCTAGGTTACAAATAGCATATAAATATGTGAACCTTAAACCAATTCCATATTATTTATCATAAGGAACATCATGAACATTTTTTGTTTAGGTTCTAAGCTTCCTAGGTCTACAAACCAAGATGTGGCCGAAAGTCATGAAGTGTGAAGTTGAGTTCTAAACCAAAGACAAGCATAAGAGTATCATGTTATCTTCATATCATATCATAGGAAAAAAAAACATGAGCATGTTAAGGTTGAGTTTAAGCTTGCCAAGCCCTTTTAATCCTAACTTGGCCGAAAGTTCTAAGCAAGAATACCTAGTTCTAACCAACATAAAATCATAAGTACATCAAGTTATCTTCCTACCATATCATGAAGAAGATCATGAGTAAGTTGGATTTGTGTTTAAATTTTTCTAGGCTTTTTAAACTTGTCATGGCCGAAACCCTAAGGTGGGGTTCATCTAATTCCATGTAACATACAAGCATGAAACACCAAGGAAATATTCATATCATGTCATAAGAAAAAAAATCATAAACATGTTAGATTTGAGTTTAAGCTTTCCTAGGCTTTAAACTTGGCATGGCCGAAAACCTAAGGTGGGGTTCATCTAATTCAAAGTAACATACAAACATGAAACACCAAGGAAATATTCATATCATGTCATTAGAAAAATCATAAACATGTTAGATTTGAGTTTAAGCTTTCCTAGGTTTTTAAACTTGGCATGGCCGAAACCCTAAGGTGGGGCTCATCTAATTCCAAGTAACATACAAACATGAAACACCAAGGAAATATTCATATCATGTCATTAGAAAAATCATAAACATGTTAGATTTGAGTTTAAGCTTTCCTAGGCTTTTAAACTTGTCATGGCCGAAAGTTGTAAGAAAACTTCTAGGTTTTTAAGCCATTTAAATCTATGGAAAAATCATGAGCTACTTGTACCACAGGTGAGGGAATACTCATTTCCTTTCGCTTGTGGTTCCTAATGAAAATGGTACCCTTGTGAGGAGGAAGAAGAGAGCTTCTCCTTCTAGCACTCCCTTTTTCTTCTCTTGCTTGGAAGGGGTAGATCTTGAAGGCTCCTTCTTGTGGATTAGTATTCTTAGGAAGAAAGACCTTAGGTGGATTTCGAAATTAGGAGAGGGAGAGCTTTAGGTTTTGGCAATGGTGAGGAAGAGGAAAGAAAGAAGAAAAATGAAATCCCTTTCTTTCTTTCTTCTTTATGCTAAGTGGGAGGAAGAAACAAAGATGAACTTTGCCTTCCCTTTCTCCTTAACTCATTCATATCATTCCCTAATGAGAATATGTCCCCATTCATCCCCTTAATTTCTTCTAATCCTATCTCCTCCTTCATCCCCACGAAAATGAAAGGGAGAAGAAGAGAAAGACAATTGTCTTTTTGCTTGTTCTTAATCAAGAGAAGGAGGAAGAAAGCTACTTGATATTTTCTTGTTTCCTTCTCTTAACCATATTCTTACTTTATCTAAAATTTCCATCCCCTTTTCAACAATAATCCATAATGGCTTAGTGGTCATTCCATAACTCCTAAAGGTTGCCATTTAATAAAAAGGTTCAAGATTCAATCCTTGACTTCACCTCTTTTCTTTTTATATCTTTTTGGTTCTATCTCCCTTTTTATTCTACAAAAACAAAGGATACTCACATATGTATAACTACTAGTTTTCGTGGGTGTTACAATACCCCATACCTCATAGAAAGTTCGTCCTCGAACTTAAAATAGCTCTGGATACTTCCGTTTCATATCATTCTTGTTGGAGTGTATACTGAAAGCCTAAGCTTTGTAAACATTCATTATGAATAAAGAATCACATTTGATCTAATTATCTACATTTGTTTGTAGTTGTTCATTTAATTTATATTGTAGATAACATAGTATGTGGTGTCACATACAGAAGATGATGTTATCAGTACCTTATAAATTATAAACAGTAGCTCACGACCAGAATGGAAAGGAACAAACCATTAGAAGGTCGTAGTGTAATTAGGTATTAGTTTATCTTGACTATATAATTACACTTGTACACTCAGAGTGTATTGAGTAGGACCATTTGAGGTCGTTCCTTTTATACTGACTTTATAAAGGAACAAAGACCTCAGTTATTATGGAAGTGTGTGCTCTTAATCCTAATATAATAACAAGCACATATGTTTGATATTTATTTCTTTAATTTATCAATGGGTGAGATTTAGTTCGATGAATCAATAAACCCGATAAATTGAGAAATGGTATCACTCATAGTGTGTGTTGTTGATTATAGAAGGAAACTGTGTCCTAGTGATACTAGGTTGATAATGTCCTCAAGAGGAGCTCATAAAGATTGTCATGTTAAACCCTGCAGGTGGACTTAGTCCGACATGATAATAAGGTTGAGTGGTACTACTCTTGGACTTAGATATTAATTAAATGAGTTGTCAGTAACTCACTTAATTAGTGGACATTCGATATCTTAAACACAGGGAGACTAACACACTCATAATAAGAAGGAGCCCAAAAATGTAATTTGGGATTGGTGCGGTAGTTCAATGATAGTTCTCTAGTGGAATGAATTATCATTGATAAAATTAAGTTGTGTGTTCGGGGCGAACACGGGATGCTTAATTTTATCGGGAGACCAAAACCAATTCCTCCTCTCGGTCCCTATCGTAGCCTCTTATTTATAGAGTACTATACCCACCTATACCCACCTTCTACACCCACCCAAAGGGGGCCGGCCAAGCTAGCTTGGGAATCAAGCTAGGGCCGGCCTGGGTATATTTTGGGGTGGCCGGCCCTAGCTTGAACCCAAGCTAGTAGGGCCGGCCAAATAAAATTAAATAGGGATTTTAATTTTAGTTTTTATTATGTGGAAGAAATAATTTATTAGAGAGAATTAAAATTAAAATATCTCTCTTGTAAAAGATCTACAAAAGATTAAAAAAGAGATTAGATCTCTTTCCTAATTTGTAGATTGGTAAGATATTTTATTTTCTCTTTAAAATTATCCACATGATTGATAAAATTAAAATTGTAGAAATTTCCTTTTATTAACCATGAAGAGATTTTAAAGAGAAATTTTATTTATTTAAAATTTCCGGAAACAAATTAGGAAGTTTTAATTGTTGATTGAAACTTGTCCTATTTGCCTTCCAATGATGTGGCCGGCCATCACAAATTAATTGGGGAAATTTTATTTTTTTCTCTCAATTAAATCATGTCAAGGAAATTAAGGAAAATTTATTTCCTAATTTGCCTAGGCCAAGGAATATAAAAGAAGGGGTGAGGGTGCCTTCACAAGACACAACCTCTATTGTTTTCTCTCCCTTTTTCCTTGGTGTGGCCGCCATTCTCTCCCTCTCTTCCTCTTGTGGTGGCCGAACCTCTTCCTCTCCTTGGAGTTCTTGTGGTGGCGGATACTACTCGGAGAAGAAGAAGAAGAAGGAGAGAAAGCTAGCATCTCTTGGAGCTTGGTTAGTATTTTGTTTTTCCTCCTTGGTGAAGTTTCCCTTTTTGGCCGAACCTTGCTTGGAGGAGAAGAAGGTGGTTGGTGGTTTCTCATCTTGGAAGATCGTTGCCCACACAACGTCCGAGGTTAGAAGAGGAATACGGTAGAAGATCAAGAGGTTTTTCTACAAGGTATAACTAGTAATTTCTATTTCCGCATCATGCTAGTTATTTATGGAAATAATACCAAATACAAGAGGCTTACGTTCTAGTATTTCGAATATGGTTTTTCGAAGTTGTGTTCTTTTGTTTCTTTCTTTTCCTTGTGATTTGATTGTTCTCTTTGGTTAACCTAAAGTTATTTTAGGAAATTAAATATTAGCTTTCTATTAAAGGTTTTGTCTAGTCGGTGGTGGTTGCTCCCATATCCAAGAAGGCCATGTGCCTCGCCACGTCAGTACTGGGAACCTTTTATGGAAATTAATATTTAATGGAATTAATAACTTAAGGAGACTTGGGTCGAACGTGTTAAGTTCCGCAGGAGATCCAAGTCAAAACCTAAAAGAACAAATAGATTAAGTTTTGGATCAAACGTGTTAAGTTCCGCAGGAGATCCAAAATTTAATTTAAAAGAACACATGGTAGCTAGGAAAAGGTTCAGACCTTTGTACAAAATTTTTGTACAGTGGAACCTATAGGCTTTCCGAGTAGCAACCAACAATTGGTATCAGAGCTAGGGTTTTGCCTCTGTGTATTTGGTATTTAGTTTAATTATGCACATGTCATACATAATTTAGGCTGGTTAATAGTAGGATGTGCTAACTCTATGGATGCAGGATTCAACTATTAAGGCTTTTAGTTAATTATGTGTGTGATTGGACCCTTGGACATGTCAAGGGCAATTTATATGTGTGTGCATGATTGTATTAAAATACAGCAGGAGCTGTATTTAGTTTTATTAGGATTTTATTTTTGATCTAGATACATGTACATTCCTTTTATGGAATATAGGATCAAAATGTAAAATTCTATTTATGTCGCGGATCGAATCTTGCAAAGCGTGGAACCTTCTAAGGACCAGAGGCGCAATGAACTCGGAGCAAGATGGACAGTTAGACCCGGTGGCGGTGGCCAAATATGGCAGCAACTTGGATGACAACACACGGAGGACAATTAAAGATAAAAGCCATAATAGTTGAAAATTAGATTTTCTATTTATTGCTTTTATATTGTGCTGTGTGTGCATGTTAGTTTACAAGTTTAGTAGGCTAGCATAGTTAAAATTCCTCATTTATAAATAACTAAGTGGGAGAGGGATTTTTAAGTAAATCCCATGGTCTCCATTATTGGTTTGTAAGTGATGCAAACAAGCTTGCGCGTTGGCTCTGAGTGCCTTCCTCCATAACGGATGAGCTTGTTTGCGGACCACTAGAACAGACTTCCATTTATGGATGACTATAGGAAGTTAATTAAGAGCGTGTGATCTTCCCCAACGGAAGGGGCATAATCTTATTAATGGACTTAGTGTCAAGTAATGGTGTACACTTAGACACATCTAATAGTATCCTTCCCAACGGAGTCACTGCTATTATTTGTGTGACCAAATAATACCAACTATTAATTTTATTTGTCAAAAAGTTAGGTTGACAAGATAATAAAATTAATGGATTAAAACCCTCCTTTTACAAATGTTGTTGAATTTGTATACGTCCACACTAACGTGGCATACAAAATTCACGGTGGTTTAAGGTGTTGGTTAATTTAAAATAGTATTGTTTGAGGAATCAATATTATTCTAAATTTAGAGTTCTGACCAAAAGTTATTTGTGATTCTTAGGATGACTTTCAACCCACTGTCCATCATACTTCAACAAAATAGACTTACTGGACCAAATTACATAGATTGGAAAAGAAACCTGGATATTGTTCTTACTGCTGAAAGCTATAAATTTGTACTGACTGAGCATTGCCCTGATGCACCCACTGGTGAATCTACCCAAGAGGAGATTGAATATCATAGGAAATGGGTAAAAGCAGATGAGATGGCGCGGTGTTACATTTTGGCTTCAATGTCAAATGTATTGCAACATCAGCATAAAGATTTACCAACAGCTTATGATATAATGAACAATCTCAAAGAACTCTTTGGTCATCAGGATAGGGCTTCTAGACAAGAAGCTATGAGAAAGATAATGACAGCCACCATGCAAGAGGGTACTCCTGTAAGGGATCATATCCTAAACATGATGGCTTATCTGAACGAAATACAGATCCTTGGAGGAGAAATTGATGGGGAAACCCAGATCGATATGATCCTCCAAACCCTACCTAGAAGTTTTGAGCAGTTCCGCCTGAACTATAATATGAATAAAAGGATTTATTCATTAGGGAAACTACTGACAGAACTTCAAGCAGCAGAAGGGTTATTTCGTCACAATGCTCAAATTCACTATGCTGAAAATGGTTCTACTTCTAAACCGAAAGGTAAGAAGAAGAAGAAACAAACTGGTTCAGCAAAGAAAGTGAATAAATCTCAGAGTACGGGATTTAAAGCTGGAATGAAGAAGCCGAAGGGCAAGTGCTTCATCTGCAAGCAGGCAGGACATTGGAAGGCGGACTGTCCTCGTAAGAACCAAAACAAAGGTATATCTCATACTCTAGTTGTTGAAACATGTTTAGCGGTGTTATCTACCAGCACCTGGTGTGTAGATACGGGAGCCACTGATCATGTCTGCAATTCCTTGCAGGGGTTCCAGGAAACCCGACGACTATCTGAAGGGGAGATTACTGTCTACATGGGCAATGCTACTAAGGTGGCAGCTGTTGCAGTGGGAGACGTCTACTTATCTTTTAGTAGAAATAGAAATTTGGTTTTAAGAAATTGTCTTTATGTACCCAGTTTTAGAAAGAATTTAATTTCAGTTTCTAAACTATTTTTAGATGGATATTCAGTTTTTTCAATGATGTAGTTATTAAAAGAAATAAAGTGATTATCTGTTCTGGTGCATTAGTTGGCAATTTGTATATTTTAAATCCAAATTCTTCCACAAAGCAAAACATGGAAATTTATAATTCATCTTCTAATTCTAATAAGAGAAAAGAACCTTCAGAAATGAACCAAGCATATCTTTGGCATCTAAGGCTTGGTCATATTAACTTAAGTAGGATTCAGAGGCTTATAGCCGATGGTTTAAGTTCATTAGAGTTGGAAAATTTTCCAACTTGTGAATCTTGCTTAGAAGGTAAAATGACCAAGAGGCCGTTCAAGGCCAAGGGGTATAGAGCCAAAGAAGTGTTAGAGTTGGTTCACTCTGATTTGTGTGGTCCTATGTCTGTCCAGGCAAGAGGAGGTTTTGAATATTTTGTCTCTTTCATAGACGATTATTCAAGATATGGATACATTTACCTAATGCGCCGTAAGTCCGAGTGCTTTGATAAGTTCAAAGAATACAAGGTTGATGTGGAGAAACGACTAGGTAAAAGTATCAAGACACTACGGTAAGATCGTGGTGGCGAATACCTCTTAGGAGAGTTTAGGAATTACTTATCAGAGGCTGGGATTCAATCCCAACTGTCCGCACCTGGTACACCCCAACAGAATGGTGTGACAGAACGAAGGAATAGGACTCTTATGGAGATGGTTAGATCGATGATGAGTTATTCAGAATTACCAAATTCGTTTTGGGGATATGCTCTGGAAACAGCAGTGTATGTTTTGAACTTAGTACCTTCTAAATCAGTTTCTTCTACTCCCATAGAATTGTGGAATGGGCGAAAACCCAGTCTAAGACATATTCGGATATGGGGTAGTCCAGCACATGTGCTGAAACCAGATGCTGATAAGTTAGAATCTCGTACAGAAGTTCGCGTGTTTGTAGGATATCCCAAAGGAACGAAAGGTGGTTTATTTTATAGTCCTAAAGACCAGAAGGTCATTGTTAGCACCAATGCCCAGTTTTTAGAAGAAGACTATATAATGGATCACAAGCCCAGTAGTAAAGTTGTTTTAGAAGAACTTAGAGAGGACATGTCTACTTCAGTACCAACAGTACAAGATGAAGTACCACAAGAGACTGCAACACGTGTCACACATGATACACAACCACAGACAGTGCCTCGTCGTAGTGGGAGGGTTGTAATGCAGCCTGAAAGATTCATGTTTTTGGGAGAGTCTTCGGACTTGATCCCGGGTAAACATGAACCTGATCCCCGGTCATATGACGAAGCACTCCAAGATATAGATGCAGCATCTTGGCAAAAGGCAATGAATTCTGAAATAGAGTCCATGTACTCTAATAAGGTCTGGGAGCTTGTAGAACCACCTGATGGTGTAAAAGCCGTTGGATGCAAGTGGATTTACAAAAGGAAAAGAGGGACAGACGGGAAGGTAGAAACCTTCAAAGCTAGGCTTGTTGCGAAAGGGTACACTCAGAAAGAGGGAATCGATTATGAGGAAACCTTTTCACCGGTAGCCATGCTTAAGTCTATCCGGATACTCTTATCCATTGCTGCTCATATGGATTATGAGATTTGGCAAATGGATGTCAAGACAGCTTTCCTTAATGGAAGTCTTGAAGAGAACATCCATATGAAACAACTAGAAGGATTTATTGAAAAAGGCAAAGAGCATCTAGTGTGCAAGCTCAATCGGTCCATTTATGGACTGAAGCAAACTTCAAGATCTTGGAACATTCGGTTTAATGAAGTAATCCAGTCATATGGATTTATTCAGTGTCCGGATGAGTCTTGTGTATATAAGAAGTGTAACGGAAACGTGGTGGTATTTCTTGTACTATACGTAGATGATATTTTGTTAATTGGCAACAATGTCAAGGTATTATCGGACGTAAGGGTATGGTTGTCCAAATAATTTGATATGAAGGACTTAGGAGATTATGCACACATTCTTGGGATCAAAGTTATAAGGGATCGCAAGAAAAGAATGTTGTGTCTGTCCCAAGCTTCATATATAGATACAATCCTCGCTCGTTTTAGCATGCAGGATTCCAAAAAAGGTTTCTTACTTTTTAGGCATGGAGTAGCTCTATCTAAAGAGATGTCTCCAAAGACATCAAAGGAGATAGAGGACATGAAAGCAGTTCCTTATGCTTCGGCTGTAGGAAGCCTAATGTATGCAATGCTATGTACGAGACCTGATATATGTTTTTCTGTAGGCATGGTTAGCAGATATCAGAGTAACCTGGACAAGGACATTGGACTGCGGTAAAGCATATATTAAAGTACCTGAGAAGGACCAGAGATTATATGCTAGTTTACCAAGCAGACGATTTGCTCCCTGTGGGTTACACGGATTCAGATTTCCAATCAGATAGGGACAACAGTAAGTCTACATCAGGCTATGTGTTTACTTTAGGAGGTGGAGCCATTGCATGGAGGAGTGTTAAGCAGAAATGCGTTTCGGACTCAACCATGGAAGCTGAGTATGTAGCAGCCTCTGAGGCAGCTAAAGAAGCAGTATGGCTCAGGAACTTTCTAATGGACTTAGATGTGATTCCTGGTTTGCCCAAAATCATCACAATTTATTGTGATAATAGCGGTGCAGTTGCAAACTCGAAGGAACCACGAGCTCATAAGGCGAGTAAACATATAGAGCGCAAGTACCACCTGATACGAGATATCGTGAAGCGAGGAGAAGTTGTCATCGCCAAGATTGCATCAGCGAATAACCTGGCAGATCCTTTCACTAAGGCCCTTCCGGCGAAAGCTTTCGATCGGCATGTGGAGGGAATGGGAATCAGATGTATGGTAGAAGATATGGCAGCTTAGTCATTAGTATAAGTGGGAGATTGTTGGAGTGTATACTGAAAGCCTAAGCTTTGTAAACATTCATTATGAATAAAGAATCACATTTGGTCTAATTATCTACATTTGTTTGTAGTTGTTCATTTAATTTATATTGTAGATAACATAGTATGTGGTGTCACATACAGAAGATGATGTTATCATTACCTTATAAATTATAAACAGTAGCTCACGACCAGAATGGAAAGGAACAAACCATTAGAAGGTCGTAGTGTAATTAGGTATTAGTTTATCTTGACTATATAATTACACTAGTACACTCAGAGTGTATTGAGTAGGACCATTTGAGGTCGTTCCTTTTATACTGACTTTATAAAGGAACAAAGACCTCAGTTATTATGGAAGTGTGTGCTCTTAATCCTAATATAATAACAAGCACATATGTTTGATATTTATTTCTTTAATTTATCAATGGGTGAGATTTAGTTCGATGAATCAATAAACCCGATAAATTGGGAAATGGTATCACTCATAGTGTGTGTTGTTGATTATAGAAGGAAACTGTGTCCTAGTGATACTAGGTTGATAATGTCCTCAAGAGGAGCTCATAAAGATTGTCATGTTAAACCCTGCAGGTGGACTTAGTCCGACATGATAATAAGGTTGAGTGGTACTACTCTTGGACTTAGACATTAATTAAATGAGTTGTCGTAACTCACTTAATTAGTGGACATTCGATATCTTAAACACGGAGACTAACACACTCATAATAAGAAGGAGCCCAAAATGTAATTTGGGATTGGTGCGGTAGTTCAATGATAGTTCTCTAGTGGAATGAATTATCATTGATAAAATTAAGTTGTGTGTTCGAACACGGATGCTTAATTTTATCGGGAGACCAAAACCAATTCCTCCTCTCGGTCCCTATCGTAGCCTCTTATTTATAGAGTACTATACCCACCTATACCCACCTTCTACACCCACCCAAAGGGGGCCGGCCAAGCTAGCTTGGGAATCAAGCTAGGGCCGGCCTAGGTATATTTTGGGGTGGCCGGCCCTAGCTTGAACCCAAGCTAGTAGGGCCGGCCAAATAAAATTAAATAGGGATTTTAATTTTAGTTTTTATTATGTGGAAGAAATAATTTATTAGAGAGAATTAAAATTAAAATATCTCTCTTGTAAAAGATCTACAAAAGATTAAAAAAGAGATTAGATCTCTTTCCTAATTTGTAGATTGGTAAGATATTTTATTTTCTCTTTAAAATTATCCACATGATTGATAAAATTAAAATTGTAGAAATTTCCTTTTATTAACCATGAAGAGATTTTAAAGAGAAATTTTATTTATTTAAAATTTCCGGAAACAAATTAGGAAGTTTTAATTGTTGATTGAAACTTGTCCTATTTGCCTTCCAATGATGTGGCCGGCCATCACAAATTAATTGGGGAAATTTTATTTTATTTCTCTCAATTAAATCATGTCAAGGAAAATAAGGAAAATTTATTTCCTAATTTGCCTAGGCCAAGGAATATAAAATAAGGGGTGAGGGTGCCTTCACAAGACACAACCTCTATTGTTTTCTCTCCCTTTTTCCTTGGTGTTGTGGCCGGCCATTACTCTCTCCCTCTCTTCCTCTTGTGGTGGCCGAACCTCTTCCTCTCCCTTGGAGTTCTTGTGGTGGCCGGATACTACTCGGAGAAGAAGAAGAAGAAGGAGAGAAAGCTAGCATCTCTTGGAGCTTGGTTAGTATTTTGTTTTTCCTCCTTGGTGAAGTTTCCCTTTGTGGCCGAACCTTGCTTGGAGGAGAAGAAGGTGGTTGGTGGTTTCTCATCTTGGAAGATCGTTGCCCACACAACGTCCGAGGTTAGAAGAGGAATACGGTAGAAGATCAAGAGGTTTTTCTACAAGGTATAACTAGTAATTTCTATTTCCGCATCATGCTAGTTATTTATGGAAATAATACCAAATACAAGAGGCTTACGTTCTAGTATTTCGAATATGTTTTTTCGAAGTTGTGTTCTTTTGTTTCTTTCTTTTCCTTGTGATTTGATTGTTCTCTTTGGTTAACCTAAAGTTATTTTAGGAAATTAAATATTAGCTTTCTATTAAAGGTTTTGTCTAGTCGGTGGTGGTTGTTCCCATATCCAAGAAGGCCATGTGCCTCGCCACGTCAGTACTGGGAACCTTTTATGGAAATTAATATTTAATGGAATTAATAACTTAAGGAGACTTGGGTCGAACGTGTTAAGTTCCGCAGGAGATCCAAGTCAAAACCTAAAAGAACAAATAGATTAAGTTTTGGATCAAACGTGTTAAGTTCCGCAGGAGATCCAAAATTTAATTTAAAAGAACACATGGTAGCTAGGAAAAGGTTCAGACCTTTGTACAAAATTTTTGTACAGTGGAACCTATAGGCTTTCCGAGTAGCAACCAACAATTCTTTCGTTCCCAAGTGGCTTCTTCGAACCGTTGGTTTTGCCACAGGACCTTTACTAAGAGCACTTCTTTGTTCCTTAACCTTTTGACATCCCGATCCAATATCTGAACCGGTCGGCTCTCGTTGGTTAGGTCCTCTTGCACTTGTACTATACGTGGTTCGATCACTTGGTCCGTGCTCGAAATACATTTCTTTAGCATCGAAACGTGGAACACGTTGTGGATGGTTGACATCTCTTGAGGTAGCTCTATTTCATAAGCTACCTTGCCAATTCTTTTCAGAACATGATATGGCCCCACATAGCGCGTGCTTAGCTTCCCCTTCTTACCAAACCGCATTACTCCTTTCATAGGAGCTACCTTGAGAAATACTGAGTCTCCGACACTGAATTCCAATGGTCTTCATCGCTTATCCGCATAATTCTTCTGTCGACTCTGAGCAATTTCTATTCTTTGGTGGATGTTCTGTATAACACGGGTGGTGTTATCGATGAACTCTGTTTTGAAACCCATCTCTTTCTTTTCACCGCCTTTGTACCTGAATATAGGGGATCTACATTTTCTCCCATACAAGGCCTCGTAGGGCGTCATTCCAATAGTAGCCTGGTAACTATTGTTGTAAGCGAATTTCGCTAAGCATAAATGTCGGCACCAGCTTCCTTTGAAGTCTAAGGCGCAAGCCCGTAACATGTCTTCTAGTACTTGGTTCACCCTTTATGTTTGTCCATCGGTCTGAGGGTGGAAGGCATTACTGAATAATTGCTTCGTGCCAAGAGTCTTCTGGACACATTCCCAAAAGTGTGAAACAAAGCGACCATCTCTGTCTGAAATGATGGTCTTAGGAATCCCATGTAGTCTAATAATTTCCTTGACATATAATTGAGCCAGTTGCTCAATTCAATAAGTCATCCCGATTGCTAGAAAATGGGCGGATTTGGTTAATCTATCCACGATTACCCATATAGCGTCATAGCCGTTTGTTGTCTTGGGTAATCCTGAAATAAAGTCCATAGAGATATCTTCCCATTTCCATTCCGAAATTTGGACAGGCTGCAGTAATCCTCCAGGCCTCTGGTGTTCTGCTTTAACCCTCTGACAGGTCAGGCAGGTGCTGACGTACTGAGCCACATCTCTTTTCATGGCGGACCACCAGAATTTCTTTTTCAAATCTTGGTACATTTTGGTGGATCCCGGATGCATTGCATAAGGCGTTGAATAGGCTTCTTCTAGTATCTTCTTTCGTAATTCCAGGTCGTCGGGAACACATAAACGATCCTTAAGGTATAATATTCCACTGTCAGCGATACGGAATCCGTCATTCTTTCCCTCTAACACTTCTTGCTTTATCCGCTGGATGCTTAGGTCACGAGTTTGCTTCTCCAATACATCATCGAATAGCGTCGGTGCTATAGTCAGGGTAGAGAGTTGTCCGGTCACGTCTTCAGCCCCATAGCACAAATTTTCTCTGGGTTCTCCAATGAACTCAAATATGGGTTCAGCTTCAGGTCGGAAAACCACTTTTCTTTTATGGCACTCGATTGAAGCGCCGTATTTGCTCAGGAAATCCATGCCCAATATACTGTCATAATCTTGCATGTCAAGCACTATCAAGTCACAGTAGAGTTCTCTGTCTGCGATTCTGATAGGTGCGGCTTGCAACATATGAGTAGATGATATTACTTCTCCCAAGGGTAGGATTGTTAAGAATTTTCCATTTAAAGCTTGTGGTGGTATCTCTAACTTCTTCATAAATGGTGTAGAGATGAACGAGTGCATCGCCCCAGTATCAAATAACACATTAGCATATTTACTGAAAATAGGCAGTTGACCTGTGACAACTGTAGAGGCACTCGCCACATCATCTTTAGTAAGAGAGAAAACCCTGACGTTCGTAGTAGATGGCGGGGCTTCCAATCTCCCTTGGCTAATCGGAGTTCCTTCAATGGCAGCCTACATCAGGTGTAGTTGTGAGGGGGTACTCCTGCTCTGATTATTCTGCTGAGATGGTGTCTGGGACTGAGTAGGGCAGTCTCTGGCCATATGTCCTTCCTGTTCGCAGCTGTAACACTTCCTCGTACCCTTGTGGCATACTCCGGAATGCTGCTTCCCACAAATGGTGCACTGAGGGTACTTAGGTTGCTTATTTGCTGGTCCTCCTTTAGTGTTGTTCCATTGTTTCCTTTTTCCATTAGAGTTTCCTTTCCAGCCCGTTTTGGTACTCTAAGATTTCTGTCCTTCCGTCTGTGCCTGATTCTTATTTTCGTTCATTGCTTTCTGATAATGCTCGGTGATCAGGGCACTACTGACCAGTTCTTCTGTAGTCTGTGGTCTATTAATTCCACCGGCCACATTTAGTGCTATCTCCGGTCGGAGCATCTTCAGCATCAGTCTAACCCTTTCTCTTTCCGTGCTGACTAACTCTGGGTACAGGCGTGCAAGATGATTGAAGCGCTTCACTGCTTTGTTTACTGATATGTCACCTTACTGAAACTCGGAGAACTCGTCGTAATGTCGGTTCGTCACTTGCATATGGAAGAATTCTTCGAGGAACTCTGTCTCGAAGTCCGTCCAGTTCATCAGATTAACTTGTCTCTTAGCCTTAACTCTTTCCCACCACATTCTTGCGTCTCCGGAAAAACAGAAAGACACGCACTTGATCTTTTCCGATATGGGCCAGTCCAACAATTCCACTATACTTTCCACCGTCTTGAACCAAGCCTGGGCATCCCATGGCTCACAAGTACCCGAGAAGTTCTCCGGCTTCAGCCTTAGCCACTGTATCAAGTAGGTCTCCTGTCGGACCACTGGGGCAGGGGCAACTGGAGGTACTAGTGCAGCTATTGGTATGACGGGCACAACATTCTGATTTCCTTACTGATTCATTAGAGCAGTGATTACTTGTTGTTGTTCCGTGATATGACGGTGGAGATCTGTGACTACCTCGGTCATATCCGGTGGGGTCACTGTCTCATCGACCCTGTTACCGCATCTTCTAGCCATATCTATTTATAAATAACAATAAGACTAACAAAAGTCTAGAGTCATCCTTACTTATATTTGTGCATATTAAATGTCTCTTATCATACATAAAGAAAATCCATATTAGTCATACTCAGGTTTATGAACACTAAAACATTATTATCATGCATAAATAACATAGAGTAAGTACAGAAAGTCTTACTTGGAATGGTAGGATGGAGGCTTGATGTGTGTGTAGCGGAAAGACTAACTTGGCTCTGATACCAACTTGTAATGCCCGCCTCTCCTGCTAGTAGAGGCAGGGTTACTTTCTACATACATACGTACATGAATTTCATAAAAAAAAACAACGGAAGTAATTATTTTTTTTCATTTAAAACACAACTAATCATACGAGCATGCTTAGCGTAGTTATGAACTTAGAGAGTCATAATATCCATTTCTAACATAAGCATAAGTAAAGTGATCATGCAAGACATCAACATAAATTAAGCAAAGTTCATATAAATCCTAAATCAACGTAAGCAGGTCTTTCTTTCTTAGCCAAGCCACCACCACACACATCTCTTGCCCCTCCTGCTGCTCCTTTATTTATCCATCCTTTACCTTTATCTGTGGTACAAGGAAAATAACTATAAGCACACAAAGCTTACTGAGATTCTTTCCTACTCACAAATAAAACATGTCATAGCAAAATCATACAACATATAGCATGGACACATGAGCATCTAACCAACATATCATGCAAGAGTATCATATCACATTTTAACATACCATAAGAGAGAACATTATATCATACCATATTATAGCAGAAAAGAACATCATGTCATGTCAAATCATAAAAGAAACATCATGTCATATCATGTCATAACACAATTGAAGGCATCATATCATATCATATCATAACGTAAAAGTAAGCATCATGACATATCATATCATAGCATAAAGAACATCACATCATAGCATAAAGAACATCATATCATATTACATCATAACATAATCATGTATGCAATGAAAAATGTCCTTTAAAACATGGGTAATATCATGTGCAATATGCTTTTAAAAACAAAACATATCATATAATACTTGAACATAATATCATCATGAGGGCCCGGCTTGTACCACATATATACATAAATGCGCGCAATCCCTAGGACAGGGTAGCTAGCCCCAAACCTACTAGGGATCTAGGTTCGTTCATAGTCCGTCGACCTAGGGACGTACTAAGGAGCCCATCCCTTTACTAGACCCGTTCATAGTCCGTCGGTCTAGGGGCGCTTATGAAGCTCACCCTTGGTACAAGCCATACTGTTAGCTAGAGTCCTAGAGCCAATCATTTGATGATTATATTATGGACTTGTTGTATCATATTCTATATAAATAAAGGCATTTGGTTTTTGGTTATTATACTTACTTGTATTGGTGCAAAATAAACTAAGTATAATAACGTCCTTGAGTAGAAGGTTCTTACTTATATCAATCGGTTAGCTGAACCGATAGTGAGATGATATAGGGAACACTACTCTTAATCATTCCTAGTCGAGTATTAACATTCAGGGACAATGTTAATGCAATAAGACTAGCATGTAGGTCAACTCGATGACTTGATGTCACAAGTCATGGATATAAAGATATCAAGTTGACACATGGGTATGCATTAGAGAATGTATACTGAATGACCCAACATGAGAAAGTATCATGGATCGTTATATGAGTGTCATATACTTTCTCATGTGGCTATTAGTATGACTACTAGTCCTTGGACATGAAGTCACCATGGATCCCTACATAAGGAGTTATGTACTTTGGTTTCGTCAAACGTCACCCGTAACTGGGTGGACTATAAAGGCGATTACTGGGTATGTAACGAATTATGCTGAGGGATGTGAGTGATGTAGATGGGATCTATCTCTCATATATGACGGGAGAGACATCGGTATTCTTGATAGAGTGAGACCACAAAGTGCATGGCCATGCCCAAATGAGTCAATATAAGATATTGAGCTCATTTGTTTTAGTGAGTCTACTTGGAGTTCAAGATTTAGATTGATCAGAGGATGACACAGTCTATGCCTCACATTAATCAATCTAGATGTCTAGGATAGAAGGACACTTGTCATATATTGTGAGGAGTCACAATTAGTAGTCACAAGGTGATGTTGGATCTCAACATTCTTGTAACTTGGGTAGCAATGATGTATTGCTAGATGCCGCTCATTTTTTATGTTTCTAAAGGAGTTTAGAAACATTACCAACTTTACAAGAACCTATTGGGTCACACACAAAGAACAAGTGGATGGAGATTAGGTTCATATGATGAACCAATTGGATTAGGTTCATATGATGCACCAAAGATTGGATTCAGATTAATTCGAATTAGACTTATTGAGTTAGACTCAATTAGATTCAATTGTTGAATGAGTCTAATTTAAATTTGATTCATTGAGTCAATTTATATTAATGAATTGAGATTCATTAAATTAAAAATTTACTTGAATCAAAGGTTGGATTTAACTCAACAAGGAAGAAAATTAGTCAATTTTGACTTGACCAAATGGAAGTTGAAACATCAAGTTTGACTTGATGTATTGCCACATGATGAAGGTTGACTCATCCTACATGGCATGACTAATCTTGCCACATCATCTCCACCTTATTATGGTGTGCCACCTCATGGAGGTTACACATCCCATTCACTTAATGTGGACGGCCACATTAAATGAGGGGGTTACAAGATGTGGCCGGCCACACTAATGCTTGTGTTGGTTTTGTTTTGTGGTATTGATGGGTGTTCATTGTTGCATCTTCTTCCTTGGGTTCTTCCTCCTCCTTTGCTACTGTTGTCGTGGGTTTCAAGCAAGGAAGAAGAAAGGTGAGTGAATCTAATCCAAGAAGAAAGGTTAGTGAAAGTCACATAGAGTTTTTAGAGGAGTGTGTTCTCTTCTTTTCCTTTCTTCATCTTCCAATCCTATCCGAGAGCATCAAGAAGTGCTAGCACACTTGTGGTGTTCTCTTCTCCATCCTTGAGTGTTAGAGAACACTTCTTGTTCATGTGGATACTACTAGAGGTGTGTACGTTTGAACACACTCGAGATCCGGAGTACCTTGGACGAGCGGGATTCGCAAAAAGGTACGCAACAAGGGTAACCTTCTAAACATGTAGATCTAAGTGTAGATCTAGTTAGTAAACTCGTACATGTAAAATTTTTGTTCTATACTCTTCGGACGGATCCGTTGGCTAGGGAGTTTCGGGGTTTCCGCGACGCGAAAAAGCGGTTTTCGCAGCCCGAAAAACCCAAAAGTGGTATTAGAGCCACGTGCGAAGACATGTACGAATTTATTTTATATTTTTATGAAAAATATAGTTTCTGTGAATTTCTGTAATTTCATGAATTTTATAGTTTTAAAGGGTATTTTTCTCGTAGAAACAGAGCACAAGTGTTTAGACACTTGTAGGCTTCGACTACCGAGAAGATTTTTCCGTAACGGCAATGTTTCGACCCAAAACCTTTAGGGACAGTGGGCTAAGGCACTGTAGGATCGCTTAGGAGCAACTCACGATGGTTAGATAACGGCTAGGGGTACTTCCCCTAACCCCGCAAGGGGATTTGCTCCGCGATTGCGCCCAAATTCGCTAATCGGGACCGCCGGGAAAAATTTAATCATAAAATTATAAAAATTATGAAAAATTACAGAAAATTACGAAAAATATATAATTTAGAATTATATATTATTTTTTTGATAGTCATGGCCCAAAAAGACCCAATATGATTGGATTTGTGTTGTAATTTATAATACGGCCCGCATGTCGTCATGTGTTTGTGTGTGCTGTATTTGATACGCGACCTGCGCGTCATGCCTCCCTATTTATATTCTAGTAGTAAATTAGATTTAGACTCGAATGTAACTCGAGTTTCAAAATTGTAATGTAAATTTTGAAGCGGTGGAAGGTCCACTCAAGACGGAGTTACGAGGAAGGCGCGAGCAACACAAGGTGGTCAAAAGGAAGGCGCTTGAGAAGCTGTTGACCTTAGGTTGACCATCCGATCTTCTCATTGGCTTGAGAATATCGTAGTAGGGTCATGGCATAATCACAAAATTATTTAATTAATTGCTTATGTGTGTATGTGATGCATGCTAGTAAAATAGTAATTAATTAGTGTCTAACGATTAGATTAGATCTAAATCGTGCACAAGATGCACCCTTACGATTAGATTAGATCTACATCGTGTACAAGTTGCACCCTATCGATTAGATTAGATCTATATCGAGTATATGATACAACATCGACATTTAGATTAGATCTAAATCACGACAACTCAAAATGCCTACCGTGCCGTGATACCTACTACTACCTCGAACACATGTGTTGTTGAATCTGCCAAAGCAGAGCAACACATATTATCTTGGTAGGGTACGCAGGGACAATCTTGGTCCCACTTATCAACGCATGGGCGAGTACAAACTCAATTAGATTGAGTATTCCTATTTTACCCGGTTGGATTGAGTATAACTATAGGCATTCTTCCAACGGTTGGAAAGGTAGGACAAAATCACATTTATATTAATTCTTGGGCGTATTAGCCAAAGCTAACTCAAGTTTTAATATAACTGTCGATAATGATCCTATAAACAAGAGTTGCATAGAGATGTAATTGGTAAATCGTTACCTACCGATCATACTAAGTCTTGGGCGTATTAGCCAAAGCTAACTCAAGTGTTAGTATGATGTGGATCTTGTCCCACATGAATTATAGAATTCAGTGGGAGCATCATTTAGTTAAAGATCTATTTAAATGATTTAAAAAGAATATGATATTTATTTTCTGCATTTTTTTGTTGTAGAGTTGCCATGACGTCAAACACGAACATCTTCTCTCTGCGTTCTGTCCTTAAGAAGGACAAGCTCAACGGAGCAAATTTCCTGGACTGGTACAGGAATCTGAGAATAGTTCTCACTCAGGAACGTAAACTGTACGTTCTGGAGCAGCCCATTCCGGAGGCACCTCCTACCACTGCCACGCGGGCTGACAAAGATGCTTATATGAAACATCAAGATGACGCATTAGATGTGTCCTCCTACCAAGAACTCTGAGCTTCAGAAGCAACATGAATTGATGAGTGCTTATGATATGGTTGAACATCTTTGTCACCTATATCAAGGACAAGCAAGGCATTGGAAGAGGAACTCCAAAGAATACCTGGAAGATCTTAAGAAGAAAAGAAATAATATTTCTACTTCAGGTATACATGTTATAGAAGTCAACATCTCTATTTCTTCATCGTGGGTATTAGATACCGGATGTGCTTCGCACATTTGTACTAATGTACAATCGCTGAAAAATAGCAGGGCATTGACGAAGGGTGAGATAGACCTACGAGTAGGCAATGGAGCAAGGGTTGCTGCTGTTGCTGTAGGAACTTATCATCTATCTCTACCCTCTGGGCTTGTACTAGAATTAAATGATTGTTGTTATGTGTCTGCATTAACTAAGAACATTATATCAGTTTCTTGTTTGAACAAGAAAGGTTTCTCGTTTACAATAAAGAACAAATGTTGTTCCGTCTATTTAAACGATATGTTCTATTGTAGTGCACCTCTGATAAACGGAATCTATATTCTAGATCTTGAAAGCCCGATTTATAACATAAATACCAAGAGGTTCAAGTCAAATGACCTGAACCAAACCTATCTCTGGCACTGTCGCTTAGGTCATATAAATGACAAGCGCTTATCCCAGCTCCATAAGGATGGTTTGCTGGACTCATTTGATTTTGAATCTTATGAGACGTGCGAGTCATGCCTACTAGGCAAGATGACCAAGACACCCTTTAGTGGGCACATTGAAAGAGCGACTGATTTGTTAGGACTTATACATAGTGATGTATGTGGCCCTTTCAATGTCGCGGCTAGAGGCGGTTATAGGTACTTCATCACATTTACTGATGACTTCAGTAGATATGGTTATGTGTACTTGATGACACATAAGTCTGAATCCTTTGAAAAGTTCAAAGAATTCAAGAATGAAGTACAGAACCATCTTGTGCAAGAGTATTAAGATACTTCGATCAGATCGAGGTGGAGAATACCTTAGCCATGAGTTTCGTGACTATCTAGCTGAGTGTGGGATTCTATCCCAACTCACTCCTCCTGGAACACCACAGTGGAATGGTGTATCCGAAAGGAGGAAACGTACCTTAATGGATATGGTACGGTCTATGATGAGTCACACAGATCTTCCGACATTCCTTTGGGACTATGCTCTCGACATGGCAGCTTTTATACTCAACCGAGTTCCAGCCAAGGCCATGATAAAGAAACCATATAGGATATGGACTGGGAGAGATGACCAAGTGTCTTTCATGAGGATTTGGGGATGTGAGGCCTACGTTAGACGTCAAGTCTCAGATAAATTATGACCCAAATCTGACAAGTGCTACTTTATAGGATATCCCAAGGAAACTAAGGGATATTACTTCTACATTCCCAATCAACACAAGATAGTTGTGGCAAAGAATGGGGTCTTTCTAGAAAGGGACTTTGTTTCTAGAAAGACTAGTGGAAGCACGTTCGATCTTGAAGAAGTTTAAGATGCGAACAATAGCACTAAAGCCTTGATGGAAGTTAAACTGGAACCACAAAGTGTTGTGGATGATGTTGTTCCACAAAGAGTTGAGGAACAACAACCAGTTCAAGTAGACATACCTCTTCGCAGGTCTGATAGGGTACGTCGTCAGCCTGAGAGATACTCATTTCTCTTGTTTGACCATGATGACGTTGTGCTCATAGAGGATGAGCCTACCACCTATCAGGAAGCCGTGATGAGACCATATTCTGAGAAATGGCTAGAAGCCATGAGCTCCAAAATGGAATCCATGTACACCAACCAAGTATGGACTTTGGTTGATCCACCTGAAAGGGTAAAACCCATAGGGTGTAAGTGGGTCTTTAAGAGAAAGACTGACATGGATGGACTTATCTATAAGGGTCGCTTGGTAGCTAAGGGTTTCAAGCAGATTCATGGTATTGACTATGATGAAACCTTTTCACCAGTAGCGATGTTTAAGTCCATTCGGATCATGCTTGCTATTGCAGCTTACCACGATTACGAGATCTGGCAGATGGATGTCAAAACCGCATTTCTGAATAGAAACCTACTCGAGGATGTGTACATGACACAACCTGAGGGTTTTGTAGATCCAAAGCATACTAGCAGAGTATGCAAACTGCATAGGTCCATTTATGGACTAAAGCAAGCTTCTCGGAGCTGGAATCTTCGATTCGATGATGCAATCAAACAGTTTGGTTTCATCAAGAATGAAGATGAACCTTGTGTCTACTAGAAGGTTGTAGGGGATATAGTTGTCTTCCTCATATTGTATGTGGATGACATACTGCTCATTGGGAAAGACATCCCTTTGCTACAATCTGTCAAGACTTGGCTAGGGACATGTTTCTCAATGAAGGACTTAGGTGAAGCATCCCGCATTCTAGGGATACAGATCTATAGAAATAGATCTAAGAGATTGCTTGGCCTAAGTCAGAGTACATATATTGACAAGGTACTCCTTCGGTTTGCCATGCAGAACTCCAAGAAGGGATTTCTGTCGATGTCACATGGCATGAGTCTTTCGAAGACTCAGGGCCCCTCTTCTAGAGAGGAGAGAGACCACATGGATCAGATCCCTTATGCTTCAGCCATAGGATCTATCATGTACGCCATGCTATGTACTCGACCTGATGTCTCGTATGCTTTGAGCATGATGAGAAGATACCAGTCAGATCCAGGTGAAAGTCACTAGATAGCGGTCAAGAATATTCTTAAGTATTTAAGAAGGGCTAAAGAATATTTCTTGATATATGGAGGCGATAATGAGCTAGCTGTAAAGGGTTATAGTGATGCTAGCTTCCAGACCGACCAGAATGATTATCAATCATAGTCAGGGTTCGTGTTTTGCATAAATGGTGGTGCTGTGAGCTAGAAGAGTTTGAAGCAGGACACAGTAGCTGATTCTACGACAGAGGCCGAGTATATTGCTGCATCAGAGGCAGCAAAGGAGGCAGTTTGGATTCGCAAGTTCGTCACTGAACTTGGGATAGTTCCTAGCATTGCTGACCCTATTGAGTTCTATTGTGACAACAATGGAGCTATAGCACAGGCGAAGGAACCTCGCTCACACCAGCGGACCAAACACATACTACGATGCTTCATTCTCATTCGAGAGATTATTGAGAGAGGAGATGTGAAGATTTGCAGAGTACCCACAGAGGCTAACATCGCAGATCCCTTGACCAAGGCTTTGGCACAGATGAAGCATGATGGTCACACTAGGTCATTGGGGCTTAGAGCCAACACTGATTGGCACTAGTGCTAGTGGGAGATTGTTAGCTAGAGCCCTAGAGCCAATCATTTGATGATTGTATTATGGACTTGTTGTATCATATTCTATATAAATAAATACATTTGGTTTTTGGTTATTATACTTACTTGTATTGGTGCCAAATAAACTAAGTATAATAATGTCCTTGAGTAGAAGGTTCTTACCAATATCAATCGGTTAGGTGAACTGATAGTGAGATGATATAGAGAACACTACTCTTAATCATTCCTAGTCGAGTATTAACATTCAAGGATAATGTTAATGCAATAAGACTAGCATGTAGGTCAACTCGATGACTTGATCTCACAAGTCATGGATATAGAGATATCAAGTTGACACATGGGTATGCATTAGAGAATATATACTGAATGACCCGCCATGAGAAAGTATCATGGATCATTATATGAGTGTCATATACTTTCTCATGTGGCTATTAGTATGACTACTAGTCCTTGGACCTGAAGTCACCATGGATCCCTACATAAAGAGTTATGTACTTTGGTTTCGTCAAACGTCACCAGTAACTGGGTGGACTATAAAGGCGATTACTGGGTATGTAACAAATTATGCAGAGGGATGTGAGTGATGTAGATGGGATCTATCCCTCCTATATTGTAACACCCACAAAATTATAAGATAAGTATATGGGTATTATTTGCTTTAGAGCATAAAAGAAGAATCAAAAGAAAAAGAAATAAGAGAAATAAAAAGAAGAGGTGAAGGTTTGAACCTTGAACCTCTCACAAAGGATAGAAATAAAGTTATGTATGATAACCACTAGGATAATGAATAACATGTGAATGGAAATGATGGGAATGGTAGTTAAAAGTGAGGATATAATTAAGTGAGGGAACAAGAGGAAATCAAGTAGCTTTCTTCCTCTTGTTTACCTCTTGGTTAAGGAAAGGAGTAAGCAAAAGACAAGTTGTCTTTCTTCCTTTTCCTTCTCTATTTTCGTGGAGTTTAAGAGGATAATGAAGAGAAGAATTAAGGGGAAGGAATGAGGACATATTCTCATTAGAAAAAAAATACATGCATGAATTAAGGAAAAAGGGAAGCAAAGTTCATCTTTGTATCTTCCACCCACTTAGCATAAAAAGGAAAGAAAGAAAAGGGTTTCATTCTTCTTCATTTCTCCCTCACCATTGCCGAAACTAGAAGCCCTCCTCCCTCATCTCCACAAGCCAATTTTAGGTTTCTCCCTAAGAGGAAACTAAATTACAAGAAGGAGCCTTCAAGGTGCACCCTTCCAAGCAAGAGAAATCAAAAGGAGTGCTAGCCTCCTTCCTCTTCACCAAGGGTACCATTTCTTTAAGGATTAACAAGGGAACGCTAGGTAAGCTTCCCCTCACCTGTGGTACAATGGTTTATATGGTTTTCCATGAAGATAGATCGCTTAAAAACCTAAGGTTTGCTTTATGAGAATTTCGGCCAAGACAAGAGGAAGTGTTTATGAAAATTGTAACTAGATATGCTTATTATATATTTTTGTGACATGTATCTTATATAAGAGGTTAATCTAAGGTTTCCATGCTAGAATGAATAATGAAAACTTAGATCCATGAACCCTAGATTCTCGGCCATGCATGAACAAGAGGACTAGGTAAGCTTAAGACTCAAACTAAGCATGTTTCCTTATTTTTGTGTTATGTACCCTATGATAATGATGTTGTTAACTTGTTCTCTTACTTGTATGTTGTTTGAAATTCTATTTCCATGCTCATGAATGTTCGGCCATGGAAGAACTAAAGGCCTAGGAGAGTTTTAAACCTAAAACTAAGCATGCTAAGATTTTTCCTAAGACAAGATATGAAGCTATAATGTTATGCCATGATTGTATGTTGATTATGAATGCTATTTCATGCTTATGAAGATTCGGTTATGAAGAGATTTGAAGTATAGGAAAGTTTAAACCAAGTCTAGGAGGTTCATGACCTTCTTGATAAAATGATATGAAACTAGTTGATGTTCTTATGGTTGCTTGTTACATAGAAATTTGGTTTCATGTAACTTTCGTCCATACTAAGTTTCAAAGCTAGGATGCTTAGATTTTTAAACTAAGTTTGCTCATGTTGTTCCTTGTAATGTTGCCATGAAAATTGTGTAGGGTTTCCATGCCTTTAGGCCATATGAAAAACAAAACCAAGCTCACATGTTTCGGCCACCCTTGAGTTTAAAGGCCTAGAGAAATTTAGAACCCAACTTGTATATGCTTATGATGTTCTTGTGATAAATGCTATGAAATGTAGTTGTGGTTTCCATGCTCCTATGCCATTGGAAACTTAGTTCCATGTTTGATAGGTTTCGGCCAATACTAGTTTAAAGGCCTAGAGAAATTTAGAACCCAACTTATTTATGTTCATGATGTCTCTTGTGATAATTGCTATGAAATGTAGTTGTGGTTTCCATGCTCTTTTTTCACTAGAAACTTAGTTCCATGCTTGATATGTTTCGGCCACTACTAGTTTAAAGGCTTAGAGAAATTTAGAACCCAACTTTTATATGTTCATGATGTCTCTTGTGATGTATGCTATGAAATGTAGTTGTGGTTTCCATGCTCTTATGCCACCAAAAACCTAGTTCCATGATTTATATGTTTCGGCCACCTTGAGTTAAGGGGTTTAGGAAGTTTGGAATTTAAAACAAATGTATTTATGATGTTCCTCATGAAAATGTATAAGAAATTGGCTTAGGGTTCAACACTTTCATGCTACTTGTAACCTAGAATGAGACATGCTAGGGTTCGGCCATGATAAGGTTAGAAACTTAAGGAACTTAGAACCCAAACTAAACATGCTTAAGTTGTTCCTTATGAAACATGATATGATATGTGTTTAGGGTTTTCATGTTTGCATGTTGCTTAGAACTTGATTGCTCTTCATGAAGGTTTCGGTCATGAAAGAATTAGAAACCTAGGCGGGTTTTAAAATTTAGGTTAACATGCTTATGACCTTTCTTATGTTAGTATGTGAAGATATCATGAGATTTTGATGTTTGTGTGTTGTCTAGAGATCATGCCCTACTCATGACTTTCGTCCATATGGGTTTAGTGACCTAGATGTACCTCACATGCTACGTAATAAATCAAGAAATGTTATTTAATGATTTCATGAATGGTTATGTCTTCTTATGATAAGTGATATGCTCTTTTATGTATGCTTATGATCCATGTAGGTGCTATGTGCCCAATTATGCATGCTTTATGATATGATAAAATGACATGCTCATTATGCAAGCTTATGATCCATGCATGTGCTGTGTGCCCAAATATGCATGCTTTATCATATGATAAGTGATATGTTCATGATGTACGCTATGATTCATGCATGTGCTGTGTGCCCAAATATGCATGTTTTATGATATGTTAAGAAACATGATATGCATGAAAGGATAAGAACTATGATATGTATGACATGCTATTTTACTTTATGTATGACTTGTACCAATGGTGGGCTCCATAAGCGCCCCGGGGTCGATGGACTAAGAAATGGGCCTCGTTAGGGATGGGCTCCTAAGTGCCCCTAGGTCGATGGACTAAGAAACGGCCCTAGTATGTATGCCTTGTAGGGTTCAAGACTTGCTACCTTGGACCTACATAGGACGCGCGCATTTATGTATGTGGTACAAGTCGGAGCCCTAATCATGTTGAGATTATGTTTAAGTATGTATATTATAAGTTTTCAAAAGACATGTTGCATATGTTGCATGATGTATGTTTAGGAATTCACCTTGCTTATACTCTATGATTATGCCATGCTATTTATGATGATGTTATGCTATGTCAGGATACATTTGATTATCATGTTATATTATGCCATGTTACTTTATGTTATGTTACGATATGCCATGATATGCTGCTTGATATGATAAATTTGTCTTTATGCCTCTTGACTTGTGGTTTTAATATGCTTTACGGTTTTTGTGAGTAGGATAGGAACTTACTGAGCCATGAGTACTCTCAGCTTACTTTCTTGTACCACAGATAAAGGCAAGGAATAGATGTACTAGGGGAGCAGCAGGAGGGGCTAGAAATGTGTGTGTGGTATTGGATTGGCTAAAGGAAAAGACCTGGTGTTGTTTAATAAGAAATATGCCATGTTGATATTTTTACTTTATGACTCCATGACATTAAGTATGTGTTTGGGTATTGAGACTTAAAAATTATGATGGGTATGCTATGTGGTTCTTTTATGTCTATGGTGATGTTAAAGTAAGAAAAGTTTTTTTAAATTCTCTAAGTAAGACTTCCGCTGTATTAAGCATGTATGTGTCCAAGTAACCCCCGTCGCCTTAGCAGGAGGGGCGGGGCGTTACTGTTTGGTATCAGAGCCAGGTTAGCCTTTCCACTACACACATGTCAAGCCTCCATCCTGCCGCTCCAAGTAAGATTTTATATGCTTAATTTAATTTTTGTTTGATGCTTAATATTATGCATGTTTACTTATTCTTTGATTTAGTTTAATTTAATTTTTGGTTTTAGTTTAATTTATATTCTCTGTTTTAGTTTAATTTAACTTTTTGTTAATGCCCTAATATTTTGCATGTTTGCTTATACTTTGAATTAGGATAGGTATGCTTGATGGTAGGATAGGAATAATAATAACCTTATGACAGCGAATAGGGATAACGATAATTTGTTATTGTTTAATGAAGATAAGCATGGCTAGGAGACGTATTACCCGAGCAGACGAGGCAATCACTCCACCAGATCTGACTCAGGTAGTCACCGACCTTCAACGTCAGATCACGGAACAACAACAGTTGATCACGACCTTGATGGGTCAACAAGGAACCCCTACCACCCCACCAGTAGTTCAGAACGCAGTGCCCGTTGTGCCAATAGTTGCACCAGTACCACCGGTAGCTCCTGCCCCAGTGGTTCGACAGGAGACTTACTTGATACAGTGGCTGAGACTAAAGCCGGAGAACTTCTCGGGTACTTGCGAGTCGTGGGATGCCCAGGCCTGGTTCAAGACAGTAGAAAGCACAGTGGAACTTCTGGACTGGCCTGAATCAGAGAAGATCAAATGCGTATCTTTCTGCTTCTCCGGAGATGCGAGAATGTGGTGGGAAAGAGTTAAAGCTAAGAGGCAAGTTAATCTGATGAATTGGACGGACTTCGAGACAGAGTTCTTCGAAGAATTCTTCCATACGCAAGTGACGAACCGACATTACGACGAGTTCACCGAATTCCGGCAAGGTGACTTATCAGTGAACGAAGCAGTAAAGCGCTTCAACCGTCTAGCACGCCTTTGACCCGAATTATTGCGTACAGAAAGAGAAAGGGTCCGACTGATGCTGAAGATGCTTCGACCCGAGATAGCACTGAATGTGGCCGGCGGAGTTAATAAACCGTAGACTACAGAGGAATTAGTCAGCAGCGCACTGATTACAGAACATTATCAGAAAGCAATGAATGAGAATAAAGGTCAGACCCGAGCTGAAGGACAGAAATCCCAGAGTACCAAACCAGGCTGGAAAGGAACTTCTACAGGAAAAAGAAAGCAGTGGGACAATGCAAAAAGTGGGTCAGTAAATAAGCAACCGAGATACCCCCAGTGTTCTATTTGTGGGAGGCTACATTCTGGATTGTGTCACTAAGGTACAAGAAAGTGCTATAATTGCGGACAGGAAGGACATTTGGCCAGAGACAATCCTACTCAGTTGCAGGCACCATTCCAACAGAACAACCAGAACAGGGGTGCCCCTTCACAGCTACACCAAATGCAAACCGCTATAGAAGGGACTTCGATCAGCCAAGGGAGATTGGAAGCCCCGCCAGCGACGACGAATGCCAGGGTTTTCGCGCTTACCAACGAAGATGTGGCGAACGCCTCTACTTTCGTTACAGGTCAGCCGCTTATCTCTAGCCAACATGCTAAAGTTTTATTTAATACTGAAGGCAAACCGGTGGTCGAATCTATCGGGAAACCGAGAAACATTTCGTGTCATGGGGTCGAGATTATGTCCGAGAAACTCTCCACCCTGACCATAGCACCCACCCTATTTGACAATATATTAGAGAAGCAAACCAGTGACCAAAGCCTCCAAAGGATTAAACAAGAGATCTTAGAGGGAAAGAATGATGGATTTCGTACCGCGAACAGCGGAATATTATACCTCAGAGATCGATTATGTATTCCCGAGGACCCTGAGTTGCGAAGGAAGATATTAGAAGAAGCTCATTCAACGCCTTATGCAATGCATCCGGGATCCACCAAAATGTACCAAGATTTGAAAAGGAAATTCTGGTGGTCCGGTATGAAGAGAGATGTGGCTCAGTACATTAGTGCCTGCCTGACCTGTCAGAGGGTTAAAGCAGAACACCAGAGGCCTGGAGGATTACTGCAGCCTGTCCAAATTTCGGAATGGAAATGGGAGGATATCTGTATGGACTTTATTTCAGGATTACCCAAGACAACAAACGACTATGATGCTATATGGGTAATCGTGGATAAATTAACCAAATCCGCCCACTTTCTGGCAATTAAGATGACTCATTCAATTGAGCAGCTGGCTCAATTATATGTCAAGGAAATTATTAGACTACATGGGATCCCTAAGACCATCATCTCTGACAGAGATGGTCATTTTATTTCGCATTTTTGGGAATGTGTTCAGAGGGCTCTTGGCACAAAGCTATTATTCAGTACTGCCTTCGACCCTCAAACCGACGGGCAGACAGAGAGGGTGAACCAAGTGCTAGAAGACATGCTACGAGCTTGTGCCTTGGACTTCAAAGGAAGCTGGTGCTGACATTTATGCTTAGCAGAATTTGCTTATAACAATAGCTACCAGGCTACTATTGGGATGGCACCCTACGAGGCTCTGTATGGTAGGAAATGTATATCACCTATATGTTGGTATGAAGGCAGGGAAAAGAAAGAGATGGCATTTCAAACGGAGCTTATCGATAACACCACCCGTGTTATACAAAATATCCGCCAAAGAATAGAACTGCTCAAAGTCGACAAAAGAATTATGCGGATAAGCGACGAAGGCCATTGGAATTCAGTGTCGGAGACTCAGTATTCCTCAAGGTAGCTCCTATGAAGGGAGTAATGAGATTCGGTAAGAAGGGAAAGCTAAGCCCGCGCTATGTGGGACCATACCAGGTTCTGAAAAGAATCGGCAAGGTAGCATATGAAATAGAGCTGCCTCAAGAGATGTCAGCCATTCATAACGTGTTCCACGTTTCGATGCTGAAGAAATGTATTCCGAACACGGACCAAGTGATCGAACCACAGACGGTACGAGTACAAGAGGACCTAACCTACGAGAGCCGACCAATTCAGATATTGGATCGAGATGTCAAAAGACTAAGGAACAAAGAAGTACCCTTAGTAAAGGTCCTATGGAAAAATCAACAGTACGAAGAAGCCACGTGGGAACGAGAAGATGATATGAAACAAAAGTATCCGAAGATATTTTAAGTTCGAGGACGAACTTTCTATGAGGTATGGGGTACTGTAACACCCACAAAATTATAAGATAAGTATATGGGTGTTATTTGCTTTAGAGAATAAAAGAAGAATCAAAAGAAAAAGAAATAAGAGAAATAAAAAGAAGAGGTGAAGGTTTGAACCTTGAACCTCTCACAAAGGATAGAAATAAAGTTATGTATGATAACCACTAGGATAATGAATAACATGTGAATGAAAATGATGGGAATGGTAGTTAAAAGTGAGGATATAATTAAGTGAGGGAACAAGAGGAAATCAAGTAGCTTTCTTCCTCTTGTTTACCTCTTGGTTAAGGAAAGGAGTAAGCAAAAGACAAGTTGTCTTTCTTCCTTTTCCTTCTCTATTTTCGTAGAGTTTAAGAGGATAATGAAGATAAGAATTAAGGGGAAGGAATGAGGACATATTCTCATTATAAAAAAAATACATGCATGAATTAAGGAAAAAGGGAAGCAAAGTTCATCTTTGTATCTTCCACCCACTTAGCATAAAAAGGAAAGAAAGAAAAGGGTTTCATTTTTCTTCCTTTCTCCCTCACCATTGCCGAAACTAGAAGCCCTCCTCCCTCATCTCCACAAGCCAAGTTTAGGTTTCTCCCTAAGAGGAAACTAAATTACAAGAAGGAGCCTTCAAGGTGCACCCTTCCAAGCAAGAGAAATCAAAAAGAGTGCTAGCCTCCTTCCTCTTCACCAAGGGTACCATTTCTTTAAGGATTAACAAGGGAACACTAGGTAATCTTCCCCTCACCTATGTTGCAATGGTTTATATGGTTTTCCATGAAGATAGATCGCTTAAAAACCTAAGGTTTGCTTTATGAGAATTTCGGCCAAGACAAGAGGAAGTGTTTAAGAAAATTGTAACTAGATATGCTTATTATTTATTTTTGTGACATGTATCTTATATAAGAGGTTAATCTAAGGTTTCCATGCTAGAATGAATAATGAAAACTTAGATCCATGAACCCTAGATTCTCGGCCAAGCATGAACAAGAGGACTAGGTAAGCTTAAGACTCAAACTAAGCATGTTTCCTTATTCTTGTGTTATGTACCCTATGATAATGATGTTGTTAACTTGTTCTCTTACTTGTATGTTTTTTGAAACTCTATTTCCATGCTCATGAACGTTCGGCCATGGAAGAACTAAAGGCCTAGGAGAGTTTTAAACCTAAAACTAAGCATGCTAAGATTTTTCCTAAGACAAGATATGAAGCTATAATGTTATGCCATGATTGTATGTTGATTATGAATCCTATTTCATGCTTATGAAGATTCAGTTATGAAGAGATTTGAAGTTTAGGAAAGTTTAAACCAAGTCTAGGAGGCTCATGACCTTCTTGATAAAATGATATGAAACTAGTTGATGTTCTTATGGCTGCTTGTTACATAGAAATTTGGTTACATGTAACTTTCGGCCATACTAAGTTTTAAAGCTAGGATGCTTAGATTTTTAAACTAAGTTTGCTCATGTTGTTCCTTGTAATGTTGCCATGAAAATTGTGTAGGGTTTCCATGCCTTTAGGCCATATGAAAAACAAAACCAAGCTCACATGTTTCGGCCACCCTTGAGTTTAAAGGCCTAGAAAAATTTAGAACCCAACTTGTATATGCTTATGATGTTCTTGTGATAAATGCTATGAAATGTAGTTGTGGTTTCCATGCTCCTATGCCATTGGAAACTTAGTTCCATGTTTGATAGGTTTCGGCCAATACTAGTTTAAAGGCCTAGAGAAATTTAGAACCCAACTTATATATGTTCATGATGTCTCTTGTGATAATTGCTATGAAATGTAGTTGTGGTTTCCATGCTCTTTTGTCACTAGAAACTTAGTTCCATGCTTGATATGTTTCGGCCACTACTAGTTTAAAGGCTTAGAGAAATTTAGAACCCAACTTATATATGTTCATGATGTCTCTTGTGATGTATGCTATGAAATGTAGTTGTGGTTTCCATGCTCTTATGCCACCAAAAACCTAGTTCCATGATTTATATGTTTCGGCCACCTTGAGTTAAGGGGTTTAGGAAGTTTGGAATTTTAAACAAATGTACTTATGATGTTCCTCATGAAAATGTATAAGATATTGGCTTAGGGTTCAACACTTTCATGCTACTTGTAACCTAGAATGAGACATGCTAGGGTTCGGCCATGATAAGGTTAGAAACTTAAAGAACTTAGAACCCAAACTAAACATGCTTAAGTTGTTCCTTATGAAACATGATATGATATGTGTTTAGGGTTTTCATGTTTGCATGTTGCTTAGAACTTGATTGCTCTTCATGAAGGTTTCGGACATGAAAGAATTAGAAACCTAGGAGGGTTTTAAAATTTAGGTTAACATGCTTATGACCTTTCTTATGTTAGTATGTGAAGATATCATGAGATTTTGATGTTTGTGTGTTGTCTAGAGATCATGCCCTACTCATGACTTTCGGCCATATGGGTTTAGTGACCTAGATGTACCTCACATGCTACGTAATGAATCAAGAAATGTTATTTAATGATTTCATGAATGGTTATGTCTTCTTATGATAAGTGATATGCTCTTTTATGTATGCTTATGATCCATGTAGGTGCTATGTGCCCAATTATGCATGCTTTATGATATGATAAAATGACATGCTCATTATGCAAGCTTATGATCCATGCATGTGCTGTGTGCCCAAATATGCATGCTTTATGATATGATAAGTGATATGTTCATGATGTATGCTATGATTCATGCATGGGTTGTGTGCTCAAATATGCATGTTTTATGATATATTAAGAAACATGATATGCATGAAAGGATAAGAACTATGATATGTATGACATGCTATTTTACTTTATGTATGGCTTGTACCAAATGTGGGCTCCATAAGTGCCCTGGGGTCGATGGACTAAGAAACGGGCCTCGTTAGGGATGGGCTCCTAAGTGCCCCTAGGTCGATGGACTAAGAAACGGGCCTAGTATTTATGCCTTGTAGGGTTCAAGACTTGCTACCTTGGACCTACATAGGACGTGCGCATTTATGTATGTGGTACAAGTCGGGGCCCTAATCATGTTGAGATTATGTTTAAGTATGTATATTATAAGTTTTCAAAAGACATGTTGCATATGTTACATGATGTATGTTTAGGAATTCACCTTGCTTATACTCTATGATTATTCCATGCTATTTATGATGATGTTATGCTATGTTAGGATACATTTGATGATCATGTTATATTATGCCATGTTACTTTATGTTATGTTACGATATGCCATGATATGCTGCTTGATATGATAAATTTGTCTCTATGCCTCTTGACTTGTAGTTTTAATATGCTTTACGGTTTTTGTGAGTAGGAAAGGAACTTACTGAGCCATGAGTGCTCACAGCTTACTTTCTTGTACCACAGATAAAGGCAAGGAATGGATGTACTAGGGGAGCAGCAGGAGAGGCTAGAAGGATGTGTGTGGTAGTGGATTGGCTAAAGGAAAAGACCTGCTTTTGTTTAATAAGAAATATGCCATGTTGATATTTTTACTTTATGACTCCATTACATTAAGTATGTGTTTGGGTATTGAGACTTAAAAATTATGATGGGTATGCTATGCGGTTCTTTTATGTCTTTGGTGATGTTAAAGTAAGAAAAGTTTTTTTAAATTCTCTAAGTAAGACTTCCGCTGTATTATGCATGTATGTGTAAGTAACCCCCGTCGCCTTAGCAGGAGGGGCAGGGAGTTACATATATGACGGGAGAGACATCGGTATTCTTGATAGAGTGAGACCACAAAGTGCATGGCCATGCCCAAATGAGTCAATATGAGATATTGAGCTCATTTGTTTTAGTGAGTCTACTTGGAGTTCAAGATTTAGATTGATCAGAGGATGACACGGTCTATGCCTCACATTGATCAATCTAGATGTCTAGGATAGATGGACACTTGTCATATATTGTGAGGAGTCACAATTAGTAGTCACAAGGTGATGTTGGATCTCAACATTCTTGTAATTTAGGTAGCAATGATGTATTGCTAGATGCCGCTCATTGCTTATGTTTCTAACGGAGTTTAGAAATATTGCCAACGTTATAAGAACCTATTGGGTCACACACAAAGAACAAGTGGATGGAGATTAGGTTCATATGATGAACCAATTGGATTAGGTTCATATGATGCACCAAAGATTGGATTCGGATTAATTCAAATTAGACTTATTGAGTTAGACTCAATTATATTCAATTGTTGAATGAGTCTAATTTAAATTTGATTCATTGAGTCAATTTATATTAATGAATTGAGATTCATTAAATTAAAAATTGACTTAAATCAAAGGTTGGATTTAACTCAACAAGGAACAAAATTGGTCAATTTTGACTTGACCAAATGGAAGTTGAAACATCAAGTTGACTTGATGTATTGCCACATCATGAAGGTTGACTCATCCTACATGGAATGACTAATCTTTCCACATCATCTCCACCTTATTATGGTGTGCCACCTCATGGAGGTTACACATCCCATTCACTTAATGTGGACGACCACATTAAATGAGGGGGTTACAAGATGTGGCCGGCCACACTAATGCTTGTGGAGGTTTTGTTTTGTGGTATTGATGGGTGTTCATTGTTGCATCTTCTTCCTTGGGTTCTTCCTCCTCCTTTGCTACTGTTGCCGTAGGTTTCAAGCAAGGAAGAAGAAAGGTGAGTGAATCTAATCCAAGAAGAAAGGTTAGTGAAAGTCACATAGACTTTTTAGAGGAGTGTGTTCTCTTCTTTTCCTTTCTTCATCTTCCAATCCTATCCGAGAGCATCAAGAAGTGCTAGCACACTTGTGGTGTTCTCTTCTCCATCCTTGAGTGTTAGAGAACACTTCTTGTTCGTGTGGATACTACTAGAGGTGTGTACGTTTGAACACACTCGAGATCCGGCGCACCATGGATGAGCGGGATTCGGAAAAAGGCACGCAACAAGGGTAACCTTCAAAACATGTAGATCTAGTTAGTAAACTCGTACATGTAAAATTTTTGTTCTATACTCTTCGCACGGATCCGTTGGCTAGGGAGTTACGGGGTTTCCGCGACGCGAAAAAGCGGTTTTCGCGGCCCAAAAACCCAACACATACAAAGTAAAATAACATGTCATGTAATCATAGTATATCATGTTCATGTCATTCATAGCATATAATGTTCATGTCATTCATCATTCATCATGTTCATGTCATTCATAACTTAACTTAGCATGAAGAGTGCTCTTAGTCCCACTTGATAGGGAAGCAACTCTTAGGCCTTTCACTTAGCATATCATAAAGAGTGCTCTTAGTCCCAACAAGTAGGGAAGCAACTCTTAGGCCTTTCACTTAGCATATCATAAACATACGTGCTTGAGCATATAGCACATCATAGGAGACATTTTAAATGCATGATTCATAAGCATACAAAGATGAACATATATCATATCATGGGAACATAATCATGCATGGAACATAAGTTAACATCTCCTAATTCATATCATGGAATGAGAAGCACATAATGAGTCATAATTGGGTCTCAATCATCAACCTATCATAGGTGGCCGAAACATGTAAGCAATCACCTAGGTTGATAGCAACATACAAGGATATGAACCCTAAACCAATTTCATATCATTTATCATAAGGAACATCATGAGCATTTTTAGTTTAGGTTCTAAGCTTCCTAGGTCAACAAACATGTTGTGGCCGAAACATACAAGGCCAAAACCTAAGTTACAAATAGCATATAAACATGTGAACCCTAAACCAATTCCATATTATTTATCCTAAGGAACATCATGAGCATATTTGGTTTAGGTTCTAAGCTTCCTAGGTCTACAAACATGTTGTGGCCGAAACATACAAGGCCTAAACCTAGGTTACAAATAGCATATAAACATGTGAACCCTAAACTAATTCCATATTATTTATCCTAAGGAACATCATGAGCATATTTGGTTTAGGTTCTAAGCTTCCTAGGTCTTTAAATCATGTTGTGGCCGAAACATAAAAGGCCAAAACCTAGGTTACAAATAGCATATAAGCATGTGAACCTTAAACCAATTCCATATTATTTATCATAAGGAACATCATGAGCATTTTTTGTTTAGGTTCTAAGCTTCCTAGGTCTACAAACCAAGATGTGGCCGAAAGTCATGAAGTGTGAAGTTGAGTTCTAAACCAAAGACAAGCATAAGAGCATCATGTTATCTTCATATCATATCATAGGAAAAAAAAACATGAGCATGTTAGGGTTAAGTTTAAGCTTGCCTAGCCCTTTTAAATCTAACTTGGCCGAAAGTTCTAAGCATGAATACCTAGTTCTAACCAACATAAAATCATAAGTACCTCAAGTTATCTTCCTACCATATCATAAAGAAGATCATGAGTAAGTTGGATTTGTGTTTAAATTTTTCTAGGCTTTTTAAACTTGTCATGGCCGAAACCCTAAGGTGGGGTTCATCTAATTCCATGTAACATACAAGCATGAAACACCAAGGAAATATTCATATCATGTCATAAGAAAAAAAATCATAAACATGTTAGAATTGAGTTTAAGCTTTCCTAGGCTTTTAAACTTGGCATGGCCGAAACCCTAAGGTGGGGTTCATCTAATTCCAAGTAACATACAAACATGAAACACCAAGGAAATATTCATATCATGTCATTAGAAAAATCATAAACATGTTAGATTTGAGTTTAAGCTTTCCTAGGCTTTTAAACTTGGCTTGGTCGAAACCCTAAGGTGGGGTTCATCTAATTCCAAGTAACATACAAACATGAAACACCAAGGAAATATTCATATCATGTCATTAGAAAAATCATAAACATGTTAGATTTGAGTTTAAGCTTTCCTAGGTTTTTAAACTTGTCATGGCCGAAATTTGTAAGAAAACTTCATAGGTTTTTAAGCCATTTAAATCTATGGAAAAATCATGAGCTACTTGTACCACAGGTGAGGGAATACTCATTTCCTTTCGCTTGTGGTTCCTAATGAAAATGGTACCCTTGTGAGGAGGAAGAAGAGAGCTTCACCTTCTAGCACTGCCTTTTTCTTCTCTTGCTTCGAAGGTGTGGATCTTGAAGGCTCCTTCTTGTGGATTAGTATTCTTAGGAAGAAAGACCTTAGGTGGATTTCAAAATTAGGAGAGGGAGAGCTTTAGGTTTCGGCAATGGTGAGGAAGAGGAAAGAAAGAAGAAAAATGAAATCCCTTTCTTTCTTTCTTCTTTATGCTAAGTGGGAGGAAGAAACAAAGATGAACTTTGCCTTCCCTTTCTCCTTAATTCATTCATATCATTCCCTAATGAGAATATGTCCCCATTCATCCCCTTAATTTCTTCTAATCCTATCTCCTCCTTCATCCCCACGAAAATGGAAGGGAGAAGAAGAGAAAGACAATTATCTTTTTGCTTGTTCTTAATCAGAAGAAAGCTACTTGATATTTTCTTGTTTCCTTCTCTTAACCATATTCTTACTTTATCAAAAATATTCATCCGCTTTTCAACAATAATCCATAATGGCCTAGTGGTCATTCCATAACTCATAAAGGTTGCCATTTAATAAAAAGGTTCAAGGTTCAATCCTTGACTTCACCTCTTTTCTTTTTATATCTTTTTGGTTCTATCTCCCTTTTTATTCTACAAAAACAAAGGATACTCACATATTTATAACTACTAGTTTTCGTGGGTGTTACAGATTACATCCTGAATGAGGTGCACCAAGGCTCTTATGAAGGTGATCTGGGCGGCCGTACATTGGCCCGAAAAATACTTCTGACTGGATATTTCTAGCTGACCCTCCAGGAGGATGCCACTCAGACGATGGCGACTTGCCTATCTTTCCATAAGTATCACAACATGCCCCACCGACCGACCGAAGAGATGAAAGCGTCCATGGTATCGTGCCCATTCGAACAATGGGGCATGGACATCGTTGGGCCTTTCCCTATGGCAATCGGTTAGCGAAAGTTTCTATTGGTGGTGGTGGACTACTTCTCAAAGTGGGTAGAGGTCGAGCCGCTTGCAAGAATCACCGAGCGGATGGTCAGCAAATTTATTTGGCAGAACATTATTTATCGGTTGGGAATCCTGCGTCGACTCATGTCCGACAATGGAAGAGGGAGTTCGTCATTCGGGAGCTTAGAGAGTGGTGTGAAGGCTACGACATCCAACAATCCTTCACCTCAGTGGCCTACCCTCAAGTCAATGGGCAAGCAAAAATCGCCAATCGGGAGATCCTCAAAGCCTTGCATGCTCGGCTCGACCACATGGGAGGCAATTGGGTCGACGAGCTTCCTAGTGTGCTATGGGCTCCCCGCACGACTTCGAAAGAGGTGACTGGCATAACCCCATTCTAGTTGGTGTACGGAAGAGAAGCAGTTGTCCCCGTGGAGGTCAGAGTAGGATCCAATCAGGTGCAGCGCTATGACGATGGGAACACCGAATGGAGCCTAATGGAGCTCGACTTGGTGGATGAAGCAAGGGAAAAAGTCGTCATGCAGCTAACTACATAATAGCAGTAGATCAAGCGGAACTACAATCGGCGAGTGATCCCAAGGTCCTTCTAGCTCGGTGACCTCGTCTGGAAGAAAGTGAAGCCGATCGACAACGTCACCAAGCTTGAAACACCATCAATAGGACCATTTAGGTCGTGCAGAAGCTCCGATCGGGCGCATACTATCTAGAGGATGAAGAGGGGAGGTGGATCGAGAGGCCATGGAGCGTGAACCATCTTCAACCCTACAGGGCTAGATGAGAGGTACGCAAGTGAATCCTATCCTTTGTACCTATTGTGTGTTTGCTGAACGCAGGGCAAATTTTGAATAAAAAGGAAAGGCCTCTTCAAGGGCATGTCCATCAATAGTCGAGTGGTGACCTTAAACCCGGGTGTGAGTGTATATCAACTGTTGAGCAGCGACGTTAAATGCGTGTCTCTGACAAATCGTCGAGTGGTAATGTTAAACGTGTGTCTCAATCAACGGTCGAGCGGCGACCTTAAACCCTCATCTCCATCAGCGGTCGAGCGACGACCTTAAACTCGAGTCTTCACCAAATCATCGAGTGGCGACATTAAACGCAGGCCTGGTTCGAATCGTCGAACGACGACGTTAAACGCGAGTCTCCACCAACGGTCAAGTGGCGACCTTAAACGCGAGTCTCCACTAACGGTCAAGCAGCGACCTTAAACTCAAGTCTCCATCAACGGTCGAGTGTCAACCTTAAACTCGAGTCTTAACCAAATTGTCGAGTGGCGACGTTAAACGCGGGCCTGCTTCGAATCATCTAGCGGCAACGTTAAACCCGAGGCTTCATCAAATAGTCAAGCGGCGACGATAGACCCGAGTCTAGTGGGATGTCGAATGGCTGACTGTGAATAAGGGTTTCCCAAAAGCCACCAAATTTTCAAATGAACGGCTCATTAGGGAGAATGTACCAACACTACAACAAAAACCCTCATAGACATCGGTGGAACAACAACAGTTTTAAGCAAAAACCGATGTCTTTGAGTATTTTACACCGATTTTTCAAAAAATCGGTGTCTATGAGCGCAGATTTTCACTCATAGACATCGATTTTTTAGGCAATGTCTATGACCACCTTTTTTTCGTTAATAGACACCGATTTTAACAGTGGTTTTTAAAACCCGATGTTAATGAACCAAAATAAAATATTTTAATTTTTCCATTAGCTAAATTTTGCAACACTTCACAAATTTCCCTCCAAACCTAAACCTATATCGCGCCCCTTCCTTCGACCATCTCTCTCAGCCTAAACCTAAACCTAAACCTCCGACCATCTCTCTTAACCTTATCTCCCTCTTCCCCTTCCTCAACCTCATCGAGTACTGATCCCTCTTCACCGACGGAAAGCAGGAGGAGGACCCTCGCCCTCCAGACAACCCCTCCAACCCCTACGGCTTCCTCAAGTTTCCCATGGGATTCAACGTCGAGCTCGCCTCGCTCGCCTCCAAGGTCCGCGGCGACGTGTGCCACTTCTGCTATGTCATCTCCGGCGGAGTCTACGAGAACCTCCTCTTCTTCCCCGTGATCCAGCTCATCAAGGATAGGTACCCCCGCGTGCAGATCAATGTCGTTGCCTCGCCCAGGGGGAAGCAGGTGTACGAGGTGAACAAGAATGTGAGGTGGGCGAATGTGTATGACCTCGACGAAGATTTCCCAGAGCCGGTGGAGTACGTCAACATGATCGGTCTGTTAAAGGTACAAATGAAAGGGGGAAAAACACATGATCCTTGAAATGGAATGACAGCAGAAATCTCACCGATTTTAACGAAAATGTTGACACAAATGTTACTATGTTTGATCTTGTCGACCAAGCGTGCTGGACTTGGTATTGTGAGATGTGGAGAAAGGCCAGCTGGGACATGTCGAAGTGCGGGCGGGGGGGTTGAACCAGCCGCCGTCGTTGCTGGGGAGATTGGAGTTAGTGTTAGCTAGAGCCCTAGAGCCAATCATTTGATGATTGTATTTTTGACTTGTTGTATCATATTCTATATAAATAAAGGCATTTGGTTTTTGGTTATTATACTTACTTGTATTGGTGCCTAATAAACTAAGTATAATAACGTCCTTGAGTAGAAGGTTCTTACCTATATCAATCGATTGGTTGAATCGATAGTGAGATGATATAGGGAACACTACTCTTAATCATTCCTAGTCGAGTATTAACATTCAGGGACAATGTTAATGCAATAAGACTAGCATGTAGGTCAACTCGATGACTTGATCTCACAAGTCATGGATATAGAGATATCAAGTTGACACATGGGTATACATTAGAGAATGTATACTTAATGACCCGCCATGAGAAAGTATCATGGATCGTTATATGAGTGTCATATACTTTCTCATGTGGCTATTAGTATGACTACTAATCCTTAGACCTGAAGTCACCATGGTTCCCTACATAAGGAGTTATGTACTTTGATTTCGTTAAACGTCACACGTAACTTGGTGGACTATAAAGGCGATTACTGGGTATGTAACAAATTATGTGGAGGGATGTGAGTGATGTAGATGAGATCTATCCCTCCTATATGACGGGAGAGATATCGGTATTTTTGATAGAGTGAGACCAAGAAGTGCTTGGCCATGCCCAAATGAGTCAATATGAGATATTGAGCTCATTTGATTTAGTGAGTCTACTTGGAGTTCAAGATTTAGATTGATCAGAGGATGACACGGTCTATGCCTCACATTGATCAATCTAGATGTCTAGGATAGAAGGACACTTGTCATATATTGTGAGAAGTCACAATTAGTAGTCACAAGGTGATGTTGGATCTCAACATTTCTTGTAACTTAGGTAGCAATGTTGTATTGCTAGATGCCGCTCATTGCTTATGTTTCTAAAGGAGTTTAGAAACATTGCCAACGTTACAAGAACCTATTGGGTCACACACAAAGAACAAGTGGATGGAGGTTGGGTTCATATGATGAACCAATTGGATTAGGTTCATATGATGCACCAAAGATTGGATTCAAATTAGACTTATTGAGTTAGACTCAATTAGATTCAATTGTTGAATGAGTCTAATTTAAATTTGATTCATTGAGTCAATTTATATTAATGAATTGAGATTCATTAAATCGATATTGAATTGAATCATAGGTTGGATTTAACTCAACAAGGAAGAGAATTGGTTAATTTTGACTTGACCAAATGGAAGTTGAAACATCAAGTTTGACTTGATGTATTGCCACATCATGAAGGTTGACTCATCCTACATGGCATGACTAACCTTACCACATCATCAAGGGAGATCAAGAGGTTACACTCCTCCATTAAATGTGGCCGGCCACATTAAATTAGGAGTTACTCATGTGTGGCTGGCCACATAATGAAAATTGGGTTTCATTTTTGGTGGCATTGATTTGGTGTTGATTGCTTCATCTTCTTCCTTGGTCTTTCTTCCTCCTTGCTACTGTTGCCTTGGGTTTTCAAGCAAGGAGAAGGTGGTTGAGTTAGTTCCAAGAGAATAAGGATGAGTGAAGGTCACAAAGGAGGATACTACTTCTTGAGTGTATGAGATTGCTTTTGCATCTTCTCTTTTTCTTCCTTTCAAATCCTACTTGAGAGCCCAAGAAAGTGCTAGCACACTTGGGGTGCTCTCTTCTCCATCCTTGAGTGTTAGAGAATACATCTTGTTCGTGTGGATATCACTAGAGAGTTGTCTACGTTGACAACTTCGAGATCTAGCGTACCTTGGACTTGCGGGATTGCGAAGGGCACGCATCGAAGGTATGAAATGTTTTTCCTTTGTAGATCTACTGTAGATCATCGTTTGAAACTCGTACCCATATTTCGAAAGTTTTCTTTGCACAGATCCAATGGCTAGGGGGTTTCGGGTTTTCCGCGATGCGAAAAAGCGGTTTTCGTGGCCCGAAAAACACAACAGTGGTATCAGAGCTACGTGCGAAGCGTGTACAAGTTTAGATTCGTATTTTTATGAAAAATATAGATCTGTAAACTTTCTGTAAATTCATGTTTTTATAGTTTTAATGGGTATTTTTCTCGTAGAAGCGAAGCACAAGTGTTTAGACACTTGTAGGCTTCGACTACCGAGAAGAATTTTCCGAAACGGCAATGTTTCGCCCCAAATTTTTTTGGGACAGCGGGCTTAGGCGCTGTTAGATCGCGAAGGAACCCTCGCGATGGTTAGATCGCGGGTAGGGGCGCTGCCCCTTGTTGGGTTTTTCGGGCCGCGAAAACCACTTTTTCGCGTCGCGGAAACCCCGAATCACCCTAGCCAATGGATCTCGTGCGAAGAAAAATTTAAAAACATACGAGTACGAGATACAAAACTTCTAGATCTACATGATGAAGATCTTTACCCTTGTTGCGTGCCCTTTTGCGTATCCCGCTCGTCCTCGGTACGCCGGATCTCGAAGTTGTCAATGTAGACAACTCTCTACACGTATCCACACGAACACACTAGGTGGAGGTGACCAAAAACCAAGGTGTGCTAGCACCTATGTGGTTCGGCCAAGGAAGGAGGAGAGGGAGAGCTTGAGAGGAAGAAGATGCAAAATTCCACACTTGAATGAATAAATGAAAATCAATTCACACCCCATTCAAAATGTGGCCGGCCACCTTTCTCATGTGTAACTCCCCTCATTAATGCATTAAGTTGTCATCAAGGAGAGAATGTAACCTCCATGAGGTGGCACTCACTAGTAACTCCCATGAGGTGGCAACCATGATGATGTGGAGTAACATCATTAGTCCACATCAATGCCAACTCACCAATGAGGTGACATAAAGTCAAGTCAAACTAGACTTTTAATCTTCCTCTCAAGTCAAGTTAAACTTAACCAAATCTCTTCGATGGTTGATCTAATCTAACCATTTGATTCAAGCCAATTTAATATATAATGAATCAAATTCATTAAATTAAATTGATTCAATGAGTCATAATCTAAATTAGACTCATTGAACACATGAATCAACTTGAGTCCAACTCAAGTTAGCCCAATTAGGATTACTCTTAATCCAATTTGATTCATTAAATGAATCTAATCCTCTTGGTTCATCATATGAACCTAATCTCCATCTAATTGTCCTTAGTGTGTGACCCTATAGGTTCTTGTAACGTTGGCAATGCCCTAAACCCATTTAGGAGCATAAGTAATGAGCGGTATCTAGCAACACATCATTACTACCCAAGTTACAAGAAAGTCGAGATCCGACATCACCTTGTGACTACTAATTGTGACTCCTCACAAAATATGACAAGTGTCCTTCTATCCTAGACATCTAGATTGATCAATGTGAGGCATAGACCGTGTCATCCTCTGACCAATCTAAATCTTGAACTCCAAGTAGACTCACTAAATCAAATGAGCTCAATATCCTATATTGACTCATTTGGGCATAGCCATGCACTTCGTTGTCTCACTCTATCAAGAATACCGATGTCACTCCCGTCATATAGGAGGGATAGATCCCATCTACATCACTCACATCCCTCTGCATAATTTGTTACATACCCAGTAATCGCCTTTATAGTCCACCCTGTTACGGGTGACATTTGACGAAATTAAAGTACATAACTCCTTATGTAGGGAACCATGGTGACTTCAGGTCTAAGGACTAGTAGTCATACTAATAGACACATGAGAAAGTATATGACACTCATATAACGATCCATGATACTTTCTCATGGCGGGTCATTCAGTATACATTCTCTAATGTATACCCATGTGTCAACTTGATATCTCTATATCCATGACTTGTGAGATCAAGTCATCGAGTTGACCTACATGCTAGTCTTATTGCATTAACATTGTCCCTGAATGTTAAAACTCGACTAGGAATGATTAAGAGTAGTGTTCCCTATATCATCTCACTATCGGTTCAACTAACCGATTGATATAGGTGAGAACCATCTACTCAAGGACATTATTATACTTAGTTTATTTGGCACCAATACAAGTAAGTATAATAACCAAAATCCAAATGCCTTTATTTATATAGAATATGATACAATAAGTCCAAAAATACAATCATCAAAGGATTGGCTCTAGGGCTCTAGCTAACACCCCTGGCCCCGCAAGGGGATTCGTTCCGCGATTGCGCCCGAAAACGCTAAACGGGACCGCCGGGAAAAATTTACTCATAAAATTGTAAAAATTATGAAAATTACAGAAAATTTTGAAAAAATATATAATTTAGAATTATATATTAATTTTGTGATAGTCATGGCCCAAAAGACCCAATTGGATTGGAATAAATGTGTTGTAATTCATAATACGGCTTGCGTGCTGTTATGTGATGTGCGTGCTGTATTTTTTTATTTTTATTTTATTCGCGAACTGCGCGTCGTGTCTTTCTCTTATATTCTGTTTGTAAATTAGATTTAGACTCGAATGTAACTCGAGTTTCAAAATTGTAATATACAAAATTAGAGCTGTGGAAGGTCCACTCGAGACGGAGTTATGAGGAGGGCGCGCGTAACACAAGGTGGTCAAAGGACGGAGCTTGAGAAGCTGTTGACCTTAGGTTGACCATCCGATCTTCTCATTAGCTTGAGGAGATCATAGTAGGACCATGACATAATCACAAAATTATTTAATTAATTGCTTTTTGTGTGTATGTGACGCATGCTAGTTAATTAAGTAATTAATTAGTGCCTAACGATTAGATAAGATCTAAGTCGTGCACATGATGCACCCTTCAATTAGATTAGATCTATCGAGTATATGATACGCATCATCATTTAGATTAGACCTAAATCGCGTCAACTAGTAATGCCTACCATGCCGTGATACCTACCACTACCTCGATCGCATGTTGTTGTTGAATCTGCCAAAGCAGAGCAACACATACTATCTTGGTAGGGTACGGAGGGACAATCTTGGTCCCGCCTATCAACGCATGGGTAAGTACAACTCAATTAGATTGAGTAACTAGTTAACTCAATTGGATTAAGTTTAACTATAGGCATTATCCAATGATTGGTAGATAGATCAAAATCACGTTTATATTAACTCTTGGGCGTATTAGCCAAAGCTAACTCGAGTTTTAATATAAATGCGGATATTGATCCTATAAACAAGAGTTGCATAGAGATGTAATTGGTAATCGTTACCTACCGATCATACTAAGTCTTGGGCGTATTAGCCAAAGCAAACTCAAGGGTTAGTATGATGTGTATCTTGTCCCACATGAATTATAGAATTCAGTGGGAGCATCATTTAGTTAAAGGACTAATTAAATGATTAAGAATATGATACTTATTTCTGTATTTATTTCTGTTGTAGAATTGCCATGACGTCGAACACGAACATCTTCTCTCTACGTTCTGTCCTTAAGAAGGACAAGCTCAACGGAGCAAATTTCCTGGACTGGTACAGGAATCTGAGAATAGTTCTCACTCAGGAATGTAAACTGTACGTTCTGGAGCAGCCCATTCTAGAGGCTCCTCCTGCCACTGCCACGCAAGCAGACCGTGATGCTTACAAGAAGCATCAAGATGATGCATTAGATGTGTCCTATCTTATGCTCGCGACCATGAACTCAGAGCTTCAGAAGCAACATGAGTTGATGGGCGCTTACGATATGGTTGAACATCTTTGTCACCTATATCAAGGACAAGCAAGGCACTGGAAGAGGAACTCCAATGAATACCTGGAAGATCTTAAGAAGAAGAGAAATAAGATTTCTACTTCAGGTATACATGTTATAGAAGTCAACCTTTCTATTTCTTCATCGTGGGTATTAGATACCGGATGTGCTTCGCACATTTGTACTAATGTACAAGCGCTGAGGAATAGCAGGGCATTGACGAAGGGTGAGATAGACCTACGAGTAGGCAATGGAGCACGGGTTGCTGCTATTGCTGTAGGAACTTACCATCTATCTCTACCCTCTGGGCTTGTACTAGAATTAGATGATTGTTGTTATGTGCCTGCCTTGACTAAAAACATAATTTCAATTTCTTGTTTGGACAAGAAAGGATTTTCGTTTACAATAAAGAACAAATGTTGTTCCGTCTATTTAAACGATATGTTCTATTGTAGTGCACCTATGATAAACAGACTCTATATTCTAGATCTTGAGAGCCCTATCTATAACATAAATACCAAGAGGTTCAAGTCAAATGACATGAACCAAACCTACCTCTGGCACTGTCGCTTAGGTCATATAAATGACAAGCGCTTATCCCAGCTCCATAAGGATGGTTTGCTGGACTCATTTGATTTAGAATCATATGAGATATGCGAGTCATGTCTACGAGGCAAGATGACCAAGACTCCCTTTAGTGGGCACAACGAAAGAGCGACTAATTTGTTAGGACTCATACATAGTGATGTATGTGGCCCTTTCAATGTCGCTGCTAGAGGCGGTTATAGGTACTTCAAAACATTTACTGATGATTTCAGTAGATATGGTTATGTGTACTTGATGACACATAAGTCTGAATCCTTTGAAAAGTTCTAAGAATTCAAGAATGAAGTACAGAACCAGCTTGGCAATAGTATTAAGATACTTCGATCAGATCGAGGTGGAGAATACCTTAGCCATGAGTTCCGTGACTATCTAGCTGAGTGTGGGATTCTATCCCAACTCACTCCTCCTGGAACACCACAGTGGAATGGTGTATCCGAAAGGAGGAATCGTACCCTATTAGATATTGTACGATCTATGATAAGTCACACAGATCTTCCGACATTCCTTTGGGGCTATACTCTAGACACGACAGCTTTTATACTCAACCGAATTCCATCCAAGGTCGTGATAAAGACACCATATAGGATATGGACTGGGAGAGATGCCCGAGTGTCTTTCATGAGGATTTGGGGTTGTGAGGCTTACGTTAGACGTCAAGTCTCAGACAAATTAGGATCCAAATCAGACAAGTGCTACTTTATTGGATATCCCAAGGAAACTAAGGGATATTACTTCTACATTCCAAGTCAGCACAAGGTAGTTGTGGCAAAGACTGAGGTCTTTCTAGAAAGGGACTTTGTTTCTAGAAAGACTAGTGGGAGCACATTCGATCTTGAAGAAGTTCAAGTTGCGAACAATTGCACTGATGCCTCGATGGAAGTTGAACTGGAACCACAAAGTGTTGTGGATGATGTTGTTCCACAAAGAGTTGAGGAACAACAACCAGTTCAAGTAGACATACCTCTTCGCAGGTCTGATAGGGTACGTCATTAGCTTGAGAGATACTCATTTCTCTTGTCTGACCATGATGACGTTATGCTCATAGAGGATGAGCCTACCACCTATCAGGAAGCTGTGATGAGACCAGATTCCGAGAAATGGCTAGAGGCCATGAGATCCGAGTTGAAATCCATGTACACCAACCAAGTTTGGACTTTGGTTGATCCACCTGAAGGGATAAAACCCATTGGGTGTAAGTGGGTCTTTAAGAGAAAGACTGACATGGATGGACTTATCTATAAGGGTCTCTTGGTGGCTAAAGTTTCAAGCAGATTCATGGTATTGACTATGATGAAACCTTTTCTCCAGTAGCGATGTTTAAGTCCATTCGGATCATGCTTGCTATTGCAGCTTACCACGATTACGAGATCTGGCAGATGGACGTCAAAACCGCGTTTCTGAATGGAAACCTACTCGAGGATGTATACATGACACAACCAGAGGGTTTTGTAGATCCACAGCATACTAGCAGAGTATGCAAGCTGCATAGGTCCATTTATGGACTAAAGCAAGCTTCTCGGAGCTAGAATCTTCGATTCGATGATGCAATCAAACAGTTTAGTTTCATCAAGAATGAAGATGAACCTTGTGTCTACAAGAAGGTTGTAGGGGACATAGTTGTCTTCCTCATATTGTATGTGGATGACATACTGCTCATTGGGAAAGACATCCCTTTGCTACAGTTTTTCAAGACTTGGCTAGGGACATGTTTCTCAATGAAGGACTTAGGTGAAGCATCCCACATTCTAGGGATACAGATCTATAGAGATAGATCTAAGAGATCACTTGGCCTAAGTCAGAGTACATATATTGACAAGGTACTCCTTCAGTTTGCCATGTAGAACTCCAAGAAGGGATTTCTGTCGATGTCACATGGCGTGAGTCTTTCGAAGACTCAGGGCCCCTCTTCTTGAGAGGAGAGAGACCACATGGATCAGATCCCTTATGCTTCAGCCATAGGATCTATCATGTACGCCATGCTATGTTCTCGACCTGATGTCTCGTATGCATTGAGCATGACGAGCAGATACCAGTCAGATCCAGGTGAAAGTCACTGGATAGCGGTCAAGAATATTCTTAAGTACTTAAGAAGGACTAAAGAATATTTCTTTATATATGGAGGCGATGATGAGCTAGCTGTAAAAGGTTATAGTGATGCTAGCTTCCAGACCGACCAGGATGATTATCAATCGCAGTCAGGGTTCGTGTTTTGCATAAATGGTGGTGCTGTGAGCTGGAAGAGTTTGAAGCAGGACACAGTATCTGATTCTACGACAGAGGCCGAGTATATTGCTGCATCAGAGACAGCAAAGGAGGCAGTTTGGATTCGCAAGTTCGTCACTGAACTTGGGATGGTTCCTAGCATTGCTGACCCTATTGAGTTCTATTGTGACAATAATGGAGCTATAGCACAGGCGAAGGAACCTCGCTCACACCAGCGGACCAAACACATACTATGGCGCTTCCATCTCATTTGAGAGATCATCGAGTGAGGAGATGTGAAGATTTGCAGAGTACCTACAGAGGCTAACATCGCAGATCCTTTGACCAAGGCTTTGGCAGAGAGGAAGCATGATGGTCACACTAGGTCATTTGGGCTTAGAGTCTACACTGATTGGCACTAGTGCTAGTGGGAGATTGTTAGCTAGAGCCCTAGAGCCAATCATTTGATGATTGTATTTTGGACTTGTTATATCATATTCTATATAAATAAAGGCATTTGATTTTTGGTTATTATACTTACTTGTATTGGTGCCAAATAAACTAAGTATAAAAACGTCCTTGAGTAGAAGGTTCTTACCTATATCAATCGATTGGTTGAATCGATAGTGAGATGATATAGGGAACACAACTCTTAATCATTCCTAGTCGAGTATTAAGATTCAGGGACAATGTTAATGCAATAAGACTAGCATGTAGGTCAACTCGATGACTTGATCTCACAAGTCATGGATATAGAGATATCAAGTTAACACATGGGTATACATTAGAGAATGTATACTGAATGACCTACCATGAGAAAGTATCATGGATCGTTATATGAGTGTCATATACTTTCTCATGTGGCTATTAGTATGACTATTAGTCCTTAGACCTAAAGTCACCATGGTTCCCTACATAAGGAGTTATGTACTTTGGTTTCATCAAACGTCACCCGTAACTGGGTGGACTATAAAGGCGATTATTGGGTATGTAACAAATTATGCGGAGGGATGTGAGTGATGTAGATTGGATCTATCCCTCCTATATGACGGGAGAGACATCGGTATTCTTGATAGAGTGAGACCACGAAGTGCATGGCCATGCCCAAATGAGTCAATATGAGATATTGAGCTCATTTGATTTAGTGAGTCTACTTGGAGTTCAAGATTTAGATTGATCAGAGGATGACACAGTCTATGCCTCACATTGATCAATCAAGATGTCTACGATAGAAGGACACTTGTCATATATTGCGAGGAGTCACAATTAGTAGTCATAAGGTGATGTTGGATCTCAACATTTCTTGTAACTTCGGTAGCAATGATGTATTGCTAGATGCCGCTCATTGCTTATGTTTCTAAAGGAGTTTAGAAACATTGCCAACGTTACAAGAACCTATTGGGTCACACACAAAGAACAAGTTGATGGAGATTGGGTTCATATGATGAACCAATTGGATTAGGTTCATATGATGCACCAAAGATTGGATTCAAATTAGACTTATTGAGTTAGAATCAATTAGATTCAATTGTTGAATGAGTCTAATTTAAATTTGATTCATTGAGTCAATTTATATTAATGAATTGAGATTCATTAAATTGAAATTGACTTGAATCATAGGTTGGATTTAACTCAACAAGGAAGAGAATTGGTTAATTTTGACTTGACCAAATGGAAGTTGAAACATCAAGTTTGACTTGATGTATTGCCACATCATGAAGGTTGACTCATCCTACATGGCATGACTAACCTTGCCACATCATCTCCACATCATCAAGGGAGATCAAGAGGTTACACTCCTCCATTTAATGTGGTTGGCCACATTAAACGAGGTGTTACTCATGTGTGGCCGGCCACATAATGAAAAATGGGTTTCATTTTTGGTGGCATTGATTTGGTGTTGATTGCTTCATCTTCTTCCTTGGACTTTCTTCCTCCTGGCTACTGTTGCCATGGGTTTCAAGCAAGGAGAAGGTGGTTGAGTTAGTTCCAAGAGAATAAGGAAGAGTGAAGGTCACAAAGGAGGATACTACTTCTTGAGTGTATGAGATTCCTTTTGCATCTTCTCTTTTTCTTCCTTTCAAATCATACTCGAGATCCCTAGAAAGTGCTAGCACACTTGGGGTGCTCTCTTCTCCATCCTTGAGTGTTAGAGAACACATCTTGTTCGTGTGGATATCACTAGAGAGTTGTCTACGTTGACAACTTCGAGATCCGGCGTACCTTGGACTTGCGGGATTGCGAAGGGCACACATCGAAGGTATAAAATGTTTTTCATTTGTAGATCTACTGTAGATCGTCGTTTGAAACTCGTACTCGTATTTCGAAAGTTTTCTTCGCACGGATCCAATGGCTAGGGGGTTTCGGGGTTTCCGCGACGTGAAAAAGCGGTTTTCGCGGCCCGAAAAATCCAACAGTTAGGCGGGTAGAAGTTGGTGGTCGTGACGACGATGGAGCCCGAAAGGCACCACCGAGGGTCGTCATTGCACCGAAGCTCGTAGCAAGTGCCACAACTGAGCCCATCGTTGAAGAGCACCGTGCTAAGCGCCGCCGTGTTAGTTCCGTATCCCCAAACGTAGAGGTTCACGTACCCGCACGCACCTCCTGCAAACAGTTCCATCAGTAATTATTTCAGCAACAAAACAAACTTAAATTATCTCACCCATGGTGCCGGAGGCATCTCCCCCTCCGTAGAACGTGGCGTGCGCACTCTGCCAATTTTCGAAGCCGTCACCTGAGGTTGCAGAGATGAGGAAACAAAGCAAGAAGAAGCAGGTGTGAAGGAGTGACAATGCCATTGTATTGGAGAAGGCCCGTGCACTGAAGGTGTTTGACGGTATGCTGGAGAGAAAGCAATAAGTAGATTTAATTTATAGGAGAAGATGGAGAAAAGGTTAGAGTCTACTTGTCATGTGTGGGAGTGAGAGCATAGGTGGGCACAGTGAGGGGGAGCGTGAACAAGCGTAGATGGTATGCCGGCGTTAGAGAGATACCACCAACTGCTGATGCTGCATGGCCCTGGGCACTGTTAGGTTTGTTGTCACCTTGTAGTGCGTGGGCCATCTCATGCTCAATGCTCATTATCTCATGTGAACAGACGCAGGCCTGCTGCTCACATAGACCTTCACTTCTCCAACCATGAACCTCTCCGAACGTGGATACCACATGTGAGGCAACCACCATTGATGCCTCAATTCTAAACAAACAAACAAAAAAATCTTTTGTTGTTGTGGATTGTTCATTTGTGATACTTGTGGTGTTTCAGGTATGATGAAATGGAGGAATGGTTAGGGAGACCATTTCGTAGTGTGCCAAGGCACCCAGTGTCTCCTCTCAGAGTGTCCTTCTCAAAGAAGCTCAGGGCCTATGTGGAAGAAAAATACAGCAAAGTCGGAGTTCGAAAGGGGGGATTTATTGTCATTCATGGCATTGAAACAGATTCTGTGGCTTCAATGAGATCCAAGGGGGACAGTGATAGCTTGTTGCTGATCTAAGTTTGGGTTGAAATAGTAAAAGGTTTGAGGTATGCAGAACTCCTTTATAGAGATACAAGTTTATAGAGTGAAGACATGCTATCTACAATAAGTTTAGTCAAGTGGAAGAAACAGTCAAGAACAAAGTATACATGGATGACACTACTGCCATAATGTAGAATCTATAATCTAGACATGAATGACACTTTACTAGATGTTAACTCATGTGCATAGTTTAACTACTAGATCAGTACACATAAGATGAGTGATTTTCAGCTCATGAATAAAGAAGCCAAGACAATATAATCTTATAGTTCCCTTTGTGATGGTGGTAATGTATCCTTGCTTTGCATAGAAAATTTAGTTCACTATCTAATTCATACAGTACTTGTTCTTGATGGTCTGCAGAAGAATACTTACTCTTGGAAAGTGAATTTAGAATTCTGTGTCCTATTCTTATGGATATCAAATCTTCAAGAATTGATTTCATATTAGATACATCTTATTAGCCTGTGGAAAAAGGGTTGTGAAGCCTCTCTTTGTCATCCCACATGAGAAAGTGAGGGAGGATGTAGAGGAAGTGGTCGGAGATGACACACATATCCTCTTCATTACCACTCCTGGCCACGTATCCTAAATCTAATTACTTATCCTTTTCTATATTTCAAATGCATTCAGTACTAATTTGCTTTGCAATTGCATCCTTAGCTAGCAGCTCTCGTCGATGATGCAATCAGAGTAATTGCCACAAACACTGCTGCCCTGCAACTCGCTAATGCTCGCAACAAACCGAGGTCATTTTTTCTTAACTCTGTGTTCAATCCTTTTATTTGGTTATCTAGGCCTTTAAGTTGTGATTTAAGTAAAAGGTGTGTGAAGGATAACTATGGTATTACTAGCAATATAAGCTTATTGGTGAGTTAAGATTAATATTGTCAGAGCCCTAGTTAGTTGAACCTTTGGGATACAACACACTTTGAAATTGTATTACAACAATGTCAATGTCTTACAACAATTATAAGTTATTGGGGGATGGAGGCTCAAGGGCTTCCTTTATATATCTTTCTGAAAAAACAATCACAAAATTGCATTTGCTAACTATTTAGATCAATTATACACAATTTTGTGAGAACTTGTGGAAATAATAATATTCTTGATGATTTGTTCAGCATTGTTCAAAGTTCATAGTTAACACAAGCAGTACTTTAGCAGTTACATAAAAACAATGGACAAGAATAGAGAAAAATCACATCATGCAAAAGCAATTAGGAATTTTAATATGGTAATACATCAAGCTGTAAAGGATCAAGGCAGAATTGGTTATGAATTAGACAACAATCACTTTAATCTTTCCTTAATTCCTCCATAAACTGATGATACTGAATGCATATAAAGTTTGCATGACATATATCATGAGTTATAGCGCATAGGCATTGTTTTATATAGAGGCTCCATGGGAGGGTTGATGTGTTTGGTATAGAAAGTACCAGGGAAGAAGAGGGTGTCGTAAAGGAAATATACGAAAATGTTTGCCGTAAGATAAACCAAAGGAAGAAGAGGATTGATGTGTTTGAGAATTTTGGCTCTAGTACTATTTTTGATATTTTGTTAGGCATCGTTTGAAGTTTATGTCCAGTAAGATACCATGATGGATTGGAAAAGATATAAGATGAAAGAGATCAGTAAAATAATCTCTTTACTAATAAACCTTGTACAGTAAAAAAAAAAATCTTTATCTAAATTCCCATCACCTCAATATTCTTGCTCAACTTTATTTGATTCGTAAGTGGTTAATAACAAACATATCATTCTTTTGTTTGTGATAGTTGAGATGTTTTTTTTCAGTATTGCATTGTTTTCTTCTGAAGAAAAAGCAAACACCTTTGTTCCTAATGCCTGAGAAAAGAGGTGTTCAATCATTGCATCAAGCACAGGAAAGCTAATAGACATCGATGTAGAGTCTGTGAAGAACGCAGTGGGAAATTTTGAAGGCTCTAAAGTACTAATTAATTTTTGAACGCAGTGTTCAATCATTGTTGCTACACCAGGACGTTTGAATGATATTCTGAATATGAAAAGATTGAACCTCCATCAAGTACTGATTAATTAAATTGCAACTATGAGAAAACTTTGTTGCAATAATTTCTGGTTTGGAATATATTAAGTTCCCAGGAATGATAGATCTAACACTATATGATGTGGTTGAGATAAATGATGAATGTGTCTCTTTTTAAGCATTCAAATTAGTCATCTTGTTACCTGGTGCTCTTACTACTTTTTCAACTATGATTTTTGGTCTTGGTTTACTAATATATTATTTATGTGTTTTTACAGTTTACAAATCTCAAGTACTCCAGAGTTGAAATTGATGAAGTGCGGTTCGAGTGGGCTGAATGCATGCTAGATTACATTTGAGTAGGAAAGGTATTTGATTTTTGAAAACTTTGGATGATGCATGCATTTGCATGGAATGTAAATTGCGTATATTGTCCCATGTCAATTTCTTTCTGATGGTGATATTCTAGGACTTCTACAGCATGTATAATTCTTCTATTTTTGTTCTTTACTGTAGTTAAGTAGACCAAATGATACTTTTGTTTGACAGATTAGAACAGTGGATGTTTTAACTCAGAAAACTAGGCATTTGAAGGTGAAAGGTGGTGAGATTAGGGAAATGAAAGGTGCAAGAAGAATGGAGCAGTATAGCATGTTGAACAGATTCTGATTCACATAATTTAATGTAGCCTCAGCTTGATATTTGACTCACGATGTTTTACCTTGATGTGTTGTTAAAAGAATGTTCTACCTTGATTTTGATATCTATTAGTTTTTTATGTAAAAAGAATGTTTGTGTATTTTATGGATACTGTTGTAACAAGAATATTTATGTAATTTGTGTATTTTATAGATACTGTTGAATGAAGAATATTTGTGTAATTTGTGAATATTTGTGTATTTTCTTGGTTACTGTCAATTTTTCACTGTTTCGGAAATCAAATTTATGTTGGTAAAAAATACTGATATTACATCGGTTTTCCACTGCTGCAAAACCGATGTCATTAACTAATATTACATCGGTCATATACCACTGCCAAAACTGGTGTTATTACCATATAATATTACATCGATTTTACACTGTTGATGAAACGGTGTCGTTAAGTGATACTACACCGGTTAATAACCGATTCGAAAACCGGTGTCGTTAAGTGATACTACACCGGTTTTAACCCGATGTCTAAAATGGCAGACCTTTTACATCGCCTTCATAGACATCGGTCGAAAATATAGACACCGGTGGAAAACCGATGTCTATGAGGGTTTTTGTTGTAGTGGCAAAATGCTTGAAGCTCTGCAACTTGGAAGGCAAAACGAATCTAACAAACGTGCCTACAAACTACTACCGATCGGAGGAGTCATGAGGCTGCAATACGATCGAAAGAAGGCCAGAAAAAAATTCAATCGAACGACCTGGCATTCATTAATACTTCAAAAGTTGGAGGTTATAGGCATGCATTAATGCTTCAAAAGTTGGAGGTTACAAAGGTTGAGCACTTAGCCTCACTCGATGTAGGCTAGGGCATCGTTGGGAAGTGACTCAGTCATCTTCTCCTGACTAATGACGTTGCTTGATAGATCAGTAGGGATGTGGCCGCCCTCCTTGAGCTGATAGAGCATCCCATCGATGGCAAGGTCAAAGAGCCATAGAGCCCGATCGACGACCTTGTTAGTGAATGCATCCGAGCGGATATAATTTTTCCTCATCACGTTAAAGCGGCTCAACTCGGCATCCTGGTAGGTCTTCAGGGCCATGCGGGAGGCCTCCAGCTTATTATTGGCAACTTTTAGCGCTTCATCCTTGGCGGCGAGCTGGCCTTGGAGAGCAGTCTCCTCCGCCGACCGACTGTTCCGCTCTTTCACCAAAAAATCTTCGGCCTCCTTGAGCTTCTGGGCAAGGATCCGAGACTCCTTGTTCTTTAATTTGAGGTCATCAATGACCCGTTTCTTCCTTACATTTGCCGATTCGATCTTCTTGTCAAAAGTGGTGACCTGCTTGTTCATCTGAGCCACCAACATCTCCTGCTCCGCGCTCTTGCCCCGCTCGGCCTCAAGAAGTTTATTACTCTTCTCCAGGTCGGCCTTCAGCTTCTCGACCTTAGAGGTCGGCGACCCTTGGGAGGAGGAGGGGCCGCTCGAGACTTTGAGCTTCTTGAACTCATCCTCCAAGAATGCGAGCCTGTGGCACATGGCCAGGCTCTCCACCCAGTACTGCGAATAAACAGGAAAATGTTAGCACCAAATGAAGGTAAGCCATAAATTTACATTAAAATACTTACGTCGGTGGCCATTTGGGTGTGACTGTTGGTGAGGGCGCCTGGAGGTAGTATCGTCGCATGGTCTCGGGCATCCTCGCAGACTTCGGTGAGCGTCCCTCAGATGATGATCTGGTGCTCGGGGGTTCGTCACTCTTCTTGTATACACACGACTCATCCGGACACTGAATAAATCCATAAGATTAAACCGAATGTTCCAAGATCTCGAAGCTTGCTTCAGTCCATAGATTGACCGATGTTGCATCTTTATCTTAGAGTGCTTCATCATATGTCCAGGGATCAGGTTCATGTTCACCAGGGATCAAGTCTGAAGATTCTCCCAAAACATGAATCTATCAGGTTGCCTAACAACCCTCCCACTACGACGAGGCATTACTTGTAATTGTGCATCATTTGTGACACGTGTTGTAGTTTCTTGTGGTATCTCATCTTGTACCGTTGGTACTGAGGTAGACATGTCTTCTCTTATTTCTTCAAGAATAATTTTACTCATGGGCTTGTGGTTTATTACATAGTCATCTTCTAAAAATTGGGTATTGATGCTAACAATGACCTTCTGATCTTTAGAACTATAAAATAAACCACCTTTCGTTCCTTTAGGATAACCCGCAAACAAGCGAACTTCTGTACATGATTCAAACTTATCAGTGTCTCCCTTCAGTACATGTGCTGGATTACCCCAAATCGGAATATGTTTCAGACTAGGCTTACGCTCATTCCACAATTCTCTGGGAGTAGGGGGTACTGACTTAGAAGGTATCAAGTTCAGAATGTACACTGCTGTTTCAGAGCATATCCCCAAAATGAATTTGGTAATTCTAAAAAGGAAAGACTAAAATCTCTTTCTTTTAAATTTTTTATTGTGGTATCGTGGGAGTTATTGGATATATAAATTGTCAACCAACGTACCAGAACAAATAACTATCCTATTTTTCTTGAAAACTATTTTGTCATCAAAAGAAACAAAATATCCATCCATAAATAGTTTAGAAACTGAAATCAAGTTTTTTCTAAAACTTGGTACATAAAGACAATTACTCAAAATCAATGTTTTATTCCTATCAAAAGATAAATAAACATCTCTCAATGCAATAGCCGCCACTTTGGTAGCATTGCCATGTTGACGGTAATCTCTCCTTCATGTAGTCGTCGGGTTTCCTAGAACCCCTGCAATAAATTGCAGACATGATTAGTGGCTCCTATATCTACACATCAGGTACCGGTAGATAACATCACTAAACATGTTTCAACCACTAGAGAAATAGATATACCTTTATTGTTCTCCTTTTTGCTAGGATAGTACACTTTCCAATGTCCGGACTGCTTGCATGTGAAGCACTTGCCCTTCGGCTTCTTCACACCTGCATGCATCCCAGTCCCTAGAGATCGATTTGTTGAACCAACTTGTTTCTTTTTCTTCTTTCTCCCTTTCGGTTTATAAACAAAAACGTTTTCAGCAATGTGAATTTGAGAACTTTGATGAAATAGCCCTTCTGCTGCTTGAAGTTCTGTTAAAAGTTCCGCCAACGAATAAACCCTTTTGTTTAGGTTGTAGTTCAGGCAAAACTATTCAAAACTTTTAGGAAGTGTTTGGAGAATGATATCGACCTGGGTTTCCCCATCGATTTCTGCTACAAGGACTTCCATCTCATTCAAAAGAGCCATCATTTTGAGGATATTATCCCTTATGAGTGTCCCCTTAGTCATGGTGGTCGTCATCAAGTTTTTCATAGCCTCCTACCTAGCAGCTCGATTCTGGTGTCCAAAAAGTTCCTTGAGATTACGGATCATGTCATAAGCGGTAGGCATGGCCTGATGTTGATGTTGCAACACATTTGAGATAGAAGCTAAAATGTAACACCGCACCATCTCATATGCCCGAAACCATTTCTCATGATGCATAATCTCCTCTTCACTAGAATCGCTATTAGGCAGGTTTGGACAGATCTCAAAAAGTACGAACTTGCAACCTTCAACATTTAAGACAATATCCAAGTTTCATTTCCAATCAATGTAATTGGGACCTGTTAGTTTGTTTTCTTTCAATATCACAGCAAGAGGATTGAAAGCCATTTGAAATCCTAAGAATCACAAAATATTTGGTCAAAACCTTAGAATTTAAAATAATATTGATTCCTCAAACAATATCATTTAAATTCACCAACATCTCAAAACACTGTAAATTTTGTATGCCACGATAGTGTGGACGTATACAAATTAAAACATTTGTAAGAGGGGATTTTACCCATTAATTTTATTATCTTGTCAATCTTACTTTATGACAAATAAAATTAATAGTTGGTTTTTCTTCGGTCACACAAATAATAGCAGTGACTCCGATGGGGAGGATATTATTAAATGTGCCTAAGTGTATACCATTACTTGATACTTAGTCCATTAAATAGGATTGTGCCCCTTTAGATGGAGAAGATCACACAAACCTAAATAATTTCCTATAATCATCCATAAAGGAAGTTTGATCTAGTGATCCGCTAAGAAACTCATCCGATGTGGAGGAAGACACTCAAAGCCAACGCGCAAGTTTGAATACATCACTTACAAACTAATAATGGAGACCGTAGAATTTAAATAATTCCTCTCCCACTTAGTTATTTGAAACGAGGAATTTTAACATGCAAACACACACAATGCATATAAAAAGCATAAAAGGCAATAAATATGAAAAATAATTTTCCAACTATTATGGCATCCATAGATGTCCTCCGTGTGCCACTAACCCTAGCCACCGCCAACAGGTCATGTCGTCGCGTCTATCTTGCTTCCTTTTCCACTGCGCCTCTGGTCCTCAAATAGCACCATGCCTCGCAATGATACGATCCGCAACAAAAATAAAATTTTACATTTATCGATCCTATATTCCACAAGAGAATGTACATGTAATCTAGATCGAACAGAATGTAAAATCCTAAAACTAATACAGCTCCTGCTATATTTAATAATTACAATCATGCACACACATAAAATACTCTCGACATGCCCAAGGGTCCAATCACGCACAAACACAATAGGGCCATAATAGTTGGAACTAGGATGCTTGCAACCACAGAGTTAATCTATTTTCACATCCTACTATTATCTTGCCTAAATTTATGTATGAAAAGTACAAAATTTAACTGAAAACCAAACACACAGAGGTAGAAAACTAGCTCTGATACCAATTGTTGGGTGCTACCTGGAATTCCGTTCTGTTTTCCCTGTACAAGTACAGGACTTTTCCTAACAGCACATGTGTTCTACAGAAGTTAAACTTGGATTGCAAATGATACTTAACATTTTTAATCCAAGTTGTTCTTCAGAAGTTAAACTTGGATAGGAAACGGAACTTAACATTTTTACTCCAAGTTCAACCCATGTGTTCTTCATAAGTTAAACCATATTGTAGAAGTTGATTAAATATCTATTTCAAAGATTGACTTTCAGGTTAAACATGGAGAGGCACTCGACCTTCTTGGATATGGGATCATCCACCACTTGCTAGACAAAAACCTTTCAAAGAAATTGAATATTTAAACTTCTTACAGTAACCTTAAGTTTAACTATAGAGACCACAATAGAAACACAAAATCGAAACACAAAATCGCTAGCCTCTTGTGTTGGTATTTCAGGATCTACACAAAGAAATACTAAACTAGTTTCGCAGTAGAATAAAGAACTAGTTATACCTTTCTTTGTATTTAAAGACCTCTTGATCTTCTGCTGTATTCCTCTCCTTCTCTTGAACGTTGTGTGGGTGACGATCTCCCAAAACAAAGACACCCGACCTTCTCCTTCTTTTCCAAGCTTTTGGCCACCAAAGAATACAAAGTGAAGAGGCCTTCTTCTTCTTCTTCTTCTTCTCCTCCAAGCAACCAGCCACAAGGTGAAGATCCTTCTCCAAATGCCACCGGCCCTTATGAAGAGGAAAGGGAAAAGAGGGAAGAGCCGGCCACAAGAAATTAGAAGAGGGGCCTTGGTTATTTTTGAGAGCATCCCCTCCTCCTCTTTTATAATCTTTGCTAGCGGCTAATAAGGAAAATTTTTAATAAAATTTTGATTTATTTGCTATTGTAGATGGTTACAAAAAAGGAAAGATTTTAACAAAATTAAAATCTCTCTTTTAAACCATTGTAAATAGCTATAAAAGGAAACATTATTACAAAATTTTGTTTTATACAAAATCGTCTTTTTATTCCAATAATGGTTGGTTACAAAAAAGGAAAGATTTTAACAAAATTAAAATCTCTCTTTTAACCATTGTAGATAACTACAAAAATGAATGATTTTAATAAAATTAAAATCTCTCTTTTAATCCATTGTAGAAAGCTATAAAAGGAATCATTTTAACAAAATTTTATTTTCAACAAAACTTCTTTTTCTCTTCTTGTATGGCTGACCCCATGCTTGGGCACCAAGCATGGCTTGGCCGACCCACATCTTGGGCACCAATAGGGCTTTGGTCAGCCCCTTTCTTGTACACCAAGCAAGGATGTGGCTGGCCCCTCATTTGGGTAAGAAGAAAAATCAAAACAGGTGAACGTGAGACTTTATAAAGGCTATAGCAGGGACCGAGAGGAGGAATTGATTTTGTCCTCCCGATGAGCTTGAACTTCCTGTGTTCGACCCGAACACCCAACTCAAGTTCATCAATAATAACTCATACCACTTATTGAACTACCACACCAATCCCATATTACATTATGGGTTCCTTCTTATCATGAGTGCATTAATCTCCCTGTGTTTAAAATATCGAATGTCCATTAATTAAATGAGTTATTGACAACTCACTTAATTAATATCTAGCTCCAAGAGTAGCACAACTCAACTTCATTTTCATGTCGGACTATGCCCACCTGCAGGGTTTACATGACAATCCTTATGAGCTCCTCAAGGGGGCATCATCAACCTAGATAACAAGGACACAGTTTCCTTCTATAATCAACAACACACCATATAAATAATATTTTTCTCAACTTATCGGGCCTATTGATTTAACAAATAAATCTCACCCATTGATAAATTAAAGAAATAAATACTAAGTATATGTGCTTGTTATTATATCGGGATTAAGACTATGCACATCCATAATAACAGAGGTTATGTTCTTTTATGCAGTCAGTATAAAAGGAACAACCTCAAATGGTCCTACTCAATACACACATAGTGTACTAATGTAATTTTATAGTGAAGATAAACTAGTACCAAATTACACTACAATCATTCCAATGGTTTGTCCCAATCTATCTTGGTTGTGAGCTACTATTTATAATTTATAAGGAACTGATAACATGATCTTCTGTGTGACACCACATACCATGTTATCTACAATATAAATTAAATGGACAACTACATTTTACTAAATACAGACATTTGACCAATGTGATTCTCATTTCAAAATAAATGTTCATACAAAAAGCTAGGCTTTTAGTATACATCCTAACAATCTCCCACTTATACTAAAAGACTATGCTGCCATATATGCTACCATACATATGATTCTCATCCCCTCAACATGCCCATCAAAAGATCTCGCCTGAAGGGCCTAAGTGAAAGGATCCAGGTTATCTACAGATGCAATCTTGCCGACAACAACTTCTCCTCATTTTACGATGTCTCTTATTAGGTGATACTTGCGCTCAATAGGTTTACTTGACTTATGGGCTCGTGGTTCCTTCAAGTTTGCTACTGCACCACTATTATCACAATAAACTATAATAATTTTGAATAAACCAGGAATCACATCTAAGTCCATCAAGAAGTTTCTGAGCCATACAGCTTCTTTGGCTGCCTCAGAGGCTACCTTAGAGGCTGCCACATACTCAGCTTTCATGGTAGAGTCCAAAACGCATTTCTGCTTAACACTCCTCCATGCTATGGCTCCACCTCCCAAAGTAAACATATACCTCGAGGTCGACTTACTATTGTCCCTATTTGATTGGAAGTCAAAATCCGTGTAACCCACAGGGAGCAAATCATTTGCCTGGTGAACTAGCATATAATCTCTAGTCCTTCTCAGGTACTTTAATATATATGTTTTAGGGCAGTCCAATGTCCCTGTCCTGGATTACTTTGATATCTGCTAACCATGCCCACCGCAAAATAGATATCCGATTTCGTACATAGCATTGCATACATTAGGCTTCCTACAGCCGAAGCATAAGGAACTGCCTTCATGCCCTCTATCTCCTTTGATATTTTAGGACATATCTCTTTAGATAAAGGTACTCCATGCCGAAAAGGTAGAAAATCTTTCTTGGAGTTTTGCATGCTAAAATGAGCTAAGATAGTATCAATGTATGAAGCTTGGGATAAGCACAACATTCTTTTCTTGCGATCCCTTATTACTTTGATCCTAAGAATATGTCCACATTCTCCCAAATCCTTCATATCAAACTGCTTCGACAACCATACCCTTACGTCTAACAACACTTTGACATTGTTGCCAATGAAAAAAATGTCATCTACGTAACGTACAAGAAATACCACCATGTTTTCGTCACTTTTCTTGTATACACAAGACTCATCTAGACACTGAATAAATCCATAAGATTAAACCGGATGTTCCATGATCTCGAAGTCTGCTTCAGTCCATAGATAGTTAGGATGTATACTAAAAGCCTAACTTTTTGTATGAACATTTATTTTGAAATGAGAATCACATTGGTCAAATGTTTGCATTTAGTTAAATGCAGTTATCTATTTAATTTATATTGTAGATAACATGATGTGTGGTGTCACACAGAAGATAATGTTATCAGTTCTTATAAATTATAAATAGTAGCTCACAACCAAGATGGATTGGGACAAACCATTGGAATGGTTGTAGTGTGATTTGGTATTAGTTTATCTTGACTATAAAATTACACTAGTATACTTGAGGTTGTTTCTTTTTATACCAACTGCATAAAAGAACAAAACCTCTGTTATTATGGATGTGCATACTCTTAATCCCGATATAATAACAAACACATATACTTAGTATTTATTTCTTTAATTTATCAAAGGATGAGATTTATACAGTTAAATCAATAGGCCCGATAAGTTAGGAAATAATATTATTTATATAGTGTGTTGTTGATTATAAAAGTAAACTGTGTCCTAGTAATTTAGGTTGATGATGTCCCCTTGAGGAGCTCATAAGGATTATCATATAAACCCTGCAGGTGGACTTAGTCCAACATGATAATAAGGTTTAGTGGTACTACTCTTGGAGCGAGATGCTAATTAAGTGAGTTGCCAGTAATTCATTTAATTAACAGGCATACGATATGTAACACCCATAGAGTACTTAGCAAGAGTTTAGATTTTTTTTTTATCTTGAATAAAAATAGGCCTTATGTGTAAATTTGCAAAAATAACAAAAATAGAACCAAAAAGAGATGACCAAGGTTTGAACCTTGGATCTCTTACTAGATACATGTATGTGTTAACCAATATACCAAGAGAAGTTATTGTTAGAGATAGAAGTGACAATATAGTTAAGAGTAAGGAAAAAGCTTCTTTCATTTAGAAGGAGAAGTTAGAGTAGCCTTCTTCCTCTCAAAAGAAAAGAGGATTCTTGCTTCCTCTTTCCATTAAGGAGGAGTAAAAGAAAGGAGAAGGAAAAGTGCATTTTCCCTTTCTCCTCTCATGATGAATAAAAGGGGAAATTAAAGAAGAAAATTCATTTTCTTCCCTTCCACCTCCCTCCTCCTCCTCACCGTGACCAAGACCCTCTCCCCACCTCCATTGCCGAAACCCAAAAACAAAGAGGACTCCTCCTTAGGAAGGCTCCACAATCAAGATTACTACCCAAGGAAATCAAACACAAGGATTGTAAGTATCCCCTCACCTGTGGTACAAGACGCTTACGATATTTTCGAAAGGTTAGAATACTTAAGAATAAAAATAAAAAGAGAAGAACCCATGCTCATGGATCTCAACATGTTATGATATGAACTTAGTTAAAGATTTATGTTGGAGGTTGTTTAAAAAAAAAAAACTTGATCTTCTCCTTGTTATGTTTTGGCCATGATGAATTCTAGGGCTTCAAGAAGCTTAGAACCTAACCTAACATGTTTTAGGATCCCTTATGATATGATAAGAACTTGATTAAGTATTCATGTTGATATGTTACTTGGAATTTATTTTCTTCTCCTTGTTATGTTTCGGCCATGATGGATTCTAGGGCTTCAAGAAGCTTAGAACCTAATCTAACGTGTTATAGGCTCTCTTATGATATGATAGGAACTTGACTAAGTATTCATGTTGATATGTTACTTGGAATTTATTTTCTTCTCCTTGTTATGTTTCGGCCATGATAGATTCATGGGCTTCAAGAAGCTTAGAACCTAATCCAACATGTTTATAGACTCCCTTATGATATGATAAGAACTTGACTAAGTATTCATGTTGATATGTTGCTTGGAATTTATTTTTTCCTTGAAGTTTCGGCCATGATGAGTTTAGGGTTTCAAGAAGCTCAAAACCTAATTTAACTTGCTTATAGATTTCTTTATGCTATGATATGAACTAGACTAAGTATTCGTGTTGATATGTTACTTGGAAATTATTTTTCCTCTCCATGAAGTTTCGGCCATGATGAGTTTAGGGTTTCAAGAAGCTCAAAACTTAATTTTACATGCTTATAGATTACCTTATGATATGATATGAACTTAACTAAGTATTCATGTTGGTGTGTTGCTTGGAATTTAGTTTTCCTTTCCTTGAAGTTTCGGCCATGATGAATTTAGGGTTTCAAGGAGCTCAAAACCTAATCTAACATGCTTATAGACTCCCTTATGACATGATAAGAACTTGGCTAGGTATTCATGTTTATATATGTTGCTTGGAAATTTATTCCTTTCCTTGAAGTTTCGGCCATGATAAGGTATAGGGTTTCAAGAAGCTTAAAACCCAATCTAACATGCTTATAGATTCCCTTATGATATGATATGAACTTGGCTAGATGTTATGTTGTATGTTGCTGAAAAAGAATTTATTTCCTTCATGGTAAGGGTTCGGATATGATTATATTCTAGGGTTCAAGGAATTTTAAGTGTAAAGCCTAGCATGCACATGAATCTTCTCATGATATGATATGAATGTAACTCAATATTTATGCTTGTATGTTGTTAGAGCTTACTTTTCCTTTCATGAACTTTCGGCCATGACTACATTCTAGGGTCCAAGGAAGTTTAAATTTTAACTTAGCAAGCTCATGGATTCCCTATAACATGATATGAAGTTAGCTTGGTATTCTTATGCTTGTATAGAACTTAGTTTCATGTTTTTAAAGGTTCAGCCACAACCAAGTTAAAAGGCCTAGGAAGCTTAGAACCTAAACTACCTATGCTCATGATATTCTTTATAGTTTATGATATGAAATTGATTTAAGGTTCACAAGCTTATATGTTGTTGTAACCTAGAACCAAGCATGGTAACTTTCGGCCACCATATGAAATTAGGGTTAGAGACCCAATTATGATTTTTACTAGGTATCTCCCATACTAGATATGAATTAGGAGATGCTAGGAAATGTGTTCCAAGTATGATTATGTTTTTCTATGATGCATGATATGCTCATTTAAGTATGCTTATGACCTATGCATGATGATGACTTTTATGAGGTGTTTTATGCTTAAAGTATGCATGCTTTATGATAAGACAAGTAACATGCCTATTTATGTATGCTTATGAACCATGCATGAAATGATTCTTATGATGGCTATGCACTCAAGTATGTATGACTTCAAATATGTTGCATGTTCATTTATGTAACATTATGAACCAGGCATGAAAATGATTTTATGATGGCTATGTGCCCAAGTATGCAAGCCTTATGATATGTTAAGAAAATGGCTAAGAGTTGCTTCCCTTAAGTTGGGATTAAGAGCACTCTTCATATTAAGACAAGAGCATGACATTGATGATGATATGATATGACAGTTATGATGATATGATATGCATGACATGTATTTTACTTTGTATGGCTTGTACCAAGGGCGGGCTCCATAAGCGCCCCTAGGCCGACGGACTATGAACGGGTCTAGTAAAAAGGGATGGGCGCCTTAGTACGCCCCTAGGCCGACGGACTATGAACGGGTCTAGATCCCTAGTAGGTTCGGGGCTAGCTATCCTGTCCTAGGGATTGTGTGCATTTATGTATGTATGTGGTACAAGCCGGGCCCTCATGATGATGATATTATGTTTAAGTATTAAAAAATATATTTAAAGACATCTTGCACTTAACATGGCATATGTTTTAAAAAGACATTTTGCATAATGCACCCATTCATTGTATGATATGTTTTTATGAATTATATGACATGATGTTATGTCCTACTCTTATGACTTATAGGACATGATGTTATGAGATGTTTTGTTTATGATTCATATGTCCTGATGATATGTTATGCTTCTATGATTCGCATCACATGATTTCTTATTTATGACATGTTAGAGTATGATGTTTCTTAATAATATGATATGATAGGAGGTTATGTTCACATGATATAGTGTTAGATGATTATGTCTCCATTGATTATATGCTTGTATGACTATGATATGAGATACGGTTTTTGTGAGTAGGAAAAGGATCTTACTGAGCCTGTGTGCTCAATGCTTACTTTCCTTGTACCACAGATAAAGGCAAGGAATGGATGATCTAAGGGAGCTGCAGGAGAGGCAAGGAGGTGTGTGTAGCAGTGACTCGGCTAAAACAAATAAAGACCTGCTATGTTATTTTTGTTATGATTGACATGAACCAAGTGTATTATGTTACATTCTAGTATAATTTCATGACATTTCCGCTGCTTTATGTTACTAGAAAGAAATTTTAAATATGCATGTGTATCCTGGAATAGTTAAGTAAGTAAGTAGCCCCGTCCCTTTAGTAGCAGGGAGGGCGGGCGTTACACGATATCTTTAACATAGGGAGACTAACACACTCATGATAAGAAGGAGCCCATATTGTAATATAAGATTGGTGCGGTAGTTCAATAATAACTCTTTAATGGTATGAGTTAATATTGATGAACTTGAGTTGGGTGTTCAGGTTGAACACAAGAAGCTCAAGTACATCAGGAGGCCAAAACTAATTCCACCTCTCGATCCCTGTTGTAGCCTCTATAACGCCTCGCATTCAACCATTTTGGTTGTGCTTCCTACCCAAGAAAGGCGTCGGTCACATCTGTTAGTTAGAGCCCTAGAGCCAATCATTTGATGATTGTTGTATGGACTCATTGTATCATATTTCTTATATATAAAGGCATTTGGTTTTTGGTTATTATGTTTACTTGTATTGGTGCCAAATAAACTAAGTATAATAGAGTCCTTGAGTAGAAGATTCTTACCGATATCAATCGATTGGTTGAATCGATAGTGAGATGATATAGGGAACACTACTCTTAATCATTCCTAGTTGAGTATTAACATTCAGAGACAATGTTAATGCGACGAGACTAGCATGTAGGCCAAATCGATGACTTGATCTCACAAGTCATGGATATAGAGATATCAAGTTGACACATGGGTGTGCATTGGAGAATGTATACTAAATGACCCGTCATGAGAAAGTATCATGGATCGTTATATGAGTGTCATATACTTTCTCATGTGGCTATTACTATGACTATTAATCCTTGGACCTGAAGTCACCATGGTTCCCTACATAAGGAGTTACATACTTTGGCTTCGTCAAGCGTCACCCGTAACTGGGTGGACTATAAAGGTGATTACTAGGTATGTAACAAATTATGAGGAGGGATGTGAGTGATGTAGATGGGATCTATCCCTCCTATATGACGAGGGTGACATCGATATTCTTGATAGAATGTGACCACGGAGTCCATGGCCATGCCCAAATGAGTCAATATGAGATATTGAGCTCATTTGATTGAGTGAGTCTACTTGGGATTCAAGATTTAGATTGATTAGAGGATGATACGGTATATGCCTCACATTGATCAATCTAGATGTCATGGATAGAAGGGCACTTGTCATATATTGTGAATAGTCACAATTAGTAGTCACAAGGTGATGTTGGATCTCAACATTCTTGTAACTTGGGTAGTAATGATGTGTTGCTAGATACCGCTCATTACTTATGCTTCTAAATGGGTTTAGAAGCATTGCCAACGTTACAAGAACCTATAGGGTCACACACAAAGGATAATTAGATGGAGATTAGGTTCATATGATGAACCAAGAGGATTAGATTCATGTGATGAATCAAATTGGATTAAGAGTAATCCTAATTGAGTTAATTGAGTTGGACTCAAGTTGATTCATGTGTTCAATGAGTCTAATTTAGATTATGACTCATTGAATCAATTTAATTAAATGAATTAGATTCATTATATTAAGTTGGTTTGAATCAAATGGTTAGATTAGATTAACCATGAGAGCAATTTGGTCAAGTTTGACTTGACTTGAGAAGGAAGATGAAAGGTCTAGTTTGACTTAACCATTTGCCACCTCATTTGTGATTTGGCATTAGGAGAACCAATGATGATGTGCCACATCATCAAGGCTAGCACATGTGTGTGCCACCTCATGAAGGTTACAAATCCCCTTTCAATTTAATGTGGTCGGCCACATTAAATGAGAAGGAGTTACACATGTGGCCGGCCACTTTTGTGAGTGAATGAGATTAATTTTTCATTCAAGCCAATTGATTCCATCATCTTCCTCCTTGCATCATCTTGCTCTCCCGCTCCTCCTCCTTGGCCGAGACCCTTTAGGAGTGCTAGCACACTCTAAGGCTCTCCCTCCATTGATTTGTTTGTGTGGATACTTCTAGAGGAGTGTCTACTTTGACACTCTCGAGATCCAGCACCCTTTAGTAGAGCGGGATTGCGAAGGGCTACGCATCAAGGGTAAAAGGCTCTTCTCCTAGTGTAGATCTAGGCTTTAGTAAACTCGTACTCGAATTTTTGTTTTATTTTACTTCGCACGGATCCAGTAGCATGGGAATCGGGGTTTCCGCAACGAGAAAAAACGGTTTTTGCGGCCCGAAATTCCCAACAACATCCTTGCTTGGTGCCCAAGCAAGGGGTGTTGGGACTTTCGAGCCGCAAAAACTGCTGTTTGCATTGCGGAAACCTCGAAGTCTTGCCATGGATCCGTGCGAAGATATAAAAATAAATCATGTACATGTTTCTAACCTAGATCTACCTTAGATCTACAAGAATAAGAAGCATTACCCTTGTTGTGAAGCCCTTCGCTTATCCCGCTCATCCAAAAAGATGCCGGATCTTGAGAGTGTCAAGCGTACACTCCTTTATATGTATCCACACGGACAATAGGTGGAGCAAAACCACTTAGAGTGCTAGCACTCTTGGGTGGCTCGGCAATGGAGGAGAGGGAGAGAGAGCTAGAAGAGAGGAAGAATAATGATGATCCGTTCATAATGAAAAATAAGAGTAAAAATGGCTTCAGTAATTTCATCTAATGAAAATACTTAATGCTCATTAACACGATTAATAAGCTTCATTAATGAGTCTTAATGAGTATTTAATGAATATTCATTCTTCATTAAATGGCCATTTTGAAACTCCTCTTCTCTTCATAATTTGAATCAAAATTTGAATCTAATATTCGAATTGAATTCATAATTCAATGAATGTCACCATTTATCATTAAATTCAAAATTCAATGAATATCATCATTAAGCCTTACTTGAGTCTAACTTAAGTCAAGCCTCACTTGAGTCTAACTCAAGTCTAACTCAATCGAGTCTTACTCAATTAATCTAATTTGAATTACTCTTAATCCAATTTGGTTCATCATATGAACCTAATCTCCATCTAATTGCCCTTTGTGTGTGACCCTATAGGTTCTTGTAACATTGGCAATGCTCCTAAACCCATTTAGAAGCATAAGTAATGAGCGGTATCTAGCAACACATCATTGCTACCCAAGTTACAAGAATGTTGAGATCCAACATCACCTTTGTGACTACTAATTGTGACTCTCATAATATGTGACAATGCCCTTCTATCCTTGACATCTAGATTGATTAATTGAGGCATAGACCGTGTCATCCTCATCAATATATATCTTGAACTCCATGTAGACTCACTCTAATCAAATGAGCTCAATATCTCATATTGACTCATTTGGGCATGACCATGCACTTAGTGGTCTCACTCTATCAAGAATCATGATGTCACTCCGATCATATAGGAGGGATAGATTCCATCTACATCACTCACATCCCTCTGCATAATTTGTTACATACCCAGTAATCACCTTTATAGTCCACCCAGTTATGGGTGACGTTTGACGAAGCCAAAGTATGCAACTCCTTATGTAGGGAACTATGGTGACTTCAGGTCCAAGGACTGCAGTCATACTAACATTCATATGAGAAAGTATATGACACTCATATAACGATCCATGATACTTTCTCGTGGCGGGTCATTCAGTATACATTCTCCAATGCATACCCATGTGTCAACTTGATATCTCTATATCCATGACTTGTGAGATCAAGTCTTCGAGTTGACCTACATGATAGTCTCATCACATTAACATTGTCCCTGAATGTTAATACTTGACTAGGAATGATTAAGAGTAGTGTTCTCTATATCATCTCACTATCAATTCAACCAATCTATTGATATAGATAAGAACCTTCTACTCAAGGACGCTATTTTACGTAGTTATTTGGCACCAATACAAGTATAATAACCATAAAGAAATGCCTTTATAAGTATATAGGAATATGATACAACGAGTCCATACAAAAATCATCATATGATTGGCTCTAGGGCTCTAACTAACAATCTCCCACTAGCACTAGTGTCAATCAGTGTAGGCTCTAAGCCCAATGACCTAGTGTGACCATCATGCTTTCTCTGTGCCAAAGCCTTGGACAAGGGATCAGTGACGTTAGCCTCTGTGAACTCTTCTAGTTCACAACACCACCATTCAAGCAAAACACGAACCCAGACTATGATCTATAATCATCCTGGTCAGTTTGAAAGTTGGCATCACTGTAACCCTTTACAGCTAGCTCGTCATCGCCTCCAAATATCAAGAAATAGTCTTTAGTCCTTCTCAGGTACTTAAGAATATTCTTGACCGCTATTCATTGACGCTCACCTGGATCTGACTGGTATCTACTCGTCATGCTTAAAGCATACGAAACATCAGGACGAGTACATAGCATGGCGTACATGATAAACCCTATAGCTGAAGCATAATGCATCTTATCCATGCGGTCTCTCTCCTCTCTAGAAGAGGGACTTTGAGTCTTCGAAAGACTAACACCATGTGACATCGGCAGAAATCCTTTCTTGAAATTCTGCATAGCAAACCGTAGTAATACCGTGTCAATATATGTACTCTGACTTAGGCCAAGCAACCTCTTAGATCTATCTCTATAGATCTTTCTGCCTAGAATACAGGCTGCTTCACCTAAGTCCTTCATTGAGAAACAATTCCCCAGCCAAGTCTTTACAGGCTGCAGCAAAGGGATATCATTCCCAATGAGTAGTATGTCATCCACATACAATACAAGGAAAACAACTGTGTTCCCAACAACCTTCTTGTAGACACAAGGTTCATCTTCATTCTTGATGAAACCAAATTGTTTGATCGGATCATCGAATCGAAGATTCCAGCTCCGAGAAGCTTGCTTTAGTCCATAAATAAACTTATGTAACTTGCATACTCTGCCAGTATGTAGTGGATCTACAAAACCCTCAGGTTGTGTCATGTACACATCCTCGAGCAAGTTTCCATTCAGAAACATGGTTTTGACATCCATCTGCTAGATCTCATAATCGTGGTATGCTGCAATAGCAAACATGATCCGAATGGACTTAAACATCGCAATTGGAGAAAAGTTTCATCATAGTCAATACCATTAATTTCCTTGAAACCTTTAGCTACCAAGCGACCCTTATAGGTAATAAGTCCATCCATGATAGTCTTTATCTTAAAGACCCACTTACACCCAATGGGTTTGACGCCTTCAGGTGGTTCAATAACCAAAGTCCATACTTGGTTGGTGTACATGGATTCCATCTCGGATCTCATGGACTTTAGCCATGACTCAGAATCTGGTCTCATCACAGCTTCCTGATAGGAGTAAGCTCATTCTCAATGAGCATAATATCATCATGGTCAGGCAAGAGAAATGAGTATCTCTCAGGCTGACAATGTATCCTGTCAGATCTGCGAAGAAGTTGGTCTACTTGAACTGGTTGTTGTTCCTCAACTCCTTGTGGAACAATCTCATCATCCACAACATTTTGTGATTCCAGTTTAACTTCCATCAAGGCTTCAGTGTTATGGTCCATACCTTGAACTTCTTCAAGATCGAACGTACTCCCACTAGTTTTTTCTAAAACAAAATTCCTTTCTAGAAATACCCCAGTCTTAGCCACAAACACTTTGTGTTAACTGGGATTGTAGAAGTAATATCCCTTCGTTTTCTTGGGATATCCTATAAAATAGCACTTATCGGATTTGGGTCCCAGTTTGTCCGAGACTTGACGTCAAACGTAAGCCACACAACCCCAAATCCTCATAAAAGACACCTGGGAATCTCTCCCAGTCCATATCCTATATGATGTCTTTATCACAACCTTGGATGGAACACGGTTAAGTGTGAACGTTGTTGTGTCTAGAGCATATCCCCAAAAAGATATAGGAAGATCTGTGTGACTCATTATAGACTGTACCATATTTAATTGGATATGATTCCTCCTTTCGGATACACCATTCCACTATGGTGTTCCAGGAGGAGTGAGTTGGGATAGAATCCCACACTCAGCTAAATAGTCACGAAACTCATGGCAAAGGTATTCACCACCTCAATTAGATCGAAGTATCTTAATACTCTTGCCTAGCTAGTTTTGTACTTCATTCTTGAATTCTTTTAACTTTTCAAAGGATTGTGATTTATGTGTCATGAGATACACATAACCATATATACTAAAGTCATCAGTAAATGTAATGAAGTACCTATAACCACCTCTGGAAGCGACATTGAAAGGGCCACATACATCACGATGTATAAGTCCTAACAAGTCAGTCGCTCTTTCGCTGTGTCCACTAAAGGGAGTCTTGGTTATCTTGCCCAGTAGGTATGACTTGTTGGGTTTTTCGGGCCGCGAAAACCGCTTTTCGCGTCGCGGAAACCCCGAATCGCCCAAGCCACGGATCTCGTGCAAGGTAAAACCGAACGAAAATACGAGTACGAGTTTGAAAAACTTTAATCTATAGTAGATCTACATAAGGATAAACCATTTATACCTTTGATGCGATGCCCTTCGCGTTCCCGCTCGTCCAAATGATGCCGGATATCAAGACCGTCAAGCGCCGGTCCTCTAGAAGTAGCCACACGGACACACTAGATGGAAATGACAAAAAACCAAGGTGTGCTAGCACCTATGTGGTTCGGCCAAGGGAGGAGAGGGAGAGGGAGAGCTTGAGAGGGAGAAGGAGGAAGATGCACACACGTGAATGAAAAATGAATATCTTCACCCAAAACAAAGTGGCCGGCCACATTTCAAAATTCACATTAATTGCATTAATTGCAATTAATATGAAATCATAAAATCACATTAATTGCATTAATTGCAATTAATATGAAACCATTAAGAGAGTGGCTATGTCACTTCCATGAGGTGGCACCTATGATGATGTGGAACATCATTATTGGTCCACCTAATGCCAACTCACCAATGAGGTGGCAAAAGGTCAAGTCAAAATTGACCTTTGGTCTTCCTTCTCAAGTCAAGTCAAACTTGACTCAATCTCTACCATGGTGGATCTAATCCAACCATTTGATTCGAGCCGACTTAATATTAAATTAAATTGATTCAATGAGTCAAAATCTAAATTAGACTCATTTAACACATGAATCAACTTGAGTCGAACTCAAGTTAGCCCAATTAGGATTACTCTTAATCCAATTTGATTCATCAAATGAATCTAATCCTCTTGGTTCATCATATGAACCTAATCTCCACCTAATTGTCCTAAGTGTGTGACCCTATAGGTTCTTGTAACGTTGGCAATGCCCTAAACCCATTTAGGAGCATAAGTAATGAGCGGTATCTAGCAACACATCATTACTACCCAAGTTACAAGAATGTCGAGATCCGACATCACCTTGTGAGTACCAATTGTGACTACTCACAAAATAATGACAAGTGTCCTTCTATCCTAGACATCTAGATTGATCAATGTGAGGCATAGACCGTGTCATCCTCTAATCAATCTAAATCTTGAACTCCAAGTAGACTCACTCGATCAAATGAGCTCAACATCTAATGTTGACTCATTTGGGCATGGCCATGCACTTAGTGGTCTCACTCTATCAAGAATACCGATGTCGCTCCCGTCATATGGGAGGGATAGATCCCATCTACATCACTCACATCCCTCTACATAATTCGTTATATACCCAGTAATCGCCTTTATAGTCCACCCAGTTACGGGTGACGTTTGACGAAACTAAAGTACATAACTCCTTATGTAGGGATCCATGGTGACTTCAGGTCTAAGGACAAATAGTCATACTAATAGCCACATGAGAAAGTATATGACACTCATATAACGATCCATGATACTTTCTCATGGCGGGTCATTCAATATACATTCTCTAATGCATACCCATGTGTCAGCTTGATATCTCTATATCCATGACTTGTGAGATCAAGTCATCGAGCTGACCTACATGCTAGTCTTATTGTATTAACATTGTCCCTGAATGCTAATACTCGACTAGGAATGATTTAGAGTAGTGTTCCTTATATCATCTCACTATCGATTCAACTAATCGATTGATATAGGTATGAACCTTCTACTCAAGGACACTATTATACTTAGTCTATTTGGCACTAATATAAATAAGTATAATAACCAAACAAATGCCTTTATTAATATACAAGAATATGACATACATGAGTCCATACAATCATCAAATGATTGGCTCTAGGGCTCTAACTAACAATCTCCCACTAGCACTAGTGCCAATCAGTATAGGCTCTAAGGCCTAAAGACCTAGTGTGACCATCATGCTTCCTCTGTGCCAAAGCCTTGGTCAAGGGATCTGCGATGTTAGCCTCTGTAGGTACTCTGCAAATCTTCACATCTCCTATATCGATAATCTCTCGAATGAGATGGAAACGCCGTAGTATGTGCTTGGTCCGCTGGTGTGAGCGAGGTTCCTTCGCCTGTGCTATAGCTCCATTGTTGTCACAATAGAGCTCAACTGGGTCAGCGATGCTAGGAACCACCCCAAGTTCGATGATGAACTTGGATCCAAGCGCCTCCTTTGCCTCGATGCAGAATATACTCGTTGTAGAATCAAATCGTATCTGCTTGAACTCTTCGGTGACACCACCATTAATGCAAAATACGAACCTTGATTGCGATCGGTAATCATCCCGATCTGAAAGCTGGCATCACTGTAACCCTTTATAGTTAGCTCATCATTGCCTCCATATATCAAGAAATATTCTTTAGTCCTTCGTAAGTACTTAAGAATATTCTTGACCGCTATCCAGTGACTTTCACCTGGATCTGACTGGTATCTGCTCGTCATGCTCAAAGCATACGAGACATCAGGTCGAGTACACAGCATGGCGTACATGATCGATCCTATGGCTGAGGCATATGGGATCTGATCCATACGGTCTCTCTCCTCTCTAGAAGAGGGACCGTGAGTCTTCGAAAGACTCACGCCATGTGACATCGGCAGAAATCCCTTCTTGGAGTTCTGCATGGCAAACCGAAGGAGTACCTTGTCAATATATGTACTCTGACTTAGGCCAAGCAATCTCTTAGATCTATCTCTATAGATCTGTATCCCAAGAATGCGAGATGTCTCACCTAAGTCCTTCATTGAGAAGCAACTCCCTAGCCATGTCTTGACAGACTGAAGCATAGGGACGTCCTTCCCAATGAGTAGTATGTCATCCACATACAGTATGAGGAAGACAACTATGTTCCCTACAACCTTCTTGTAGACACAAGGCTCATCTTCGTTCTTGATGAAACCAAACTGTTTGATCGCATCATCGAATCGAAGATTCCAGCTCCGAGACGCTTGCTTTAGTCCATAAATGGACCTATGCAGCTTGCATACTCTACTAGTATGCTGTGGATCTACAAAACCCTCAGGTTGTGTCATGTACACATCTTCGAGTAGGTTTCCATTCAGAAACGCGGTTTTGACAACCATCTGCCATATCTCATAGTCATGGTAGGCTGCAATAGCAAGCATGATCCGAATGAACTTAAACATCGCCACTGGAGAAAAGGTTTCATCATAGTCAATACCATGAATCTTCTTGAAACCTTTAGCTACCAAGCGACCCTTATAGATAACTCCATCCATGTCAGTCTTTCTCTTAAAGACCCACTTGCACCCAATGGGTTTTACCCCTTCAGGTGGATCAACCAAAGTCCATACTTGGTTGGTGTACATGGATTCTATCTCGGATCTCATGGCTTCTAGCCATTTCTCAGAATCTGGTCTCATCACAGCTTCTTGATAGGTTGTAGGCTCATCCTCTATGAGCACAATGTCATCATGGTCAGACAAGAGAAATGAGTATCTCTCAGGCTGACGACGTACCCTATCAGACCTGCGAAGAGGTATGTCTACTTGAACTGGTTGTTGTTCCTCAACTCCTTGTGGAACAACATCATCCACAACACTTTGTGGTTCCAGTTCAATTTCCATCGAGGCATCAGTGCTATTGTTTGCATCTTGAACTTCTTCAAGATCGAACGTGCTCCCACTAGTCTTTCTAGAAACAAAATCTCTTTCTAGAAAGACCCCAGTCTTTGCCACAACTACCTTGGAATGTAGAAGTAATATCCCTTAGTTTCCTTGGGATATCCGATGAAATAACACTTGTCGGATTTGGGTCCTTGTCCGAGACTTGGCGTCGTACGTAAGCCTCACAGCCCCAAATCCTCATGAAAGACACCTGGGCATCTCTCCCAGTCCATATCTTATATGGTGTCTTTATCACGACCTTGGATGGAACTCGGTTGAGAATGAAAGCTGCCGTGTCTAGAGCATATCCCCATAGATATGTCGGAAGATCTGTGTGACTCATCATAGATCGTACCATATCTAATAAGGTACGATTCCTCCTTTCGGATACACCATTCCACTGTGGTGTTCCAGGAGGAGTGAGTTGGGATAGAATCTCACACTCAGCTAGGTAGTCACGAAACTCATGGCTTAAGTATTTACCACCTCGATCTGATCGAAGTATTTTAATACTCTTGCCAAGCTGGTTCTGTACTTCATTCTTGAATTCTTTGAACTTTTCAAAGGATTTGGACTTATGTGTCATCAAGTACACATAACCGTATGTACTGAAGTCATCAGTAAACGTGATGAAGTACCTATAATCGCCTCTAGCAGCGACATTGAAAGGGCCACATACATCACTATGTATAAGTCCTAACAGATCAGTCGCTCTCTCGCTGTGCCCACTAAAGGGAGTCTAGGTCATCTTGCCTCGTAGGCATGACTCGCATATCTCATATGATTCTAAATCAAATGAGTCCAGCAAACCATCCTTATGGAGCTGCGATAAGCACTTGTCATTTATATGACCTAAGCGACAGTGCCAGAGGTAAGTTTGGTTCAAGTCATTCGACTTGATCCTCTTGGTATTTATGTTATAGACAGGGCTCTCTAGGTCTAGAATGTAGAGTCCGTTTATCAGAGGTGCACTACAATAGAACATATCGTTTAAAAAGATGGAACAACATTTGTTCTTTATTATAAACGAGTATCCTCTCTTGTCCAAACAAGAAACTGATATTATGTTCTTTGTCAAGGCAGGCACATAATAACAATCGTCTAATTCTAGTACTAGCCCAGAGGGCAGAGATAGATGATAAGTTCCTACAGCAATAGCAGCAACTCGTGCTCCATTGCCTACTCGTAGGTCTATCTCACCCTTCGTCAATGCTCTGCTATTCCTCAGCGCTTGTACATTAGTACAAATGTGCGAAGCACATCCGGTATCTAATACCCACGATGAAGAAATAGAGAGGTTGACTTCTATAACATTTATACCTGAAGTAGAAATCTTATTTCTCTTCTTCTTAAGATCTTCCGGGTATTCTTTGGAGTTCCTCTTCCAGTGCCTTGCTTGTCCTTGATATAGGTTACAAAGATGTTCAACCATATCGTAAGCGCTCATAAACTCATGTTGCTTCTGAAGCTCAAAGTTCATGGTTGCGAGCATAAGACAAGACACATCTAATGCGTCATCTCGATGCTTCTTGTAAGCATCTCGGTCTGCTCGCGTGGCAGTGGAAGGAGGGGCCTCCGGAATGGGCTGCTCCAGAACGTACAGTTTACGTTCTTGGGTGAGAACTATTCTCAGATTCCTGTACCAGTCCAGGAAATTTGCTCCGTTGAGCTTGTCCTTCTTAAGGACAGATCGCAGAGAGAAAATGTTCGTATTTGACGTCACGGTTATCTACAACAGAAAATTTGTAGAAATAAATAGCATATTCTTTAAAAATCATTTAATTAGGCCTTTAATTAAACGATGCTCCCACTAAATTCTATAATTCTTGTGGGACAAGATCCACATCATACTAACCCTTGAGTTAGCTTTGGCTAATACGCCCAAGGCTTAGTATGATCGGTAGGTAACGATTACCAATTACATCTCTATGCAACTCTTGTTTATAGAATCAATATCCGCATTTATATTAAAACTCGAGTTAGCTTTGGCTAATACGCCCGAGAGTTAATATAGATGTGATATTGACCTATCTTTCCAACTATTGGAAGAATGCCTATAGTTGACTCGATCCAACCGAATAACTATGAATACTCAATCTAATTGAGTTTTTATTCACCCATGCGTTGATAGACGGGACCAAGATTGTCCCTCCGTACCCTACCAAGATAATATGTATTGCTCTGCTTTGGCAGATTCAACAATACATGTGATCGAGGTAGTGATAGGTATCACACAGCACGTTAGGCATTTTAGAGTTGGTTCGATCTAGATCTAATCTAATCGAGAAGAATGCATCTTGTGCACGACTTAGATCTAATCTAATCGCAAGGGTGCATCATGTGCACAACTTAGATCTAATCTAATCGTTAAGGCACTAATTAATTAATTAATTATTAAACATGCATCAAATACATAATAATTAATTAATTAATCTATTTGTGATTTAGTCATGGCCCTACTACGATCTTCTCAAGCCAATGAGAAGATCGATTGGTCAATCTAGGGTCAACAGCTTCTCCAAGCGCCTCCCTTTGACCACCTTGTGTTGCTCGTGCCCGCCTCGGAACTCCGTCTCGTGTGGACCCTCCACCGCTCCAATTTGTACATTACAATTTGAAACTCGAGTTACATTCGAGTCTAAATCTAATTTACAACAAGAATAAAAGACGAGGCACGACGCGCAGGTCGCGAATAATAAAATAAATACAACACGCGAAAACACATCACGGCACGCAGGCCGTATTATGAATTACAACACAACCAATCATATTGGGCTTTGGGCCATGACTATCACAAATTAATATATATAATTCAAAATTATATATTTTCATAATTTTCTATAATTTTAAAATTAATTTTTACAATTTTACAAGTAAAATTTCCCGGCGGTCCCGTTTAGCGGTTTCGGGCGCAATCGCGGAACGGATCCCCTTGCGGGGCCCAGGGGCAGCGCCCCTACCCGTGATCTAACCATCGCGAGGGTTCCTTTGCGATCCAACAGCGCCTAAACCCGCTGTCCCAAAACGATTTGGGCCGAGACATTACCGTTTCGGAAAAATCTTCCCGACGGGTTCGTTTTTAGCGATTTCGGGTGCGATCGCGGAGCAAATCCCCTTGCGGGGTTAGGGGAAGTACCCCTACCCACGATCTAACCATCGTGAGTTGCTCCTTTGCGATCTAATGGCACCCAAGCCCGCTGTCCCAAATGGATTTGGGGCAAAATGAAGCCGGTTTCGAAAGATCTTTCCGGTAGCCGAAGCCTACAAGTGTCGAGACACTTGTGCTTCGCTTCTACGGAAAAATTACCCATAAAATCATAAAAAACTAATTTTTACAGAAAATCACAGAAGGTTTTATTTTTCATAAAAATAAGAACAAACTCGTACAAGCCTTGCACGTGGCTCTGATACCACTGTTGGGTTTTTCGGGCCGCGAAAACCGCTTTTCGCGTCGCGGAAACCCCGAATCGCCCAAGCCACGGATCTCGTGCAAGGTAAAACCGAACGAAAATACGAGTACGAGTTTGAAAAACTTTAATCTATAGTAGATCTACATAAGGATAAACCATTTATACCTTTGATGCGATGCCCTTCGCGTTCCCGCTCGTCCAAATGATGCCGGATATCAAGACCGTCAAGCGCCGGTCCTCTAGAAGTAGCCACACGGACACACTAGATGGAAATGACAAAAAACCAAGGTGTGCTAGCACCTATGTGGTTCGGCCAAGGGAGGAGAGGGAGAGGGAGAGCTTGAGAGGGAGAAGGAGGAAGATGCACACACGTGAATGAAAAATGAATATCTTCACCCAAAACAAAGTGGCCGGCCACATTTCAAAATTCACATTAATTGCATTAATTGCAATTAATATGAAATCATAAAATCACATTAATTGCATTAATTGCAATTAATATGAAACCATTAAGAGAGTGGCTATGTCACTTCCATGAGGTGGCACCTATGATGATGTGGAACATCATTATTGGTCCACCTAATGCCAACTCACCAATGAGGTGGCAAAAGGTCAAGTCAAAATTGACCTTTGGTCTTCCTTCTCAAGTCAAGTCAAACTTGACTCAATCTCTACCATGGTGGATCTAATCCAACCATTTGATTCGAGCCAACTTAATATAATGAATCTAATTTATTAAATTAAATTGATTCAATGAGTCAAAATCTAAATTAGACTCATTTAACACATGAATCAACTTGAGTCGAACTCAAGTTAGCCCAATTAGGATTACTCTTAATCCAATTTGATTCATCAAATGAATCTAATCCTCTTGGTTCATCATATGAACCTAATCTCCACCTAATTGTCCTAAGTGTGTGACCCTATAGGTTCTTGTAACGTTGGCAATGCCCTAAACCCATTTAGGAGCATAAGTAATGAGCGGTATCTAGCAACACATCATTACTACCCAAGTTACAAGAATGTCGAGATCCGACATCACCTTGTGAGTACCAATTGTGACTACTCACAAAATAATGACAAGTGTCCTTCTATCCTAGACATCTAGATTGATCAATGTGAGGCATAGACCGTGTCATCCTCTAATCAATCTAAATCTTGAACTCCAAGTAGACTCACTCGATCAAATGAGCTCAACATCTAATGTTGACTCATTTGGGCATGGCCATGCACTTAGTGGTCTCACTCTATCAAGAATACCGATGTCGCTCCCGTCATATGGGAGGATAGATCCCATCTACATCACTCACATCCCTCTACATAATTCGTTATATACCCAGTAATCGCCTTTATAGTCCACCCAGTTACGGGTGACGTTTGACGAAACTAAAGTACATAACTCCTTATGTAGGGATCCATGGTGACTTCAGGTCTAAGGACAAATAGTCATACTAATAGCCACATGAGAAAGTATATGACACTCATATAACGATCCATGATACTTTCTCATGGCGGGTCATTCAATATACATTCTCTAATGCATACCCATGTGTCAGCTTGATATCTCTATATCCATGACTTGTGAGATCAAGTCATCGAGCTGACCTACATGCTAGTCTTATTGTATTAACATTGTCCCTGAATGCTAATACTCGACTAGGAATGATTTAGAGTAGTGTTCCCTATATCATCTCACTATCGATTCAACTAATCGATTGATATAGGTATGAACCTTCTACTCAAGGACGCTATTATACTTAGTCTATTTGGCACTAATATAAATAAGTATAATAACCAAACAAATGCCTTTATTAATATACAAGAATATGACATACATGAGTCCATACAATCATCAAATGATTGGCTCTAGGGCTCTAACTAACATGACTCGCATGTCTCATATGATTCAAAATCAAATGAGTCTAGCAAACCATCTTTATGGAGCTGGGATAGGCGATTCTCATTTATATGACTTAAGCGACAATGCCAGATATAGGTTTGGTTCATATCATTTGACTTGAATCTTTTTGTACTTATGTTATAGATGGGGTTCTCTAAGTCTAAAATGTAGAGCCCGTTCATCAGAGGTGCGCTACAGTAGAACATATCTTTTAAATAAATAGAACAACATTTGTTCTTTATTACAAAAGAAAAGCCTTTCTTCTCTAAACAAGAAACTAAAATGATGTTTTTTGTGAGAGAAGGCACATAACAACATTCATCTAATTCTAGTACAAGCCCAGAGGGCAGAGATAGATAGTAAGTTCCTACAGCAACTGCAGCAACCCGTGCTCCATTACCTACACATAGGTCCACCTCGCCCTTCGTCAATGCCATGCTATTTCTCAGCGCCTGCATATTAGTATAAATGTGAGAAGCACATCCGGTATCTAATACCCATGATGTAGAAATAGATAGATTGACTTCTATAACATATAAACCTAAAGTAGAAGTCTCACTTCTCTTCTTCTTAAGATCTTCCAGATATACTTTGTAGTTCCTTTTCCAATGCCTGGTCTGACTGTAGTGGAAGCAGGTAACATCCTTGGCAACCCCTCCTTTAGGTTTCATTATCTTGCCTTTGCCCTTGGCTTGGGACTTTCCCTTACCTTGAGGCTTGCCCTTGCCTTTATGCTTTTGCACCATCAAAATGGAGTTGGGCTTACCTTCTTAAGGTTGAGTTTAGCAGTTCTTAACATGCTAAGCAGCTTAGGCAGTGGCTTATCAATTTCGTTCATGTTGTAATTCATGACAAATTGACTGTAGTTCTCTGGCAAGGATTGCAAGATCAAGTCAGTGGCCAGCTCTTGGCCAAGTGGGAATCCCAACCTTTGTAGGTTCTCTATGTATCCAATCATCTTGAGTACATATGGACCTACGGGTGTCCCATATTGCATCTTGCACTGAAATAGTGCCTTGGAGATCTCAAATCTCTCGTGCCTCGCTTGTCCTTGATATAGTTGACGAAGATGTTCAACCATATCATAAGCAGTCATCAACTCATGTTGCTTCTGAAGCTCAGAGTTCATGGTTCCGAGCATGAGGCATGACACATCTAATGTGTCATCTTGATGATTCTTATAAGCATCTCGGTCAGCTCGCGTGGCAGTGGCAGGAGATGCCTCCGGAATGGGTTACTCCAGGACGTACAGTTTTTTTTCTTGTGTGAGAACGATTCTCAGATTCCTGTACCAGTCTAGGAAATTAGCTCCATTGATCTTGTCCTTGTCAAGGAAAGAACGCAGGGAGAAGGTGTTCGTGTTTGTCGACATGGCAATCTATAACAGAAATAATGCAGAATGTAAATATCATATTCCATTTATCATTTAATTAGGCTTTTAACTAAATGATGCTCCCATTAAATTATAGAGCTTTTGTAGAATCAAGTCATGGATGTGGTCAAACCACACTACTAGATTCTTACCAATTAGCTATAATTTTCGTGGGACAAGATCCACATCATACTATGACTTGAGTTAGCTTTGGCTAAAATGCCCAAGACTTAGTATGATCGGTAGATAACTAATTATCAATTACATCTCTATGCAGCTCTTGTTTATAGGATCAAAAATCTCATTTATATTAAAACTTGAGTTAGCTTTGGCTAAAACGCCCAAGATTTAGTATAAATGTGATTTTTATCCTATCATCCAACCGTTGGAAAATGCCTATAGTTTTACCCAATCCAATTGAGTTAACTAGTTATGCTCAATCTAATTGAGTTTGTACTCACCCAAGCTTTAATAGGCGGAACCAAGGTTGTCCCTCCGCACCCTACCAAGATAATATGTGTTGCTCTGCTTTGGCAGATTCAACAACAATAAATGATCGAGGTAGTGATGGGTATCAAAACTTGGTAGGCATATCGAGTTGACTTGATTAAGATCTAATCTAATCGTGGATTAGTATCTTATACGCATCAAGACACTAATTATCCTACATTATCATGCATCACAAACACAAGCAATGATAGATAACTAATTATTTTGTGATGAGGTCATGGCCCTACTACGATATTTTCAAGCCAATAAAAAGATTGGATGGTCAACCTAGGGTTAACGACTTCTTAAAGCGCCTCCCTTTGACCGCCATGTGTTGAAATCACCCTCCTCGTAACTCCTTCTTGAGTGGACCTTCCACCGCTTCATTTTGTACATTACAAATGTGAAACTCGAGTTACATTCGAGTCTAAACTCTATTTACAACAAGAATACAAAAGAGAAGGTACAACGCACAGGTCGCATATCAATACAACACGCACAACTCAAAAATGGCGTGCAGGCCATATTATGAATTACAACAAATTTTAACGAATCATATTGGGGTTTTGGGCCATGACTATCAAAAAATCACACATAATTCTAAATTATTTATTTTATATAAATTTATATAATTTTACTACTGATTTTATCGATTTTATGACTCACAACTTCTCGGCGGTCCCGTTTAGCGATTTCAGGCGCGATCGTGGGGCAATGCCCCTTGCGGGGTTAGGGGCAGCACCCCTTCTCATGAAATGAATATCGCGAGTGTCCCACCTTGATCTAACAGCACCTTAAGCCGCTGTCCCAAAATGATTGGGCGAGACCTTGCCGTTTCGGAAGGTTTTTCTCGGTAGTCGAAGCCTACAAGTGTCCAAGCACTTGTTTCTTCGCTTCTACGAGAAAAATACTCAAAAAATCTATAAAAATAGCAAACTCACAGAAACTTACAGATCTAAAATATTTTCATAAAAATAAAATACAAACTTGTACATGCTTCGCACGTGGCTCTGATACCACTGTTGGGACTTTCGAGCCGTAAAAATCAGTTTTTGCGTTGCGGAAACCTTGAAGTCTTGCCACGAATCCGTGCGAAGATATAAAAATAAATCATGTACATGTTTCTAACCTAGATCTACCTTAGATCTACATGAATAAGAAGCATTACCCTTGTTGCGAAGTCCTTCGCTTATCCTGCTCGTCCAAAAGGATGCCGGATCTCGAGAGTGTCAAGCGTACACTCCTCTATATGTATCCACACGGACAATAGGTGGAGAAGAACCATTTAGAGTGTGCTAGCACTCTTGGGTGGCTCGGCAATGAAGGAGAGGGAGAGAGAGCTAGAAGAGAGGAAGAATAATGATGATCCATTCATAATGAAAAATAAGAGTAAAAATGGCTTAAGTATTTTCATCTAATGAAAATACTTAATGCCCATTAAATCCATTAATGAGCCTCATTAATGAGTCTTAATGAGTAGTTAATGAATATTCATTCTTCATTAAATGACCATTTAGAAACTCCTCTTCTCTTCAAATTTTGAATCAAAATTTGAATCTAATATTCAAATTGAATTCATAATTCAATGAATGTCACCATTTATCATTGAATCCAAAATTCAATGAATATCATCATTAAGCCTCACTTTAGTCTAACTCAAGTCTAGCCTCACTTGAGTCTAACTCAATCGAGGCTTACTCAATTAATCTAATTTGGATTACTCTTAATCCAATTTGGTTCATCATATGATCTAATCCTCTTGGTTCATTATATGAATCTAATCTCCATCTAATTGCCCTTTGTGTGTGACCCTATAGGTTCTTGTAACGTTAGCAATGCTCCTAAACCCATTTAGAAGCATAAGTAATGAGCGGTATCTAGCGACACATCATTACTACCCAAGTTACAAGAATGTTGAGATCCAACATCACCTTTGTGACTACTAATTGTGACTCTCACAATATGTGACAATATTCTTCTATCCTTGACATCTAGATTTATCAATTGAGGCATAGACCGTGTCATCCTCATCAATCTATATCTTGAACTCCAAGTAGACTCACTCTAATCAAATAAGCTCAATATCTCATATTGACTCATTTGGGTAAGGCCTTGCACTTAGTGGTCTCACTCTATCAAGAATCATGAGGTCACTCCCGTCATATAGGAGGGATAGATCTCATCTACATCACTCACATCCCTCCGCATAATTTGTTACATACTCAGTAATCACCTTTATAGCCCACCCAGTTGTTGGTTAGTCCTAGGAAAATCGTACCGATTCCACTGTACAAAAATTTTGTACAAGTGTCGAACCTTTCCTTAAATAACCTATTGTGTTCTTTAGAAGTTAAATTAGGAATCATAAACGGAACTTAACATTATTTATTCCAAATTTAACTTATCTGTTCTTAATGGTTTAGACTTGGATCGCAAGTGGAACTTAACACTATTGATCCAAATCCACCTACGTTATAAATTCATTTAAATATTAATTTCTAAAATTGGCTTCTAGGACTGCATGGCGAGGCACATGTGTTAGTTAGAGCCCTAGAGCCAATCATTTTTTGATGATTGTATGGACTCATGTATATCATATTCTTGTATATTAATAAAGGCATTTGTTTGGTTATTATACTTATTTGTATTAATGCCAAATAGACTAAGTATAATAGCGTCCTTGAGTAGAAGATCTTACCTATATCAATTGATTGGTTGAATCGATAGTGAGATGATATAAGGAACACTACTCTAAATCATTCCTAGTCGTGTATTAACATTCAGGGACAATGTTAATACAATAAGACTAGCATGTAGGTCAGCTCGATGACTTGATCTCACAAGTCATGGATATAGAGATATCAAGCTGACACATGGGTATGCATTAGAGAATGTATACTGAATGACCCGCCATGAGAAAGTATCATGGATCATTATATGAGTGTCATATACTTTCTCATGTGGCTATTAGTATGACTATTAGTCCTTGGACCTGAAGTCACCATGGATCCCTACATAAGGAGTTATGTACTTTGGTTTCGTCAAACGTCACCCGTAACTGGGTGGACTATAAAGGCGATTACTGGGTATGTAACAAATTATGCAGAGAGATGTGAGTGATGTAGATGGGATCTATCCCTCCCATATGACTGGAGCGACATCGCTATTCTTGATAGAGTGAGACCACTAAGTGCATGGCCATGCCCAAATGAGTCAACATTAGATGTTGAGCTCATTTGATCGAGTGAGTCTACTTTGAGTTCAATATTTAGATTGATTAGAGGATGACACGGTCTATGCCTCACATTGTTCAATCTAGATGTCTAGGATAGAAGGACAATGTCATATATTTTGTGAGGAGTCACAATTGGTAGTCACAAGGTGATGTCGGATCTCGACATTCTTGTAACTTGGGTAGTAATGATGTGTTGCTAGATACCGCTCATTACTTATGCTCCTAAATGGGTTTAGGGCATTGCCAACATTACAAGAACCTATAGGGTCACACACTAAGGACAATTAGATGGAGATTTGGTTCATATGATGAACCAAGAGGATTAGATTTATTTGATGAATCATATTGGATTAAGAGTAATCCAAATTGGGATAATTGAGTTGGACTCAAGTTGATTCATGTATTTAATGAGTCTAATTTAGATTATGACTCATTAAATCAACTTAATTTAATGAATTAGATTCATTATATTAAGTTGGCTTGAATCATATGGTTGGATTAGATCAACCATGAGAGAGATTTGATCAAGTTTGACTTGATTTGAGAGGAAGAGAAAAAGTCATGTTTGACTTGACTTTTTGCCACATCACTAGTGAGTTGGCAAGATGTGGACTAATAGGATTGCTCCACATCATCAATGTGTGCCACCCCATGGAGGTTACAAGCCTCCATAGCATTTAATGTGGCCGACCCACATTAAATGAGGAGGTTACACTTGTTGCCATGTCATTTAGTGAGGTGGCAAGATGTGGACCAATAGTGTTGATCCACATCATCCTAGAGTGCCAACTCATGGGGTTACAACTCCTAATGGTCTCCACATTAATTGGAATTAATGTGGGGAGTTACAACTCCAAGATGTGGCCGGCCACTTGAGTGTGGAATGAAAAATTCATTTTTCATTCAAGTGTGATTAAGTCATCTTCTTCCTCTAGAGCTCTCTCTTCTCCCTATCCTCCTCTCTTGGCCGTACAAGACAAGGTGCTAGCACACCTTTGTTTGGTCTTCTCCATCAAGGATTGTTCGCGTGGATACTTCTAGAGGACCGTACACTTGACGGTCTAGAGATCCGGCACCTTGGACGAGCGGGAACGCGAAGGGCTTCGCTACAAGGGTAATGATCTTAACTTTAGTGTAGATCTAAAGTTTTACAAACTCGTACAAGAAAAAGTTTTTTCGAAAAGTTTTGTTTACGAATCTTTGCACGAGATCCATGGCTTTGGGTGACTCGGGGTTTCCGCGACGTGAAAAAGCGGTTTTCGCGGCCCGACGAACCCAACAGTGGTATCAGAGCCACGTGCAAAGACTGGTACGAGTTCGTTTGTATATTTATGAAAAATATACCTTCTGTGATTTTCTGTAAAAATCGAGTTTTTAGAGTTTTTATGAGTAATTTTTCCGTAGAAGCTAAGCACAAGTGTCTCGACACTTGTAGGCTTCGGCTACCGGTAAGTTTTCTTTTAAATGGCTTCGTTTTGCCCCAAATCCGTTTGGGACAGCGGGGTCGGGTGCCATTAGATCGCAAAGGAGCAACTCACGATGGTTAGATTGTGAGTAGGGGCATTGCACCTAATCCCGCAAGGGAATTTGCTCCGCGATTGCACCCGAAATCGCTAAAAACGAACCCGCCGGGAAGATTTTTCCGAAACGGCAATGTCTCGACCCAAATCGTTTTGGGACAGCGGGTTTAGGCGCTGTTGGATCGCAAAGGAACCCTCGCGATGGTTAGATCGCGGGTAGGGGCGCTGCCCCTGGGCCCCGCAAGGGGATCCGTTCCGCGATTGCGCCCGAAACCGCTAAACGGGACCGCCGGGAAATTTTACTTATAAAAATTGTAAAAATTATTTTAAAATTACAGAAAAATTATAAAAACATATAATTTTGAATTATATATTAATTTGTGATAGTCATGGCCAAAAATACCCAATAAGATTGGATTTGTGTTGTAATTCATAATACGGCCTGCGTGCCGTCATATGTATGTGTGTGCTGTATTTTTATTTTTTCTCACGGCCTGCGCGTCGTGCCTTTCTATTATTCTGGTTGTAAATTAGATTTAGACTCGAATGTAACTCGAGTTTCAAATTGTAATGTACAAATTGGAGCGGTGGAGGGTCCACACGAGACGGAGTTCCGAGGCGGGCACGAGCAACACAAGGTGGTCAAAGGGAGGAGCTTGGAGAAGCTGTTGAACCTACGTTGACCAATCGATCTTCTCATTGGCTTGAGAAGATCGTAGTAGGGCCATGACTAAATCACAAATAGATTAATTAATTAATTGTTATGTATCTGATGCATGTTTAATAATTAATTAATTAATTAGTGCTTTAACGATTAGATTAGATCTAAGTCGTGCACATGATGCACCCTTGTGATTAGATTAGATCTAAGTCGTGCACAAGATGCATCCTTCTCGATTAGATTAGATCTAGAACGAACCAACTCTAAATGCCTAACCGTGCCGTGATACCTATCACTACCTCGATCACATGTATTGTTGAATCTGCCAAAGCAGAGCAATACATATTATCTTGGTAGGGTACGGAGGGACAATCTTGGTCCCGCCTATCAACGCATGGGTGAATACAAACTCAATTAGATTGAGTATTCCTAGTTACTCGGTTGGATCGAGTCAACTATAGGCATTATTCCAACGGTAGGAAAAGATAGGTCAAAATCACATCTATATTAACTCTCGGGCGTATTAGCCAAAGCTAACTCGAGTTTTAATATAAATGCGGATATTGATTCTATAAACAAGAGTTGCATAGAGATGTAATTGGTAATCGTTACCTACCGATCATACTAAGCCTTGGGCGTATTAGCCAAAGCTAACTCAAGGGTTAGTATGATATGGATCTTGTCCCACAAGAATTATAAAATTCAGTGGGAGCATCATTTAATTAAAGGCCTAATTAAATGATTTTAAAAGAATATGATATTTATTTCTGCATTTATTTCTGTTGTAGAATATCCATGACGTCGAATACGAACACTTTCTCTCTGCGATCTGTCCTTAAGAAGGACATGCTCAACGGAGCAAATTTCCTGGACTGGTACAGGAACCTGAGAATAGTTCTCACTCAGGAACGTAAATTGTACGTTCTGGAGCAGCCCATTCCGGAGGCTCCTCCTGCCACTGCCACGCGAGCTGACCGGGATGCTTACAAGAAGCATCAAGATGACGCATTAGATGTGTCCTGTCTAATGCTTGCAACCATGAACTCTGAGCTTCAGAAGCAACATGAGTTGATGGGTGCTTACGATATAGTTGCACATCTTCGTCAACTATATCAAGGACAAGTAGGGCACTGGAAGAGGAACTTCACAGGACACCTGGAAGATCTTAACAAGAAGAGAAATAATATTTCTACTTCAGGTATAAATGTTATAGAAGTCAACCTCTCTATTTCTTCGTCGTGGGTATTAGATACCGGATGTGCTTCGCACATTTGTACTAATGTACAAGCACTGAGAAATAGCAGAGCATTGACAAAGGGCGAGATAGACCTACGAGTAGGCAATGGAGCACGGGTTGCTGCTATTCCTGTAGGGACTTATTTTCTATCTCTGCCCTCTGGGCTTATACTAGAGTTAGATGATTGTTGTTATGTGCCTGCATTGACTAAGAACATTATATTAGTTTCTTGTTTGGACAAGAAAGGATTCTCGTTTATAATAAAGAACAAATGTTGTTCTGTCTATTTAAACGATATGTTCTATTGTAGTGCACCTCTGATGAACGGACTCTATATTCTAGACCTTGAGAGCTCTATCTATAACGTTAGTACTAAGAGGTTCAAATCGAACGAAATGAACCACACCTATCTCTGGCACTGTCGCTTAGGTCATATAAATGACAAGCGCTTATCCCAGCTCCATAAGGATGGTTTGCTGGACTCATTTGATTTAGAATCATATGAGATATGCGAGTCATGCCTACGAGGCAAGATGACCAAGACTCCCTTTAGTGGGCATAGCGAGAGGAGCAACTGATTTGTTAGGACTCATACATAGTGATGTATGTGGCCCTTTCAATGTTGCTGCTAGAGGCGGTTATAGATACTTCATCACATTTACTGATGACTTCAGTAGATATGGTTATGTATACTTGATGACACATAAGTCTGAATCCTTTGAAAAGTTCAAAGAATTCAAGAATGAAGTACAGAACCAGCTTGGCAAGAGTATTAAGATACTTCGATCAGATCGAGGTGGAGAATACCTTAGCCATTAGTTTCGTGACTACCTAGCTGAGTGTGGGATTCTATCCCAACTCACTCCTCCTGGAACACCACAGTGGAATGGTGTATCCGAAAGGAGGAATCGTACCCTATTAGATATGGTACGATCTATGATGAGTCACACAGATCTTCCAACATATCTATGGGGATATGCTCTAGATACGGCAGCTTTCATACTCAACCGAGTTCCATCAAAGGTCGTGATAAAGACACCATATAGGATATGGACTGGGAGAGATGCCCAGGTGTCTTTCATGAGAATTTGGGGCTGTGAGGCTTACGTACGACGTCAAGTCTCAGACAAATTAGGACCCAAATCCGACAAGTGCTATTTCATCGGATATCCCAAGGAAACTAAGGGATATTACTTCTACATTCCCAGTCAGCACAAGGTAGTTGTGGCAAAGACTGGGGTCTTTCTAGAAAGGGACTTTGTTTCTAGAAAGACTAGTGGGAGCGCGTTTGATCTTGAAGAAGTTCAAGATGCGAACAATAGCACTAATGCCTCGATGGAAGTTGAACTGGAACCACAAAGTGTTGTGGATGATGTTGTTCCACAAAGAGTTGAGGAACAACAACCAGTTCAAGTAGACATACCTCTTCGCAGGTCTGATAGGGTACGCCGTCAGCCTGAGAAATACTCATTTCTCTTGTCTGACCATGATGACATTGTGCTCATAGAGGATGAGCCTACCACCTATCAGGAAGCTGTGATGAGACCAGATTCCGAGAAATGGCTAGAAGCCATGAGATCCGAAATGGATTCCATGTACACCAACCAAGTATAGACTTTGGTTGATCCACCTGAAGGGGTAAAACCCATTGGGTGTAAGTGGGTCTTTAAGAGAAAGACTGACATGGATGGACTTATCTATAAGGGTCGCTTGGTAGCTAAAGGTTTCAAGCAAATTCATGGTATTGACTATGATGAAACCTTTTCTCCAGTAGCGATGTTTAAGTCTATTCGGGTCATGCTTGCTATTGCAGCCTACCATGACTATGAGATATGGAAGATGGATGTCAAAACTGTGTTTCTGAATGGAAACCTACTCGAGGATGTGTACATAACACAACCTGAGGGTTTTGTAGATCCACAGCATACTAGCAGAGTATGCAAGCTGCATAGGTCCATTTATGGACTAAAGCAAGCTTCTCGGAGCTGGAATCTTCGATTCGATGATGCAATCAAACAGTTTAGTTTCATCAAGAACGAAGATGAGCCTTGTGTCTACAAGAAGGTTGTAGGGGATATAGTTGTCTTCCTCATATTGTACGTGGATGACATACTACTCATTGGGAAGGACATCCCTATGCTTCAGTCTGTCAAGACATGGCTAGGGAGTTGCTTCTCAATGAAGGACTTAGGTGAGGCATCCCGCATTCTAGGGATTCAGATCTATAGAGATAGATCTAAGAGATTGCTTGGCCTAAGTCAGAGTACATACATTGACAAGGTACTCCTTCGGTTTGCCATGCCGAACTCCAAGAAGGGATTTCTACCGATGTCACATGGCGTGAGTCTTTCAAAGACTCAAGGTCCCTCTTCTAGAGAGGAGAGAGACCGCATGGATCATATCCCTTATGCCTCAGCCATAGGATCGATCATGTACGCCATGCTATGTACTCGACCTGATGTCTCGTATGCTTTGAGCATGACGAGCAGATACCAGTCAGATCTAGGTGAAAGTCACTGGATAGCGGTCAAGAATATTCTTAAGTACTTAAGAAGGACTAAAGAATATTTCTTGATATATGGAGGCAATGATGAGCTAACTGTAAAGGGTTACAGTGATGCTAGCTTCCAGACCGATCAGGATGATTACCGATCGCAGTCAGGGTTCGTGTTTTGCTTAAATGGTGGTGCTGTGAGCTGGAAGAGTTCGAAGCAGGATAGATTCTACAACAGAGGCCGAGTATATTGCTGCATCAGAGGCAGCAAAGGAGGCAGTTTGGATCCGCAAGTTCATCACTGAACTTGGGGTGGTTCCTAGCATCGCTGACCCAGTTGAGCTCTATTGTGACAACAATGGAGCTATATCACAAGAAAAGGAACCTCGCTCACACCAGCGGACCAAGCACATACTACGGCGCTTCCATCTCATTCGAGAGATTATCGATAGAGGAGATGTGAAGATTTGCAGAGTACCTACAGAGGCTAACATCGCAGATTCCTTGACCAAGGCTTTGGCACAGAGGAAGCATGATGGTCACACTAGGTCTTTAGGCCTTAGAGCCTATACTGATTGGCACTAGTGCTAGTGGGAGATTATTAGTTAGAGCCCTAGAGCCAATCATTTTTTGATGATTGTATGGACTCATGTTTATCATATTCTTGTATATTAATAAAGGCATTTGTTTGGTTATTAAACTTATTTGTATTAATGCCAAATAGACTAACTATAATAGCGTCCTTGAGTAGAAGGTTCTTACCTATATCAATCGATTGGTTGAATCGATAGTGAGATGATATAGGGAACACTACTCTAAATCATTCCTAGTCGTGTATTAACATTCAGGGACAATGTTAATACAATAAGACTAGCATGTAGGTCAGCTCGATGACTTGATCTCACAAGTCATGGATATAGAGATATCAAGCTGACACATGGGTATGCAATAGAGAATGTATACTGAATGACCCGCCATGAGAAAGTATCATGGATCGTTATATGAGTGTCATATACTTTCTCATGTGGTTATTAGTATGACTATTAGTCCTTGGACCTTAAGTCACCATGGATCCCTACATAAGGAGTTATGTAATTAGGTTTCGTCAAACGTCACCCGTAACTGGGTGGACTATAAAGGCGATTACTGGGTATGTAACAAATGATGCAGAGGGATGTGAGTGATGTAGATGAGATCTATCCCTCTCATATGACAGGAGCGACATCGCTATTCTTGATAGAGTGAGACCACTAAGTGCATGGCCATGCCCAAATGAGTCAACATTAGATGTTGAGCTCATTTGATCGAGTGAGTCTACTTGGAGTTCAAGATTTAGATTGATTAGAGGATGACACGGTCTATGCCTCACATTGATCAATCTAGATGTCTAGGATAGAAGGACAATGTCATATATTTTGTGAGGAGTCACAATTGGTAGTCACAAGGTGATGTCGGATCTCAACATTCTTGTAACTTGGGTAGTAATGATGTGTTGCTAGATACCGCTCATTACTTATGCTCCTAAATGGGTTTAGGGCATTGCCAACATTACAAGAACCTATAGGGTCACACACTAAGGACAATTAGATGGAGATTTGGTTCATATGATGAACCAAGAGGATTAGATTCATTTGATGAATCATATTGGATTAAGAGTAATCCAAATTGGGCTAATTGAGTTGGACTCAAGTTGATTCATGTATTTAATGAGTCTAATTTAGATTATGACTCATTAAATCAACTTAATTTAATGAATTAGATTCATTATATTAAGTTGGCTTGAATCATATGGTTGGATCAGATCAACCATGAGAGAGATTTGATCAAGTTTGACTTGATTTGAGAGGAAGAGAAAAAGTCATGTTTGACTTGACTTTTTGCCACATCACTAGTGAGTTGGCAAGATGTGGACTAATAGGATTGCTCCACATCATCAATGTGTGCCAGCTCATGGAGGTTACAAGCCTCCATAGCATTTAATGTGGCTGGCCCACATTAAATGAGGAGGTTACACTTGTTGCCATGACATTTAGTGAGGTGGCAAGATGTGGACCAATAGTGTTGATCCACAACATCCTAGAGTGCCACCTCATGGGGGTTACAACTCTTAATGGTCTCCACATTAATTGGAATTAATGTGGGGAGTTACACCTCCAAGATGTGACCGGCCACTTGAGTGTGGAATGAAAAATTCATTTTTCATTCAAGTGTGATTAAGTCATCTTCTTCCTCTAGAGCTCTCTCTTCTCCCTCTCCTCCTCTCTTGGCCGAACAAGACAAGGTGCTAGCACACCTTTGTTTGGTCTTCTCCATCAAGGATTGTTCGTGTGGATACTTCTAGAGGACCGTACACTTGACGGTCTAGAGATCCGGCACCTTGGACGAGCGGGAACGCGAAGGGCTTCGCTACAAGGGTAATGATCTTAACTTTAGTGTAGATCTAAAGTTTTACAAACTCGTACAAGAAAAAGTTTTTTCGAAAAGTTTTGTTTACAAATCTTTGCACGAGATCCATGGCTTTGGGTGACTCGGGGTTTCCGCGACGCGAAAAAGCGATTTTCGCGGCCCGACGAACCCAACAACATGGCCTTCTTGGGTATGGGAGCATCCACCACCGCCTAGACAAAGCCTTTTAAGTAAAGCTAATATTTAATTTCCTTATATAACTCAAGGTTTAACCAAAAAGAACAATCAAATCACAAATTTGAAAAACAAAGAAAAACACATACACCAATAACTTATTCGAAAAACTAGATCTAATGGCTCTTGTGTTTGGAATTCTTACAAAGAAAAATAATTAGTATGATGCGGAAGAAAAATACTAGTTATACCTTCTCTTTGTATGCTAATGACCTTGAGATCTTCTGTCGTATTCCTCGCCTTGCCTTGGACGTTATGTGGGCGACGATCCTCCAAGATGAACACCACTCAAAGCCTTCTTCTCCTTCTTCTTAATTTCGATCACCACCACCACCAAAGAAAAGAGAGCAAAGGGAAAGGGAGAAGAGAGAGGGCCGGCCACACCAAGAGAGTCTCCACCAAGAGAATAAGAATTGTTATCTCATGAGGCCTCCTCACCCCTTCTTTTATATTACTTGCCCAAGGCAAATAAGGGAAGAATTTTTACAAAAATTAAAATCTTCCTCTAGTTTTTCCTTTTCCCTTTTATTTTTCCTTTTCTTTCCTCTTGATTGAATCAATCACCAAATCATTGGATGATGATTTTATTTTTAATTTTAATTTAGCTGGCCACCTTGCTTAGGCACCAAGCAAGGGTGGTCGGCCCCCTAAAAGAGGAAGAAAATATTTTTTATAAAATTTTATAAAAGAAGAAAACCTCTTATAAAATTTTACAAGCTCTCTTTCTAAAAGTGGATGTTAAAAAAATAAAGTTTTAAAAATTAAAACCATGTTTTAAAATTTAAAACTTCTCTTCAAAAATTTCCTTTTTTAACATGAATAGAAAATTTTAATTTTTAAAACTTCTCTTCCCTTTTTTTCTAAAACCATGAGGATGGTTAAAAAAGGAAAGTTTTAAAACTTTTAAAACTCTCTATTAAACCATGTGGCCTAATTCAAATAAGGAAAGTTTTATATTTTAAAAACTCTCTTTTAAAACTTATAGTTTTCTACAAAGAGAAGATTTTAAAAATTCAAAACACCCCTCCTATTTGAATTAATCATGGCCGACCCCTACTTGCTTGGTCACCAAGCAATAGGGCCGGCCCCCATAGAAGAGGATGTGGCCAACCCTTGCTTGGTCACCAAGAATTGGACCGGCCCCCTTCTTGGACACCAAGATAGGCTTATATTTGGATGGACTTGAGGCTTTAATGTGGCTACGACAGGGATCTAGAGGAGAAATTGGTTTTGGCCTTCCGATGAGCTTGAGTATCCCGTGTTCGCCCCGAACACACAACTCAAGTTCATCAACAATAACTCATTCCACTAGAGAGTTATTGTTGCACTACCGCACCAATCCCAAATTACATTTATGGGCTCCTTATCATGAGTGTGTTAGTCTCCCTGTGTTTAAGATAACGAATGCCCACTAATTAAGTAAGTTACTGATAACTCACTTAATTAATATCTAGCTCCAAGAGTAGTACCACTCAACTTCCTTGTCATGTCGGACTAAGTCCACCTGCAGGGTTTAACATGGCCATCCTTATGAGCTCCTCTTGGGAGCATTCTGAACCTAGATTACTAGGACACAGTTTTCTTCTATAATCAACAACACACACTATAAGTAATATCATTTCCCAACTTATCGGGCCTATTGTTTTATCAAGCTAAATCTCACCCTTTGATAAGTTAAAGAAATAGATGCTAAATATATATGCTTGTTATTATATTAGGATTAAGAGTACACACTTCCATAATAACTAAAGTCTAGTTCTTTTATTAAGTCAGTATAAAAAGAACTTACCTAAAATGGTCATACTCAATACACTTAGAGTGTACCAGTGTAAATTATTAGTCAAGATAAACTAATACCTAATTACACTACGACTATACCAATGGTTTGTTCCTTTCCATCTTAGTCGTGAGCAACTGTTTATAATTTATAAAGAGCTGATAACATGATCTTCTATTTGTGACACCACACACCATGTTTTCTATTTTATAAATTAATTGAACAACTATACTTAATAAATAAATATAGACATTTGACTTATGTGATTCTTTTATTTCAAAAATAAATGTTTACAAAAGCTAGGCTTTTAGTATACACTCCAACACCAGTTACGAGTGACATTTGACTAAGCCAAAGTATGCAACTCCTTATGTAGAGAACCATGGTGACTTCAGGTTCAAGGAGTAATAGTTATACTAATAGTCACATGAGAAAGTATATGACACTCATATAATGATCCATGATACTTTCTCATTGCGGGTCATTCAGTATACATTCTCCAATGCATACCTATGTGTTAACTTGATATCTCTATATCCATGACTTGAGAGATCAAGTCATCGAGTTGACCTATATGCTAGCCTCATCGCATTAACATTGTCCCTGAATGTTAATACTTGTCTAGGAATGATTAAGAGTAGTGTTCTCTATATCATCTCACTATCAATTCAACCAATCGATTGATATAGATAAGAACCTTCTACTCAGGGACGCTATTATACTTAGTTATTTTGGCACCAATACAAGTAAGTATAATAACCATAAATAAATGCCTTTATAAGTATATAGGAAAATGATACAACAAGTCCATACAACAATCATCATATGTTTGGCTCTAGGGCTCTAACTAACAAGGGGTCAGCCAAGCCTTGCTTCCTACCCAAGAAAGGGGTCGGCCAAGCCTTGCTTGGTGCCCAAGCAAGGGGCCGGCCAAACCTAAAGGAAAAGAAAAGAAAAAAAAAAAAAAAAAAGGAGATTTTTTCTCAATAGAATTAGAGATTTTCTAAAAAGAATTACGTTGATTCTTTCTTAGAAATTTTCTAAAAAGAATTATATTAATTATTTCTTAAGAAATTGTCTAAAAAGAATTATGTTAATTCTTTCCTAGAGATTTTTCAAAAAAGAATTATGTGTTGGATCGAGACCGTGCTAGAGGGGGGTGAATAGCGCTCGTGGTTAAATTTTACGTTTATCGGAATCGTGAAAATATCGGAGTTTAAAACACGCAGCGAAAAGTAAACAAACACACAAAGAGACAAGCTTTTTACTTCGTTCGGAGCCTAAGGCGACTCCTACTCGAAGGCCCGCGATCCTTGATCGCTTCCGGTGGGCAACAACTATAATCATGATAGAAATTACAAATTACACTGAAAGTATTGAAATAAACTTGTACCGACAACTTAAGAAAGAAGAAGATTGAAGCTCCGGGTCGTCGGAATGTCACAGCAGCACTTCGGAATGACTTTGTTAGCAGCACGTTGAAGAAGGAAAGCTCAGAACTTGATCTTTTGAAGTGCTGGTCGAAACCCCCTTATAAAGTGTGTTCAAGGCGCCTTGAAGGCTGTTCAAGGCGTCTCCATGCTGCCGAGTCTTACGCGTGGATCAAATCTGATCTGGTCGAACTTCATCCCTTTGAGGCACCTTATACCCTGCTCAAGGCGCCTTCCAAGGCGCCTTCCAAGGTGCCTTATACCCTCATGAAGGCGCCTCCAATGAAGCTTCGCAGCCAGGTCAACTTTTGCACCCGAGGCGCCTCCAAGCTCTTTGGAGGCTCCTCGGACACTGTTCATCCGAGGCAAATCATCGTTATTTTGTACGTGCAAGACATGTTAGTCCCAAACAACATCCTGCAACACAGGGCTAGCACAAAATAACAGTATGAATAATAAAGAATGTTATGACAGTCTCCGGACTGTCTGGGTCTGACTTCGGATTTCCAACCGGAAACCCTAGGTCGACCCGACGCCTACTGTTCCCTCTACGGGGAACGCGTCCTCACCTACTCCACTCAGAAGTTTTACCTGTTGCCAATCGATCCTCCAGATCGACTGGACTTTTGCTCAGCATTCAATGCTTCCGGACTTTCTGCTGGACATCCGTTTCCCGGCTAGTCCAGTCTTTCACCTGGTTCGCGACACTAGGACTTTCCACCTAGGGTTACCACCCCCTAGGACTTTTGCCTGAAGACATCGACCTACCAAGACTTTCCGCATAGGGTTACCACCCCTATGACCAAGGGTTACCACCCCCTAGGGTTTTTTCCTTTTGTCTAACCGCAGCTAGGACTTTCCTGAAATTCTCAAGTAGACTTGTTAGAATACAAAACACCTTAACTTTGAATCCTTTGCCATTATCAAAACACGAGTTCGATCGTCGGATGCTTCCCGCACCAACAATCTCCCCCTTTTTGATTATGGCAACTCAAATTCAAAGTTAAGTAAACAAACGAATAGATAAACATTTTTCACATAGGCAAATCTGCTAAGTATAGATGAACAAAATGACCAAAGCAAATTTTCTAAAGTAACCTATATGCTCCCCCTTAACTTTTGCTCCCCCTTAACTATTAATTTGAATTTTACATTTACATTTTTGCTACTCTCTCCCTTTGCCATATATCAAAAATGGGCAATAATAGACATTTTAAATAACTAGATTTTAAATGTAAAACATTATAAAATTGTTGGGAAGTGTATCTCTTCGATAGATTTTAAAGGTTAGTGATTATATCTTTCTTACTTAGGGGAAAAATTGTTTGTTAATCTTTGAAGGTACTGAGTTAAGTTTTGAAAAATTGTACAGGAATTTACTAAGTTCAACAGGTTAGCTAGGTTCAACAGGGTTTGAAAGTTAAGATTGGAACTTAGCTTAAATAATATTTAAGTTTTAGGACAAGGTTATTCATTCAAATTCAGTTGGTCCTTAAGTCCAAGCATGAGTCATGTTCACTAGATTAATTTACTAGGTATCAGAGCCCTAAAGATCAAAACATTCTTAACTAGAAAATTGAGTATCCTTTACCAACTGTCTAACCTTTAGTTACTTGCTGATTGCCTACAGGACAATAACTTTCACTTGGTTAGTCAAGTTAAGTTACTTTGGTCCAGATAGACTTGACTAGAGCTGGAGGACTTAACTTGATTAATGTATATTGCGTATTTAACGCCCAGACTCATATTGATGCACAGATATAAGCATTCTTGAGTCCAGGCTATACCCTATGCATCTCACGTCGTTCTTTGTTTTTCAATCACAATCAAGGTATACCTAGGTGCTTGTGAGATGCTCTGGCTTAATTCTAGGGGAACATGATTTCTAGGGGGAAAGCCTAGGCTATTTCAATTTTTTGAACAATCTAAAAAAAATTGGAGTTTTGAAAACTATTTTTCCTAGAATTTGAAAAAACAATAATAGAACTAATGATAAGACACCTACTCTACCCAACACATTCCTATTTGCCTTCTAAGTGCACTGAACTCAAGTTCAGGTAAGGGTTTTGTAAAAATGTCAGCTAGGTTTGATTTGGACTCAACATGGTTGAGTGCAATTTCACCTTTAGCTACATGATCCCTTACAAAGTGGTGTTTTATCTCTATGTGTTTGGTCCTAGAATGGTGAATAGGATTTTTGGTCAGATTATTCGAGCTGATATTATCAATAAAGATTTTTATATTTTTATAGTCTAGTTGATATTCTTTTAATGTATGCATCATCCATAACAATTGAGATGCACATTCTCCTAGGGCTATGTATTCAGCTTCTGTAGTGGATAGAGCAACACAATGTTGCTTTCTGCTTGACCAACTTACTAGGCACTGACCTAGAATCTAGCAGCTACCACTTGTACTTTTCCTATCTAACTTGCACCCAGCATAGTCTGAATCAGAATAGCCATAAAGGTCAAAGGTGCAAGTTCTTGGGTACGAAAGTCCTACATTTAGAGTTCCTTTAATATACCTAAGTATTCTTTTAACGTATGTTAGGTGTGACTCTTTTGCACTGGATTGGTATCTTGCACACATACCTACTGCAAACAGTATGTCGGGTCGACTTGCAGTTAGATAAAGTAAACTACCTATGACACTCCTATAGTATTTTGGGTCTACAGGTTTTCCTTCAGGGTCAGAGTCAATGTTTATGTTGGTTGCCATTGGAGTATTTATAATTTTTGAATTTTCCATGCTGAATTTTTTAATTAACTCCTTAGCATATTTAGTTTGATAAATGTAGATTCCATCTTTGGTTTGTTTTATTTGTAAGCCTAAGAAAAAGTTGAGTTCCCCAACCATGCTCATTTCAAATTCACTTTCCATTAATTTAATAAATTCTTTTAGAAATTTTGAGTTAGTTGAGCCAAAAATTATGTCGTCAACATAGATTTGGGCTATAAAGATGTCTTTTTCTATAGTTTTCACGAACAAGGTCGGATCGATTTGACCTTGGTTAAAGTCTTTGGATATTAAGTAATTAGATAATCTTTCATACCATGCTCTAGGGGCTTGTTTTAGTCCATATAACGCCTTTTTTAATTTAAATACATGGTTTGGGTAGTCTATGTCTTCAAACCCTGGAGGTTGGCTTACGTAGACCTCTTCCTTGATAAATCCATTTAAAAAGGCTGACTTAACATCCATTTGGTACAATTTGAACCCTTTATTTGCTGCATAGGCTAATAACATCCTAATGGACTCGAGTCTAGCTACCGGAGCATAGGTTTCATCATAGTCTAAGCCTTCGACTTGACTAAACCCTTTGGCTACTAGCCTAGCTTTGTTTCTTATTATATCACCGTGATCATCCAACTTGTTCCTAAAAACCCATTTGGTGTCTATTATTGATTTATCTATGGGTTTAGGTACAAGGTCCCATACTTGGTTTCTCTCAAATTGTGCTAATTCTTCTTGCATTGCAATGATCCAATCTGGGTCAGGAAGAGCTTCTTCTATAGTTTTAGGTTCAATTTTGGAAATGAGGGCAATCTGACTAAGGTTTCTATGGGATGATCTAGTTCTGACTCCTAGGTTTGGGTCACCCAGAATTTGGTCAGGTGGGTGAGAAGTACTTACTCTAGTTGGTCTTGGTTGTGGTTCAGGTACTGGTTCTTCTGTCTCATTAAGATTAGGTTGGATTTCATCATCTTCTATAGCTCTTGGATGAATGTCAACATTGTCAGTTATATTAGGTAAATTGTTTTCTTCATCAAATATTACATTAGTTGTTTCTTCAACTTTCAAGGTGTTTTGATTATATACTCTAAAGGCTCTACTGGTTGAGGAGTATCCTAAAAATATTCCTTGGTTAGACTTGGATGTAAATTTTCCTAAGTAATCTTTAGTATTTAAAATGTGAACTTTACAACCAAATACTTTTAAATAGTTTAGGTTGGGAGTTTTATGATAGTAGAGTTCATACGGTGTTTTATTGTGATATTTGTTTATTAAAATTCTGTTTTGAATATAATTTGCCGTATTTATTGCTTCAGCCCAAAATTGATGACTTAACTTATATTCATTTAACATTGTCCTAGCGGCTTCTTGTAGTGTTCTATTTTTACGTTCTACTAGTCCATTTTGTTGGGGGTTCTAGGACATGAAAATTCATGTTGGTATCCATTTATTTTATAAAATTGGGTAAACCTATGATTTTCAAATTCTCCCCCGTGATCACTTCTTATTCTTTTAATTTTAGTATCTTTTTCATTTTCCGTTAATTTGCAAAAGTTACTAAATATTTCATAGGTTTCATCTTTTATTTTTAGGAATTTTACCCATCTGTACCTAGAGTAGTCATCAACTATTACTAAGCAATATTGGTTCTTGCTTAATGACTTGGCTCCATGTGAGTCAAATAGGTCAATATGAAGGAGCTCGAGTATGGTGTTGGTTCTTTCTAGATTGGTTGATTTGTGGATTGACTTGGTTTGTTTTCCTTTTTGACACGCATCACAGATTGAGTTTTCAATGACTTTTAATTTGGGCAAACCTCTAACTAGACCATTGTGACTCATTTTTGAAATGAGTCTAGTGTGAGTGTGACCCAGCCTTCTGTGCCACAGTTGGGTTTCCTCTTGTTGTGTCAAGAGACACTTTATTGAGGATATTGATAAGTCAATTGTGTAGATGTTATTCTTCCTAAGTCCCTTAAGTTTAATTTCAGGGTTTTCGATGTTTTTAACTAGACATCCAGATTTATCAAAATAGACTAGATATCCACTATCACATAATTGACTTATACTTAGTAAATTAAAGTTAAAATTTTCAACCAATAAGACATTTCGAAAAATGAAATCGGAACTAAGTTCAATATTACCTTTTCCGATTATTTTAAGTTTACTGTCGTTGCCGAATGCAACTGATCCTAACTTCTTGTACTTGAGTTTAGTAAACTTTAACTTATCTCCAGTCATATGTCTAGAGCATCCACTATCCAACATCCATTGTTCCAATTCCTACACATGAAGTAGTTTGAATTGGTTTTTAATGGATTTAAAGATAGCTTAATTGAAGTAGACTCCTTAGATTTTCTATCTTACTCAATTGTATTCGAAGTAATTCAGCAAATACTTAAGCCTATTTTGAACGTTTTGAAATGATATAATTAAATTTTGACAAGGATAATAAAGTTAGTTAATTTTGGAATAATATTAAAGATAATTTTAAAATCTAAGTTTATGAAATAATTTTGAAATTTAAGTTTTTTTTAAAATAATTTTGAAATTTAAGTTTTTGAAATTTAAGTTTTTTAAAATAATTTTGAAATTTAAGATTTAAAATAATTTTGAAATTTAAGATTTTAAAATAATTTTGAAATTTAAGTTTTTAAAATAATTTTGAAATTTAAGATTTAAAATAATTTTGAAATTTTAATTTTTAAAATAATTTTGAAATTTAAGTTTTTAAAATAATTTTGAAATTTAAGTTTTAAAAATAATTTTGAAATTTAAGTTTTTAAAATAATTTTGAAATTTAAGGTCAAGTCAATTTTCATAATTTAATTTCTTAGTCATCTCACCCGATCTAAATTGTCAATCAGGGAATCCTTTAATTGTTGTGAGATGAATTATTGTTGAGTTTAAGGGTCTGGTTTAACTTTGTGTTAGATTCAGGTTTAGCTTTGGGTTCAACAAGTAAGCATTTTTTGGATAAACCTCTGGGCTATGGTGAGTCGCAAGGAGCTCATTAAAGTAACCATGCCTTCGAGGTTTCCCAAATAGTCCTACCCATTGAACTTAATACTAATCCTTGGTCTAACTAGTTAGGATCCATTTAAGGGTAGCTTCGGTCAGTTCCACTTGGCCAAATGCACCAGGTCGAAGCCATATCTTCCAAGACATGTGATGGCCAAGTTTCCCTAACGCACTATCATCCAAAAACTTCACCGGTACTGTAATTCAAGTTAAACTTAGCACGTTTTAATCTATCCTTAATTACCCTGCAGGGTAATCTACTCTTGTTTTACCCATTTCGGGTAAATTAGGTTCAGTTACCCTATTGGGTAGTTCAGTTGGAGGTGCCAGCTAGTTTGGATCCTCCATCTATTTTTGAAATTATAATTTAATTTTGAATTTTGAATTTAATTTCGTATTTTGAATTTGTAATTTAAATTTAAATTTTGAATTTTGAATTTTGAATTTTAATTTTAAATTTTGAATTTTGAATTTTAATTTTAAATTTTGAATTTTTAATTTAATTTTGAATTTTGAATTTTGAATTTTAACTTGAATTTTGAATTTCAAATTTTTAAGATCGTTTTTCTTTTAGCTCTCTCTGGATCATAGCCTCGATATGCTCTATCGAGGTAGTATATTTGATCCTTCGGAACCCAGTATTGGCCAAGTCCAACTTGATTGATCAATTTGGACTTGAGAACCCATGCTTGGACTGATTTACTACTTTGTTTGTTTATTAGGGATAAATAAGATTTATATTTCTTTTTACTTTTATATCCTAGCCCAGTTCTATTGTAGATGGCTCTTTGTGTCCCGAGAATTAGGTCCAGATTCTTGGAGCCCAAAGAAAACCGTTCTAAGGTATTTTTTAAGTCTTTTACCTGATTTTTCAAACTTGAATTTTCTTCCTCAAGTTGTTGAACTTGAGTAGAATTTCCAGATTGAACTTGATCAGGTAAAGAATTAGTGTTTGTCACTTCTTTAAGGACGGCTACTTCCTTTAGAAGTGATTTAATCCTAAGGTTTGATTTAGCTAGTTTGCGAAGTAAGTAATTAACTAAATTATTAAGCCTTGGAATACTTACAGTGGAGTCTAGCCCTTCTGAAATGGATGCGGATCTGTGGCTTTGCTCGGACTCGGCTTCTGACTCACTCTCGATGATCTGGTCCCGGGCCATCAGTGCGAGTAGACTTGTTTGATCAAGTTCATCGTCGTCGTCCTCTGAAGAAGATTCTCCCCAGGTTGCCTTCAGGGCCTTCTTTCTTCTTTGCTTCTTGGCTTTCTTTTGGTTGGGGCAGTTGGCTTTTATATGCCCCTTCTGGTTGCACCCGTAGCAAGTGACTTCGAACTTTACCTTTGAGTTCTGTTGGGCCTCCTTGGATTGAACTGCCTTCTTCAGATCTTTCTTGTTGAAGCCCTTCTTCTTCTTGTAGAGTTTCTTCACGAGATTCACTAGTTCGCTGGTCAGTTCATCTTCTGAATCTTCTGATTCGGGTTTGTCTTCTGATTCCGATTCAATTTTTCGCCGTACTCTTGATTCCCGTGTTCGACTCGTACCTGCAACCAAAGCAATACCCTTCTTGGATGGCTGTGCATTAGTTTGTTCATGGAGTTCAAATTCACTAAATAATTCATCTAATTTTAAGGAAGACAAATCCTTAGAGACTTTGTAGGCATCTACCATTGATGCCCACAATGTACTCCTAGGAAATGAGTTAAGAGCATACCTTATTATGTCTCTGTTTTCTACCTTCTGCCCGATTCCATGAAGGGAATTCAGAATATCTTGAATTCGAGCGTGTAACGAACTTGCCGTCTCGCCTTCCTGCATTTTTAAGTTGTATAGTTTATTAAGTAACAAATCACGCTTACTTACCTTGGTTTCCGAGGTGCCCTCGTGAGAAGTTCGATCAGTTTTTCCCATAGCTCCTTCGCGGAGGAGAATGGACCGACTCTGTTGAGCTCTTCTTTGGTAAGACTGCACTAGATGTTGCAGGTAGCTTTAGCGTCGGCTTCCACTTTTTTGATAAACGCTGGCTCCCAGTTCTCGCAGGATGTAGGCTTACCGTCAGTATCAGTTGGTAGTTGCAGTCCTGTTTTGACTATCATCCAGGTGTCGAACTGGATCTTCAGATATATCTCCATTCGCCCCTTCCAATATCCGAAGTCTTCTCCGGAAAATAGTGGGGGATGAACGGTGCTATATCCTTCTTGTTGGGCCATTTAGATCTAAAGAAAAGAAACAACAAGATCTATTCCAAGACTGAGTCTTGGATTAGTAGTGCTGGAAGAGAAAGAAAGAAAATAAAAAAAAACAAGCCCAAGTGGTATTGACCAACTTTGAGCAATACCGATTTGAAAAGAATTAGAATTTTTAGCTAATTAGCTAATTTCTAATTGACTCCGAAACAAAAAAATACCACGAAAAGAAAACTGTTTTGATTGGTGGTTGCACCAATTCAAAACAACCCCGCTCTGATACCAATTGTTGGATCGAGACCACGCTAGAGGGGGGGTGAATAGCGCTCGTGGTTAAATTTTACGTTTATCGGAATCGTGAAAATATCGGAGTTTAAAACACGCAGCGGAAAGTAAACAAACACACAAAGAGACAAGCTTTTTACTTCGTTCGGAGCCTAAGGCGACTCCTACTCGAAGGCCCGCGATCCTTGATCGCTTCCGGTGGGAAACAACTATAATCACGATAGAAATTACAAATTACACTGAAAGTATTGAAATAAACTTGTACCGACAACTTAAGAAAGAAGAAGATTGAAACTCCGGGTCGTCGGAATGTCGCAGCAGCACTTCGGAATGACTTTGTTAGCAGCACGTTGAAGAAGGAAAACTCAGAACACGATCTTTTGAAGTGCTGGTCGAAACCCCTTTATAAAGGGTGTTTAAGGCGCCTCCACGCTGCCGAGTCTTCCGCGTGGATCAAATCTAATCTGGTCGAACTTCATCCCTTTGAGGCGTCTTATACCCTGATCAAGGCGCCTTCCAAGGCGCTTATACCCTCATGAAGGCGCCTCCAATGAAGCTTCGCAGCCAGGTCAGCTTTTGCACCCGAGGCGCCTCCAAGCTCCATGAAGGCGCCTCGGACACTGTTCATCCGAGGCAAATCATCGTTATTTTGTACCAGCAAGACATGTTAGTCCCAAACAACATCCTGCAACACAGGGTTAGCACAAAATAACAGTATGAATAATAAAGAATGTTATGACAGTCTCCGGACTGTCCGGGTCTGACTTCGGATTTCCAACCGGAAACCCTAGGTCGACCCGACGCCTACTGTTCCCTCTACGGGGAATGCGTCCTCACCTACTCCACTCAGGAGTTTTACCTGTTGCCAGTCGATCCTCCAAATCGACTGGACTTTTGCTCAACACTCGATGCTTCTGGACTTTCTGCTGGACATCCGCTTCCCGGCTAGTCCAGTCTTTCACCTGGTTCGCGACACCAGGACTTTCCACCTAGGGTTACCACCCCCTAGGACTTTTGCCTGAAGACATCGACCTACCAAGACTTTCCGCATAGGGTTACCACCCCTATGACCAAGGGTTACCACCCCCTAGGGTTTTTTCCTTTTGTCTAACCGCAGCTAGGACTTTCCTGAAATTCTCAAGTAGACTTGTTAGAATACAAAACACCTTAACTTTGAATCCTTTGCCATTATCAAAACACGAGTTCGATCGTCGCATGCTTCCCGCACCAACATTATGTTGATTCTTTCTTAGAAATTTTCTAAAAAGAATTATACTAATTCTTTCTTAAGAAATTTTTCTAAAAAGAATTATGTTAATTCTTTTTTAGAGATTTTTTCTAAATAAAAATTTATTACTTTTTCTTTGTTTTTATCTGGGGCAAATGATTATAAAAGGAGAGGAGGTTATATCACAACAATCAACAATTCAATTAAGAATTGATAAGTTTCTCTCCACAACTAAAAACCCTCTCCTTTCCTTTAAGGTCGGCGCCCCATTCTTTCTTTTCATTCCTCTAGGGCCAGCGCCCCACTTCTTTTCTTCTTCCCTTTTCTTCCCTCTAGGGCCGGTGCCTCATCTTCTCTTGGTGGCCGGAGCTTTGAGGAAAAGAAAACGAAGAGACGAAGCACCTTGGTGGCCGGCGGTTTGAAGGAGAAGAACAAGAAGAAGGCATTATTTTCTTTGCATCCATTGGTGGTAGGTGTTAGTTAGAGCCCTAGAACCAATCATTTGATGATTGTTACATGGACTCGTTGTATCATATTCTTGTATATAAATAAAGGCATTTATTTATAGTTATTATGCTTACTTGTATTGGTGCCAAATAACTAAGTATAATAACGCCCTTGAGTAGAAGGTTCTTACCAATATCAATCGATTGGTTGAATCGATAGTGAGATGATATAGGGAACACTATTCTTAATCATTCCTAGTCAAGTATTAACATTCAGGGACAATGTTAATGCGATGAGACTAGCATGTAGGTCAACTCGATGACTTGATCTCACAAGTCATGGATATAGAGATCTCAAGTTGACACATGGGTATGCATTGGAGAATGTATACTGAATGACCCGCCATGAGAAAGTATCATGGATCGTTATATGAGTGGCATATATTTTCTCATGTGGCTATTAGTATGACTACTAGTCCTTGGACCTGAAGTCACCATGGTTCCCTACATAAGGAGTTACATACTTTGGCTTCGTCAAACGTCACCCGTAATTGGGTGGACTATAAAGGCGATTACTGGGTATGTAACAAATTATGCGGAGGGATGTAAGTGATGTAGATGAGATCTATCCCTCCTATATGACGGGAGTGACATCGATATTTTTGATAGAGTGAGACCACGAAGTGCATGGCCATGCCCAAATGAGTCAATATGAGATATTGAGCTTATTTGATTGAGTGAGTCTACTTGGGATTCAAGATTTAGATTGATTAGAGGATGACACGGTCTATGCCTCACATTGATCAATCTAGATGTCAAGGATAGAACGACACTTGTCATATATTGTGAAGAGTCGCAATTAGTAGTCCCAAGGTGATGTTGGATCTCAACATTCTTATAACTTGGGTAGTAATGATGTGTTGCTAGATACCGCTCATTACTTATGCTTCTAAATGGGTTTAGGAGCATTGTCAATGTTATAAGAACCTATAGGGTCACACACAAAGGGCAATTAGATGGAGATTAGGTTCATTTGATGAACCTAAAGAATTACGTTCATGTGATGAACCAAATTGGATTAAGAGTAATCCAAAGTAAATTAATTGAGTTGGACTCAATTTGGTTCATGTGTTAAATGAGTCTAATTTGGACTTAGACTCATTGAACCAATTTATTTCAATGAATAGAGATTCATTAAATTAAAATTGACTTGAACCAATGGTTAGATTAGATCAACCAAGGGAGAGAAGTGGTCAAGTTTGACTTGACTTTAGTAGGAAGATGAAGAGTCAAGTTTTGACTTGACTTTGACTTGACCAATGCCACAGCATCATGGCTTCTTCATTTGGTCAAGTTTGACTTGCCCAAATGCCACCTCATGGAGGAGATCAAGAGACTTGACTCTTGACATTCCATGGGAGTTTATAAGCCTAAAGTGGCCGGCCACTTGGGAGTTACACAAGGTGAGAATTTATTCTCATTCATTTCTTCTTCTTCCTCTCTAGGTTTCTTCTCCCCCTCTCCTGCTCTTTGGCTGAACCTTACAAAGTTGCTAGCACACCTTTGTGTTAGGTTTCTCCATCTCTTTCTTGTGTGGATACACATAGAGGAGTATCTACTTTGATACTCTCGAGATCCGGTGAACCGTGGACGAGCGGGATTAAACGAAGGGCTTCGTATCAAGGGTAAATTCTTATCTTGTAGATCTAGGCTTAGAAAACTGATAAGTGAAAGTTTTATGAAATTTTATTTCTTCGCATGGATCCGTGGCATGGGAATTTCGGGGTTTCCGCAACCCAAAAAGCAGTTTTTGTGGCCCGAAAAACCCAACAGTGGTATCAGAGCCACGTGCGAAGCGCGTACGAGTTTTATTTTGAATTTTATAAAATTCTACAGATCTGTAAGTTTCTGTGTTTTTATGATTTTTATAGATTTTATGCATAATTTTCTCGTAGAAGCAAAGCACAAGTGTTTAGACACTTGCAGGCTTCGACAACCGAGAAAATATTTCCGAAACGGCAAGGTTTCGCCCCAAATCATTTTGGGACAGCGGACTAAGGCGTTGTAAGATCACTTAGGAACACTCGCGATGGTTATATCGTGGGTAGGGCTGCTTCCCCTGACCACACAAGGAGATTCGTTCCGCGATTGCGCCCGAAAATCGCTAAACGGGACCGCCGAAAATTTTTATTCATAAAAAATTATTCAAATTGTAAGAAAAATTACAAAAATTTATATAAATTACATAATTTATAATTATATATTATTTTGTGATGGTCATTGTTGGGTTTTTTGGGCCACGAAAACCTCTTTTTCGTGTCGCAGAAACCCCGAAACCCCCCGCCACCGGATCCGTGCGAATAAAAATAAAATAAAATACGAGTACGAGTTTCTAAAGTCTAGATCTATACTAGATAAGAGTGTTACCCTCGATGCGATGCCCTTCGCTATCCCGCTAGTCCAACGGTTTGCCGGATCTCAAGATTGTCAAAGTAGACAAACCTCTAGAAGTATCCACACCAACAAAATTAGGTGGAGGGGACCAAACAAAGGTGTGCTAGCACCTATGGTGTTCGGCCAAGAAAGGAGAGGGAGAGCTTGAGGAAGAAGATTATAGAATGAATGAGAATTACTCACAAAATGAAACTCTTCATGCAATTGATGTGGTCGGCCACATTAAGAGGAGTTGTAACCTCCATGGAATGTCAAGAGTCACAACTCTTTGTAACTCCCATGAGGTGGCATCCCACTTAAGCAACCATGATGATGTGGAGCATCATCATTGGCTCACTCATTGTCAACTCACCAATGAGGTGGCATAAAGTCAAGTCAAACTTGACTCTTCATCTTCATCTCAAGTCAAGTCAAACTTGACTTAATCTCTCTCATGGTTGATCTAATCCAACCATTTAATTCAAGCCAATTTAATATAATGAATCTAATTTATTTAATTAAATTGATTCAATAAGTCATAATATAAATTAGATTCATTGAACACATGAATTAACTTGAGTCCAACTCAATTAGCCCAATTAAGATTACTCTTAATCCAATTTGATTCATCAAATGAATCTAATCCTCTTGGTTCATCATATGAACCTAATCTCCATCTAATTGTCCTTAGTGTGAGACCCTATAGGTTCTTGTAATGTTGGCAATGCCCCTAAACCCATTTAGGAGCATAAGTAATGAGCGGTATCTAGCAATACATCATTACTACCCAAGTTACAAGAATATTGAGATCCAACATCACCTTGTGACTACTAATTGTGACTCCTCACAATATATGGCAAGTGTCCTTCTATCCAAGACATCTAGATTGATCAATTTGAGGCATAGACCGTGTCATCCTCTAATCAATCTAAATCTTGAACTCCAAGTAAACTCACTAAATCAAATGAGCTCAATATCTCATATTGACTAATTTGAGCATGGCCATGTACTTTGTGGTCTCACTCTATCAAGAATATCGATGTCACTCCCGTCATATAGGAGGGATAGATCCCATCTACATCACTCACATCCCTCTGCATAATTCGTTACATACCCAGTAATCGCCTTTATAGTCCACCCAGTTACGGGTGACGTTTGACGAAACCAAAGTACATAACTCCTTATGTAGGGATCCATGGTGACTTGAGGTCTAAGGACTAGTAGTCATACTAATAGCCACATGAGAAAGTATATGACACTCATATAACGATCCATGATACTTTCTCATGGCGGGTCATTCAGTATACATTCTCCAATGCATACCCATGTGTCAACTTGATATCTCTATATCCATGACTTGTGAGATCAAGTCATTGAGTTGACCTACATGCTAGTCTTATTACATTAACATTGTCCCTGAATGTTAATACTCGACTAGGAATGATTAAGAGTAGTGTTTCTTATATCATCTCACTATCGGTTCAACTAACTGATTGATATAGGTGAGAACCTTCTACTCAAGGACGCTATTATACTTAGTTTATTTCGCACCAATACAAGTTAGTATAATAACCAAAACAAACCTTTATTTATATAAGAATATGAAACAACAAGTCCATAATACAATCATCAAATGATTGGCTCTAGGGCTCTAACTAACAATCACCTACTAGCACTAGTGCCAATCAGTGTAGGCTCTAAGCCCCAATGACCTAGTGTGACCATCATGCTTCCTCTGTACCAAAGCCTTGGTCAAGGGATCTACGATGTTAGCCTCTGTAGGTACTCTGCATATATTCACATCTCCTCTCTCGATAATCTCTCGAATGAGATGGAAGCGTCGTAGTATGTGTTTGGTCCACTGGTGTGAGCAAGGTTCCTTAGCCTGTGCTATAGCTCCATTGTTGTCACAAAACAGCTCAATAGGGTCAGCGATACTGGGAACCACTCCAAGTTCAGTGATGAACTTGTGGATCCAAACTGCCTCCTTTGCTGCCTCTGATGCAGCAATGTACTCGGCCTATGTCGTAGAATCAGCTACTGTGTCCTGCTTCGAACTCTTCCAGCTCACAACACCACCATTTATGCAAAATACGAACCCTGACTGCGATCGATAATCATCCTGATCGGTCTAGAAGCTAGCATCACTGTAACCCTTTACAGCTAGCTCATCATTGCCTCCATATATCAAGAAAATATTCTTTAGTCCTTCTTAAGTACTTAAGAATATTCTTGACCGCTATCCAGTGACTTTCACCTGGATCTGACTGATATTTGCTCGTCATGCTCAAAGCATACGAGACATCAGGTCGAGTACATAGCATGGCGTACATGATAGATCCTATGGCTGAGGCATAAGGGATCTGATCCATGCGGTCTCTCTCCTCTCTAGAAGAGGGTCTTTGAATCTTCGAAAGACTCATGCCATGTGACATCGGCAGAAATCCCTTTTTGGAGTTCTGTATGGAAAACCGAAGGAGTACCTTGTCAATGTATGTACTCTGACTTAGGCCAAGCAATCTCTTAGATCTATCTCTATAGATCGGTATCCCTAGAATGTGGGATGCCTCACCTTAGTCCTTCATTGAGAAGCAACTCCCTAGCCAGGTCTTGACAGACTGAAGCAAAAGGGATGTCCTTCCCATTGAGTAGTATGTCATCCACATACAATATGAGGAAGACAACTATATCCCCTACAACCTTCTTGTAGACACAAGGCTCATCTTCATTCTTGATGAAACCAAACTGTCTGATTGCATCATCAAATCGAAGATTCCTGCTCCGAGAAGCTTTCTTTAGTCCATAAATGCAGCTTGCATACTCTGCTAGTATGCTGTGGATCTACAAAACCCTCAGGTTGTATCATGTACACATCCTCGAGTAGGTTTCCATTCAGAAACGTGGTTTTGACATCCATCTGCCATATCTCATAGTCATGGTAAGCTGCAATAGCAAGCATGATCCGAATGGACTTAAACATCGCTATTGGAGAAAAGGTTTCATCATAGTCAATACCATGAATCTGCTTGAAACCTTTAGCTACCAAGCAACCCTTATAGATAAGTCCATCCATGTCAATATTTCTCTTAAAGACCCACTTACACCCAATTGGTTTTACCCCTTAAGGTGGATCAACCAAAGTCCATACTTGGTTGGTGTACATTGATTCCATCTCGGATCTCATGGCCTCTAGCCATTTCTCGGAATCAGGTCTCATCACAGCTTCCTAATAGGTGGTAGGCTCATCCTCTATGAGCATAACGTCATCATGGTCAGACAAGAGAAATGAGTATCTCTCAGGCTGACGACGTACCCTATCAGACCCGCGAAGAGGTATGTCTACTTGAACTGGTTATTGTTCCTCATCTCTTTGTGGAACAACGTCATCCACAACACTTTGTGGTTCCAGTTCAACTTCCATCGAGGCTTCAGTGCTATGGTCCGCATCTTGAACTTCTTCAAGATCGAACGTACTCCCACTAGTATTTCTAGAAATAAAGTCCCTTTCTAGAAAGACCCCAGTCTTTTCCACAACTACCTTGTGCTGACTGGGAATGTAGAAGTAATATCCCTTAGTTTCCTTGGGATATCCAATAAAGTAGCACTTGTCAGATTTGGGTCCTAACTTGTTTGAGACTTGACGTCGAACGTAAGCCTTACAACCCCAAATCCTCATGAAAGATACCTGGGCATCTTTACCAGTCCATATCCTATATGGTGTCTTTATCACGGCCTTGGATGGAACTCGGTTGAGTATAAAAGCTGTCGTGTCTAGAGCATAGCCCCAAAGGAATGTCAGAAGATCTGTGTGACTCATCATAGATTGTACCATATCTAATAGGGTACGATTCCTCCTTTCGGATACACCATTCCACTGTGGTGTTCCAGGAGGAGTGAGTTGGGATAGAATCCCATACTCAGCTAGGTAGTCACGAAACTCATGGCTAAGGTATTCTCCACCTCGATCTGATCGAAGTATCTTAATACTCTTGCTAAGCTGGTTTTGTACTTCATTTTTGAATTCTTTGAACTTTTCAAAGGATTCAGACTTATGTGTCATCAAGTACACATAATCATATCTACTGAAGTCATCAGTAAATGTGATGAAGTGCCTATAACCGCCTCTAGCAGCGACATTGAAAGAGCCACATACATCACTATGTATAAGACCTAACAAGTCAGTCGCTCTCTCACTGTGCCCACTAAAGGGAGTCTTGGTCATCTTGCCTAGTAGGCATGACTCGCACGTCTCATAAGATTCAAAATCAAATGAGTCCAGCATACCATCCTTATGGAGCTGGGATAACCGCTTGTCATTTATATGACCTAAGCGACAGTGCCAGAGATAGGTTTGGTTCATGTCATTTGACTTGAACCACTTTGTATTTATGTTATAGATAGGACTTTCAAGGTCTAGAATGTAGAGTCCGTTCATCAGAGGTGCATTACAATAGAACATATCTTTTAAATAAACTGAACAACATTTGTCATTTATTATAAAAGAGAAACCTTTCTTGTCCAAACAAGAAACAGAAATTATGTTCTTAGTTAATGCAGGCACATAAGAACAATCATCCAACTCTAATACAAGCCCAGAGGGCAGAGATAGAAAATAAGTCCCTACAGCAACAGCAGCAACCTATGCTCCATTGCTTACGCGTAGGTCCACCTCGCCCTTCGCCAATGCCCTGCTATTTCTCAGTGCCTGCACATTAGTACAAATGTGAGAAGCACATCCGGTATCTAATACCCATGATGAAGAAATAGATAGATTGACTTCTATAACATATATACCTGAAGTGGAAGTCTCACTTCGCTTCTTCTTAAGATCTTCCAGGTACACCTTGCAGACCGCAGTGGAAGCAGGTAGCATCCTTGGCGACCCCTCCTTTAAGCTTCTGTGCCTTGCCTTTGCCCTTGGCTTGGGACTTTCCATTGCCTTTGGGCTTGCCCATGCCCTTGTGTTTCTGAACCATCAGAACAGAGTGGGACTTTAGCAGTTCTTAACATGCTAAGCAGCTCGGGCAGTGGCTTGTCAATTTCGTTCATATTGTAGTTTAGAACGAACTGACTATAGCTATCCGGCAAGGATTACAAGATCAGATCAGTGGCCAGCTCTTGGCCAAGCAGGAATCCCAACCTCTGTAGGTTTTCTATGTACCCAATCATTTTGAATACATATGGGCCTACGGGAGCCCCATCTGACATCTTGCACTGAAATAGTGCCCTTGAAATCTCAAATCTCTCATGCCTCGCTTGTCCTTGATACAGTTGACGAAGATGTTCAACCATATCGTAAGCGCCCATTAACTCGTGTTGTTTCTGAAGCTCAGAGTTCATGGTCGCGAGCATTAGACAGGACACATCTAATGCATCATCTTGATGCTTCTTGTAAGCATCTTTGTCTGCTCGCGTGGAATTGGCAGGAGGAGCCTCCGAAATGGGCTGCTCCAGAACGTACAGTTTACGTTCCTGGGTGAGAATTATTCTCAAATTCCTGTACCAGTCCAGGAAATTTGCTCCGTTGAGCTTGTCCTTCTCAAGAACATATCGCAGGGAGAAAGTGTTCGTATTTGACGTCATGGTTATCTACAACAGAAAAATGCAGAAAATAAATATCATATTCTTTTAAATCATTTAATTAGGCCTTTAACTAAATGATGCTCCCACTAAAATTCTATAATTCATGTGGGACAAGATCCACATCATACTAACCCTTGAGTTAGCTTTGGGTAATACGCCCAAGATTTAGTATTATCGGTAGGTAACGATTTACCAATTACATCTCTATGTAACTCTTGTTTATAGGCTCATTATCCGTAATTATATTAAAACTTGAGTTAGCTTTGGCTAATACGCCCAAGAATTAATATAAATGTGATTTATGTCCTATCTTTCCAACCATTGGAAGAATGCCTATAGTTGTACTCGATCCAACCGAGTTAACTAGGAATACTCAATCTAATTGAGTTTGTATTCGCCCATGCGTTGATAAGCGGGACCAAGATTGTCCCTCCGTACCCTACCAAGATAATATGTGTTGCTCTACTTTGGCAGATTCAACAACACATGTGATCGAGGTAGTGATAGGTATCACGGCATGGTAGGCATTAGAGTTGACGCGATTTAAATCTAATCTAATCGTCGATGTGTGTCAAATACGCGATAGATCTAATCTAATCGAAAGGGTGCATCTTGTACACGATTTAGATCTAATCTAATCGTTAGGCACTAATTAATTACTAATCATGCATCATACACACAAGAAATTATTAAATTAATTTGTGATTAGTCATGGTCCTACTACGATCTTCTCAAGCCAATGAGAAGATCGGATGGTCAACCTAGGGTCTCGAGTTGCTCGCGCCCTCAAGCTCTTCCCTTTGACCACCTTGTGTTGCTCGCGCCCTCCTCGTAACTCCGTCTCGAGTGAACCTTCCATGGCTCTAATTTTGTACATTACAATTTTTGAAACTTGAGTTACATTCGAGTCTAAACTAATTTACAACAAGAATAAATAGAGAAAGGCACGACGCGCAGGTTGCGTATCAAAAATACAACACACACAATCACATGACGGCACGCAGGCCGTATTATGAATTACAACACAAAATATACAATCCAATTGGGTCTTTTTGGGCCATGACTATCACAAATTATACATAATTCTAAATTATGTATTTTCTATAATTTTCTACAATTTTAATACCAATTTTTACAATTTTTACGAGTAAAAATTCCCGGCGGTCCCGTTTAGCGATTTTCGGGCGCAATCGCGGAACGAATCCCCTTGCAGGGCCAGGGGCAGCACCCCTACCCGCGATCTAACCATCACGAGTGTCCCTAAGCGATCCTACAGCGCCTTAGTCCACTGTCCCAAAAAGTTTTGGGGCGAAACCTTGCCGTTTCGAAAAAAAACTTCTCGGTAGTCGAAGCCTACAAGTGTATAAACACTTGTGCTTCGCTTCTACGAGAAAATTACTCATAAAAAACCATAAAAACTTAAATTTACAGAAAATCGCAGAAGCTATATTTTTCATAAAAATCAAACTAAACTCGTACAAGTCTTCGCATGTGCCTTTGATACCACTGTTGGGTTTTTTAGGCAACGAAAACAGCTTTTTTGCGTCGCGGAAACCCCGAAACCCCCCGCCACCGGATCCGTGCGAAGAAAAAAACATAAAATACGAGTACGAGTTTCTAAAGTCTAGATCTACACTAGATAAGAGCGTTACCCTCGATGCGATGCCCTTCGTTATCCCGCTAGTCCAACGGTTTGCCGGATCACAATATTGTCAAAGTAGACAACCCTCTAGAAGTATCCACACGAACAAAATTAGGTGGAGGGGACCAAACAAAGGTGTGCTAGCACCTATGGTGTTCGGCCAAGAAAGGAGAGGGAGAGCTTGAGGAAGAAGATGATAGAATGAATAAGAATTACTCACAAAATGAAACTCTTCATGCAATTGATGTGGCCGGCCACATTAAGAGGAGTTGTAACCTCCATGGAATGCCAAGAATCACAAATCTTGGTAACTCCCATGAGGTGGCATCCCACTTAAGCAACCATGATGATGTGGAGCATCATCATTGGCCCACTCATTGCCAACTCACCAATGATGTGGCATAAAGTCAAGTCAAACTTGACTCTTCATCTTTCTCTCAAGTCAAGTCAAACTTGACTTAATCTCTCTCATGGTTGATCTAATCCAACCATTTAATTCAAGCCAATTTAATATAATGAATCTAATTCATCTAACTAAATTGATTCAATGAGTCATAATCTAAATTAGACTCATTGAACACATGAATTAACTTGAGTCCAACTCAATTAGCCCAATTAAGATTACTCTTAACTCAATTTGATTCATCAAATGAATCTAATCCTCTTGGTTCATCATATGAACCTAATCTCCATCTAATCGTCCTTAGTGTGTGACCCTATAGGTTCTTGTAACATTGGCAATGCCCCTAAACCCATTTAGGAGCATAAGTAATGAGCGGTATCTAGCAATACATCATTACTACCCAAGTTACAAAAATGTTGAGATCCAACATCACCTTGTGACTACTAATTGTGACTCCTCACAATATATGACAAGTGCCCTTCTATCTAAGATATCTAGATTGATCAATTTGAGGCATAGACCGTATCATCCTCTAATCAATCTAAATCTTGAACTCCAACTAGACTCACTAAATCAAATGAGCTCAATATCTCATATTGACTCATTTGGGCATGGCCATGCACTTCGTGGTCTCACTCTATCAAGAATATTGATGTCACTCCTGTCATATAGGAGGGATAGATCCCATCTACATCATTCACATCCCTCTGTATAATTCGTTACATACCTAGTAATCGCCTTTATAGTCCACCCAGTTACGGGTGACATTTGACGAAACCAAAGTACAAAACTCCTTATGTAGGGATCCATGGTGACTTCAGGTCTAAGGACTAGTAGTCATACTAATAGCCACATGAGAAAGTATATGACACTCATATAACGATCCATGATACTTTCTCATGGCGGGTCATTCAGTATACATTCTCCAATGCATATCCATGTGTCAACTTGATATCTCTATATCCATGACTTGTGAGATCAAGTCATCGAGTTGACCTACATGCTAGTCTTATTGCATTAACATTGTCCATGAATGTTAATACTCGACTAGGAATGATTAAGAGTAGTGTTCCCTATATCATCTCACTATCGGTTCAACTAACCGATTGATATAGGTGAGAACCTTCTACTCAATGACGCTATTATACTTAGTTTATTTGGTACCAATACAAGTAAGTATAATAACCAAAACAAATACCTTTATTTATATAAGAATATGATACAACAAGTCCATAATACAATCATCAAATGATTGGCTCTAGGGCTCTAACTAACAGTCATGGCCCAAAAGACCCAATTAGATTGGAAATTTTGTGTTGTAATTCATATTATGGCCTGCGTGCCATTTTCTGTGATGTGTGTGTTGTATATAATATGCGACCTGCGCGTCGTGCCTTTCCTATTTTTATATTCCTGTTGTAAATAGTTTAGAATTGAATGTAACTTGAGTTTCACCTTTGTAATGTACAAATTGGAGAGGTGGAAGGTCCACTCGAGACGGAGTTACAAGGAGGGTGCGAACAACACAAGGTGGTCAAAGGAAGGAGCTTGAGAAGCTGTTGACCTTAGGTTGACCATTCGATCTTCTCATTGGCTTGAGAAGATCGTAGTAGGACCATGACTAATCACAAAATATTTAATTAATTGCTTATGTGTGTATATGTGATGCATGCTAGAATAGAAATTAATTAGCGCCTTAATGATTAGATTAAATCTAAATCGCGTACATGATGCGCCCTAATGATTAGATTAGATCTAAATCACATATATGATACACCTCGTCGATAATATTAGATATCAAACGCGTCAACTCGTAATGCCTTCCATGCCGTGATACCTATCACTACCTCGATCACATGTTGTTGTTGAATCTGCCAAAGCAGAGCAACACATATTATCTTGGTAGGGTACGGAGGGAAAATTTTGGTCCTGCCTATCAACGCATGGGTGAGTACTACTCAATTAGATTAAGTAACTAGTTAACTCAATTGGATCGAGTTTAACTATAGGCATTTTTCCAATGGTTGGAAGATAGGACAAAATCATGTTTATATTAACTCTTGGGCATATTAGCCAAAACTAACTTGAGTTTTAATATAAATGCGGATCTTGATCCTATAAACAAGAGTTGCATAGAGATGTAATTAGTAATTAGTTACCTACCGATCATATTAAGTCTTGGGCGATTTAGCCAAAGCTAACTCAAGGCGTAGTATGATGTGGATCTTGTCCCACTTGAATTATAGAATTGGGAGCATCATTTAATTAAAGGCCTAATTAGATGATTAATAGATTATGATATTTATTTTTCTGCATTTTTCTATTGTAGATAACCATAACATCAAATACGAACTCTTTCTCCCTGCGTTCCATCCTTGAGAAGGACAAGCTCAACGGAGCTAATTTCCTGGACTGGTACAGGAATCTGAGAATCGTTCTCACACAAGAACCTAAATAGTACGTTCTGGAGCAGCCCATTCCGGAGGCAACTCCTACCACTGCCACGCGAGATGACCGTAATGCTTATAAGAAGCATCAAGATGACGCATTAGATGTGTCATGTCTTATGCTCGAGACCATGAACTCTGAGCTTCAGAAGCAACACGAGTTGATGGGCGCTTATGATATGGTTGAACATCTTCGTCAACTATATCAAGGACAAGTGAGGCACGAGAGATTCGAGATCTCTAAGGCACTGTTTCAGTGCAAGATGCAAGATGGGACTCACGTAGGCCCATATGTACTCAAAATGATTGGGTACATAGAAAACCTACAGAGGTTGGGATTCCCGCTTGGCCAAGAGTTGGCCACTGATCTGATCTTGTAATCCTTTCCAGATAGCTATAGTCAATTCATTCTAAACTACAACATGAACGAAATTGACAAGCCACTGCCCGAGCTGCTTAGCATGTTAAGAACTGCTGAGCTCAACCTTAAGAAGGTTAAGCCCAACTCTATTCTGATGGTTTAAAAACACAAGGGCAAGGGCAAGCCCAAAGGTAAAGGAAAGTCCCAAGCCAAGGGAAAAGGCAAGGCATTGAAACCCAAAGGAGGGGTTGCAAAGGATGCTACCTGCTTCCACTGTGGTCAGACCGGGCACTGGAAGAGGAACTACAAAGTTTACCTGGAAGATCTTAAGAAGAAGAGAAGTGAGACTTCCACTTTAGGTATCTATGTTATAGAAGTCAATCTATTTATTTCTTCATCATGGGTATTATATACCGGATGTGCTTCTCACATTTGTACTAATGTGCAGGCGCTGAGAAATAGCAGGGCACTGACGAAGGGCGAGGTGGACCTACGAGTAGGCAATGGAGCACAGGTTGCTGCTGTTGTTGTAGGAACTTATCATCTATCTCTGCCTTCTGGGCTTGTATTAGAATTAGATGAATGTTGTTATGTTCCTGGTTTAACTAAGAACATAATTTCAGTTTCTTGTTTTGACAAGAAAGGTTTTTCATTTATAATAAAGTGCAAATGTTGTTCAGTTTATTTAAATGATATGTTTTATTGTAGTGCATCTCTGATGGAGGGACTCTATATTTTAGACCTTTAGAACCCTATCTATAACATAAGTACCAAGAGGTTCAAGTCAATTGACATCAACCAAACTTATCTCTGGCACTGTCTCTTAAGTCATATAAATGACAAACTCTTATCCCTGCTCCATAAAGATGGTTAGCTGGACTCATTTGATTTTGAATCATATGAGACATGCGAGTCTTTCCTTCTAGGCAAGATGACCAAGACTCCCTTTAATGGACACAGTGAGAGAGCGACTGACTTGTTAGGTCTTATACATAGTGATGTATGTGGCCCTTCAATGTCACTGCTAGAGGTGGTTATAGGTACTTCATTACATTTACTGATGACTTCAGTAGATATGGTTATGTGTACCTGATGACACATAAGTCAGAATCCTTTGAAAAGTTCAAAGAATTCAAGAATGAAGTACAAAACCAGCTTGGCAAAAGTATTAAGATACTTCGATCAGATCGAGGTGGTGAATACCTTAGCCATGAGTTTCGTGACTATCTTGCTGAGTGTGGGATTCTATCTCAGCTCACTCCTCCTGGAACACCACAGTTGATGGTGTATCGAAAGGAGGAATCGTACCTTATTAGATATAGTACGATCTATGATGAGTCACACAGATCTTCCCATGTATCTTTAGGGCTATGCTCTAGACACAGCAGCCTTCATTCTCAACAGAGTTCAATCCAAGGCTGTAATAAAGACACCATATAGGATATGGGCTGGGAGAGATGCCCAGGTGTCTTTTATGAGGATTTGGGGTTGTGAGGCTTACGTTAGACGTCAAGTATCAGACAAATTGGGACCCAAATCCGACAAGTGCTATTTCATTGGATATCCCAAGGAAACGAAGGGATATTACTTCTACATTCCCAGTCAACACAAGGTAGTTGTGGCTAAGACTGGGGTATTTCTAGAAAGGGATTTTGTTTCTAGAAAGACTAGTGGGAGTACGTTCGATCTTGAAGAAGTTCAAGATGTGAACCATAGCACTGAAGCCTCGATGGAAGTTAAACTGGAACCATAAAGTGTTGTGGATGATGTTGTTCCACAAGGAGTTGAGGAACCACAACCAGTTCAAGTAGACCTACCTCTTCACAGATCTGATAGGGTACGTCGTCAGCCTAAGAGATACTCATTTCTCTTGTCTGACCATGATGACGTTGTGCTCATTGAGGATGAGCCTACCTCCTATCAGGAAACTGTGATGAGACCAAATTCTGAGAAATGGCTAGAGGCCATTGTTGGTGCAACCTTAGGTCAAGGTTGACCTGGTTGACCCGACTCGAGGTGACTTGACTCGAGTTGTATTTTGATGTTTGACTTGGGAAGATTGTCGGTGCAACCTTAGGTCAAGGTTGACCTAGTTAAGTTGCATGTTGATGTTTGACACTCGTGAGAGAGTTCTATTCTTGATATGGGACAAGAATAGATGTTTGGGAGATTATTGGTGCAACCGTAGGTCAAGGTTGACCTGGTTGACCTGATTCGGGAAAAAGTCCAAGTATGGAGACTTGGCAACGGAAAAGTCCAAGCAGGGAGCTTGGCACTGGAAAAGTCCAAGTATGGAGACTTGGCACTGGAAAAGTCCAAGCAGGAAGGAAAATCCTGAGGAGTAAAGCAGGAGAAAATCCTAGTGAGTGAGGCGATGTGAAAGTCCCGGTGAGTGAAGCCAAGCAGAGTGAAAGTCCTGGTGAGTTATGCCAGAAAGTGGAAAAGTCTTGGGATGTGAAGTCAGGTGAAAGTCCTAGTGAGTGAAGCTAGGCAGTAGGAAAGTCCTAGTGGGAATGTTAGGCATGGAAAGGCCTGGTGAGTGAAACCAGGCAAGGGAAAATCCAGATGGATCAGGGATGATCGGACTTCTGGTGTTGGAAAATCCAGATGGATCAGGGATGATCGGACTTCTGGTGTTGGAAAATCCAGATGGATCAGGGATGATCGGACTTCTGGTGTTGGAAAGTCCAAGTAGGTCAAAGGGATTGACCGGACACTTGGTGGGGAGTCTTAGCAGGTCAAGGGAGTGACCAGATGCTAAGCATGATGAACCAATAGGTCAAGGTTGACCGGATATTGGTTTGGACTTGGTTTGGGCAAAAACCAAGCTCTGGATCGGTCTCCAGACCGATCCAGTGATACTCAGTGTTTCCTGATCGGTCTTGTGACCGATCAGATTCCACTCAGTAGCATACTGTGGAGTTCCTGATCGGTCCACAGACCGATCAGGCAACGATCAGAAGCGGAGAAAAGAAGCTCCTGATCGGTCCAGGGACCGATCAGGTGTATGCCTGATCGGTCTCCACGATCGATCAAGAGACGAGTGCGATTCTCTGTCTGTGAGAGAGCTGGGAGAGCTGGGATCGGTCTGGGGACCGATCAGGACAGAGCCTGATCGGTCCGCAGACCGATCAGGGATTCGATCGCGACACCTGATCGGTCTGGGGACCGATCAGGTGTCGAACAGAGGGTTCATACGCCTAGGCTGATCGGTCTGGTGACCGATCAGAGTTCTAGCCGTTGCGACGCAACGGCTAGTTTCTTCGCTGTTTCTTCTTCGCAGGTATAAAGGGGCTGAGGGCTTCTACAGGGCTTCTACTTCTCCTGCTTCTAGCTTGCTGCTGCTTGCGATCTGAGCTTTGTTGAACTCTCCCCAGTAAGCTTCGTGTGAGCTTCCAGTCGACGGTCAGCTGCTGCTGTTGTCCGAGAAGTTGTTGCTTCCCAGGCAGTCGACGAGAAGGCGAGTTAGTGTTTGTACATTGTTCTTGTCTTTTTACTTGTATTCCTTGTATTCTAGTTTGTTGTTGCAAACGTTTGTGGCGAGGTTTCTCCACCCACAAGGAGTATATTGTATTAGCCGGTTTTCCGGGGGCTCATCCACCGACGGATTGATAGGGCTCGTCCACCTCACGGACACGCCGAGGAGTAGGAGTTCATCTCCGAACCTCGTTACATCCTTGCGTTTGAGGTTTGCTTTCTTCTCCTTAGTTTCTTCCTTGTATTTCCGCTGCGACTAACCTAATCGTAGGAAGAAACGCGAAAGATTGGGGTCGGCTATTCACACCCCCCTCTCTAGCCGTACAAAGGATCCTAACAAGTGGTATCAGAGCGAGGACGCTCTTCGTCGGATCAACACCCGGGGGAGCACGGGCTAGAGATGGATCTCTATGGAGAAGATGTCACAATTCAACCCTTCTACGAGTCTCACGACAACTTCACATATTGGAAGGTAAGGATGATGTATTTTCTTAGGACTAATATGTTAAATTGGTTTTGTGTACAAGAAGGGTTTTCCCCTCCGATGGATGAGGAAGGAAAACCGATCAAGAAGAAGGAGTGGACGAAAGAGCAAATCCACCAATCCACAATCAACGACGAGGTAACGAAAATCCTTGAATTTTCATTACCTAGTGATATCTTGCATAAGATAGGTAGATACAACGATGCCAAGGAGTTGTGGAACAACTTGGCAAAGTTCCATGAGGAGAGCTCAAATTCAAGCCATGAAGAGGAGCTAAGTGAGCCAAGTAGCTCACATCATGGAGGGAGCGAATTGGGAGTTGAGGGCTACTCAACATCTAAAGAAGAAGAGGAGGTGAGTTCTTCTTCAAGATCGGAGCACGAAGAAGAAGCTTCTACCTCCGGGAGGGATGAAGAAGAGAGCATCCATCCATCCTCGACCCTAGGTAACTCAAACACTTTAAGTTCAAGTAAATTACATATAATGTGTTTTGAGTGTAGGGAATTTGGACATTACAAGAGTAAATGTCCAAAGAAGACTAAGAAGACTCCACCGGCGCCAAAGATCAAGGAAGTCGGAGTCCCAAAACGCAAGGGCAAGGAGCACGTGGTGTGTTTCCAATGCAAGCAACGGGGACACTATAGGAGCCATTGTCCGAGGGGGAGGCAACCTCACAAGGGCAAGAGACCGGGCACATCGATAGGGGGAGCTAAGGCAAACCCTAAGGTATCTTTTAAGGCTCATTCGTGCAATTCTAGTAGGATACATGCTAGTAATTTTATTGCATTAGTCAATAATGACAAGCATGTTAACACTAGAAATCAATACATGTGCTTAGGTGCTAAACATGTCGACCTAGATAGGGATACTACTAGGAATGCTAACCCTAGGATTAACACTTCTAAGGTTAAGGAAAACCTAGGTAGAAATCCCAAGAAGACTAGACACATGCCTAGGAATATCTCAAGAGAAAATGACAAATTAAAACTTGAGGTATTAGAGAGGGAAAATCAAGTCTTGAGGTCAAGACTTGATAATTTAGAAAAGGCTCTTAAAAACATGGAGAAGTCATCTCTAGGGTTTAAGGGTCAAAAACCAATGTCCAAGGACAAAAAGGGTTTGGGTCACAAACCTAAGTCCCAAATGGTCAAGCCCACTTATCACAATGTTCCATTCGATTATGGAACAAAACCTAGGGCTAGGAAGACCATTACCAAGGTTACAAGGGGAGTCACCCCTATAGTTGACCTTGATGAGACCCAAATGACCAAGGCTTCAAAGCCTAAGAGGGTCATTAGGAGGGTTGCTAGGGAAGTTATCCCTAGTGAATATTTAGTGAACCCAATGAGCTCTAATAGGTATTGGGTTCCTAGGAGCATTTTCTCTACCCCATAGATGGGTTAGAGAGTGTCAACTCCAATAAGAAGGGTAGTTAACCCAACTTTGAGGAAATTGACACTCAAGGAGCATTTTCAAGGTTTTTGGAACCTTTGAAAATGAAATGGAATAATCTTTATCATTCACTCCTTGGAAGAGTAAAGTGTGCCAAAGTGAGAATATATTAATCTTACTTTAAATTGACACAATTTGGAAAAACCTAGAGAAATATCAAATTGGGATTTTGATATTCTCTTAGGTAATCAAGGCAATCCGGGCCTTAATTTAGAAGTGCTACTCTTGTAAAATTTTTAAAATGGTATAAATCAAACAAGAGATCAAGAAATGCCAATTTGGGTTTTGACATTTTCTTGGAGCACTTTGGGCAATCTAGGATTAGAATTTAAGTTAACTAAGTGATTAAGGATACTTAGATAGGTAATCTAGGTATTTTATTTGTGTTAACTTACCATGGTTGTTTGCCATATGACATGTCATGACATCATGTTTAGTTTTATCATCATTTGAAATGTCATGATAGTGCTTAGGCTAGTTTATATGTCATGCTCTATTTAAGTTTTCATACTTTATGCCATGACATCATGACATTGGCACATGTTTTCCATTTATGATATCATTTATGCCATGTCATCATCTCTTGCATTAATAATCAATTGAATTGATTTAAGGATGAAGAACACATCTTGATATTGAGATCAAATTTGTGTTTAGAAAATGCATGAGACCTTAGCCTAAGTTGACCTTAACCCATATCTCACATCAAATTGACTTGAATGTGGTTTGATGCACCTTAGATGTGTGTGAGATATTAGGATCATGAGTTAGGATCAAGGTGCATAGTCATTGTACCTAGATGACCCTAATTCAAGAAATTAAGGATCATAGGGAAAGCTTGTGTACAAGTCATGTACATCTAGCCCTAAGATTATGGTCCTAAATTCAAATGGTTTTAAAAACATTTTAAAAATGATTTGAAAAACCTTGATGAAGCTTTCCTAGTGATAGCATTCTTCATTGAGCAAGATGATACAAAGTTGACTTAATTTTGAACTATTTCAAAGTTTTTGAATTTTGTATCAAGATTTGAAAATGGAAGTTATTCTCATAGAAAACTATTTTTCCATGATAGTATATGTTATGAGGAATGTATCCTCAAAATTTTACGATTTTTGGAATTTTCTGGAATTTATTAGGAGTTTCTGAATTTCCGGGAAGGGAAATCAGAAATCTCTGATTTCAGAGTATGGATCGGTCACCGGACCGATCCAGGGAAGTTCTGATCGGTCTGGTGACCGATCAGTGACGATCCAGTGCGATCAGTGAAGCGTGGATCGGTCTGGGGACCGATCCAGGGGGATTCTGATCGGTCTGGGGACCGATCAGTGCGTGCCAGTTTCTGATTTTCAGCTGTTGGTCTGAAATTTCAGCTGGAAGTTGGGTTTTGTGGATTTCTAAAGGTTTGAAACTCTCCAAGACATTGTTGGTGCAATGGTCAAGGGGGAGTTGACCTTTAGGGGGAGTTTTTACCTAATTGTCAAGGGGAGTTGACTTTTAGGGGGAGTTTTTACTCCTAAAGACTTGAGTGATATGGAATTATCACTAAGTTGGTTGTTGAGTTTAGTATCAAGGGGGAAATTAAGAGTTTCAATGAAAGGTATGGGACTTTCATTAGGAAGAAACTCTTGACCCTGATATCCTCCTTTTCTTTTTGATGTGTGTCAAAAAGGGGAGAATGTTCATTGGAGAATTATTGGAGGACCCAAGTTAGGTTATCGGGTTAACCTAAGCTAGGGGAAAAATGTCAAGGAATGTTCAAGGTAGAACATTGGAATTCTTTTTGATGTGTGTCAAAAAGGTGGAGAATTATTGGAGAACTCAAGTTAGGTTATCGGGTTAACCTAAGGGGAGAATGTCCAGAGAATGTTCAAGGAAAGAACATTGGACATTGGAAGATGGTTGGGAAACCTAAGTTAGGTTATCAGGTTAACCTAACTTGATTATGAGTTTTGTCAAACATCAAAAAGGGGGAGATTGTTGGTGCAACCTTAGGTCAAGGTTGACCTGGTTGACCCGACTCGAGGTGACTTGACTCGAGTTGTATTTTGATGTTTGACTTGGGAAGATTGTCGGTGCAACCTTAGGTCAAGGTTGACCTAGTTAAGTTGCATGTTGATGTTTGACACTCGTGAGAGAGTTCTATTCTTGATATGGGACAAGAATAGATGTTTGGGAGATTATTGGTGCAACCGTAGGTCAAGGTTGACCTGGTTGACCTGATTCGGGAAAAAGTCCAAGTATGGAGACTTGGCAACGGAAAAGTCCAAGCAGGGAGCTTGGCACTGGAAAAGTCCAAGTATGGAGACTTGGCACTGGAAAAGTCCAAGCAGGGAGCTTGGCACACGGAGAAGCCCAAGCAGGGAGCTTGGCACGAGGAAAAGTCCTAACTGGGATGTTAGGCAGTGTGGAAAGTCCTGGTGAGTGAAGCCAGGCAGTGGAAAAGTCCTAACTGGGATGTTAGGCAATGAGAAAGTCCTAACTGGGATGTTAGGCAGTGTGGAAAGTCCTGGTGAGTGAAGCCAGGCAGTGGGAAAGTCCTAACTGGGATGTTAGGCAGTTGGAAAGTCCTGGTGAGTGAAACCAGGCAAGGGAAAATCCAGATGGATTAGGGATGATCGGACTTCTGGTGTTGGAAAATCCAGATGGATCAGGGATGATCGGACTTCTGGTGTTGGAAAATCCAGATGGATCAGGGATGATCGGACTTCTGGTGTTGGAAAGTCCAAGTAGGTCAAAGGGATTGACCGGACACTTGGTGGGGAGTCTTAGCAGGTCAAGGGAGTGACCAGATGCTAAGCATGATGAACCAATAGGTCAAGGTTGACCGGATATTGGTTTGGACTTGGTTTGGGCAAAAACCAAGCTCTGGATCGGTCTCCAGACCGATCCAGTGATACTCAGTGTTTCCTGATCGGTCTTGTGACCGATCAGATTCCACTCAGTAGCATACTGTGGAGTTCCTGATCGGTCCACAGACCGATCAGGCAACGATCAGAAGCGGAGAAAAGAAGCTCCTGATCGGTCCAGGGACCGATCAGGTGTATGCCTGATCGGTCTCCACGATCGATCAAGAGACGAGTGCGATTCTGCAGAGAGCTGAGAGCTGGGATCGGGGGACCGATCGAGCCCGATCGGTCCGCACCGATCGTGATTGATCGCGACACCGATCGGCGGGGACCGATCGGTGTCGAATGAGGGTTCATCGCTTAGGCCGATCGGCCCGGTGACCGATCGAGTTCTTGCTGCGACGCAACGGCTAGTTTCTTCACTTGTTTCTTCTTGGCAGGTATAAAGGGCCGAGGGCTTCTGGGCTTCTTCTTCTTCTCCCGCTTCTAGCTTGCCGCTATCCGAGCTTTGTTGAGCTCTCCCGAAGCTTTGTGAGCTTCCCGACGGTCACCGTTGTCCGAGAAGTTGTTGCTTCCCAGGCAGTCGACGAGAAGGCGAGTTAGTGTTTGTACATTGTTCTTGTCTTTTTACTTGTATTCCTTGTATTCTAGTTTGTTGTTGCAAACGTTTGTGGCGAGGTTTCTCCACCCACAAGGAGTATATTGTATTAGCCGGTTTTCCGGGGGCTCATCCACCGACGGATTGATAGGGCTCGTCCACCTCACGGACACGCCGAGGAGTAGGAGTTCATCTCCGAACCTCGTTACATCCTTGCGTTTGAGGTTTGCTTTCTTCTCCTTAGTTTCTTCCTTGTATTTCCGCTGCGACTAACCTAATCGTAGGAAGAAACGCGAAAGATTGGGGTCGGCTATTCACACCCCCCTCTCTAGCCGTACAAAGGATCCTAACAGCCATGAGATCCGAGATGGAATCCATGTACACTAACCAAGTATGGACATTGGTGGATCCACCTGAAGGGGTCAAACCCATTGGGTGTAAGTGGGTCTTTCAGAGAAAGACTGACATGGATGGACTTATTTATAAGGGTCGTTTGGTAGCTAAAGGTTTCAAGTAAATTCATGGTATTGACTAAGATGAAACTTTTTCTCCAGTAGCGATGTTTAAATCCATTCGGATCATGCTTGCTATTGACGCGTACCACGATTATAAGATCTGGCAGATGGATGTCAAAACCGAGTTTCTGAATGGAAACCTACTCGAGGATGTGTACATGACACAACCTGAGGGTTTTGTAGATCCACAGCATACTGGCAGAAGCAAGCTGAGGGTAGATCCACAACCTGAGGGTCCTAAGCTGCATAGGTCCATTTATGGACAAAAGCAAGCTTCTCATAGCTGGAATCATCGATTCGATTATGCAATCAAACAGTTTGGTTTCATCAAGAATGAAGATGAACCTTGTGTCTACAAGAAGGTTTTAGGGAACACAGTTGTCTTCTTTATATTGTATGTGGATGACATACTACTCATTTAAAAAGACATCCCTTTGCTGCAGTCTGTCAAGACTTGGCTAGGGACTTGTTTCTCAATGATGGGCTTAGGTGAAGCATCCCGCATTCTAGGCATACAGATCTATAGAGATAGATCTAAGAGATTGCTTGGCCTAAGTCAGAGTACATACATTGACAAGGTACTACTTCGGTTTGTCATGCAGAACTCAAAGAAGGGATTTCTGCCGATATCACATGGTGTAAGTCTTTCGAAGACTCAAGGTCCCTCTTCTAGAGAGGAGAGAGACCGCATGGATCATATCCCTTATGCTTCAGCTATAGGATCTATCATGTACGCCATGCTATGTACTCATCCTGATGTCTCATATGCTTTGAGCATGACGAGAAGATACCAGTCAGATCCAGGTGAAAGTCACTGGATAGCAGTCAAGAATATTCTTAAATACTTGAGAAGGGCTAAAGAATATTTCTTAATATATGGAGGCGATGACGAGCTAGTTGTAAAGGGTTACAGTGATGCTAGCTTCTAAACTGATCAGGATGATTATCGATCGCGGTCAGGGTTCGTGTTTTGTATAAATGGTGGTGTTGTGAGCTGGAAGAGTTCGAAGCAGGACACAGTAGTTGATTCTACAACAGAGGCCGAGTATATTGCTGCATCAGAAGAAGCAAAGGTGGCAGTTTGGATCCGCAAGTTCATTACTGAGCTTGGGGTGGTTCCTAGCATAGCTGATCCCATAGATCTCAATTGTGACAACAATGGAGCAATAGCATAGGCTAAGGAACCTCGCTCACACCAGCGGACCAAACACATACTAAGACGCTTCCATCTCATTCGAGAGATTATCGAGAGAGGAGATGTAAAGATTTGTAGAGTACCCACAGAGGCTAACATCGCAGATCCCTTGACCAAGGTTTTGGCACAGACAAAGCATGATGGTCACACTAGGTCATTAGACCTTAGAGCCTACACTGATTGGCACTAGTGCTAGTGGGAGATTTTTAGTTAGAGACCTAGAGCCAATCATTTGATGATTGTTGTATGGACTCGTTGTATCATATTATTGTATATAAATAAAGGCATTTGTTTATGGTTATTATGCTTACTTGTATTGGTGCCAAATAACTAAGTATAATAACATCCTTGAGTAGAAGTTCTTACCTATATCAATCGATTGGTTAAATCGATAGTGAGATGATATAGGGAACATTATTCTTAATCATTCCTAGTCAAGTATTAACAATCAGGGACAATGTTAATGTGACGAGACTAGCATATAGGTCAACTCGATGACTTGATCTCACAAGTCATGGATATAGAGATATCAAGTTGACACATGGGTATGCATTGGAGAATGTATACTGAATGATCCGCCATGAGAAAGTATCACGGATCATTATATGAGTGTCATATACTTTCTCATGTGGCTATTAGTATGACTACTAGTCCTTGGACCTGAAGTCACCATGGTTCCCTACATAAGGAGTTACATACTTTGGCTTCGTCAAACATCACCCGTAATTGGGTGGACTATAAAGGCGATTACTGGGTATGTAACAAATTATGCGGAGGGATGTGAGTGATGTAGATGGGATCTATCCCTCCTATATGACGGGAGTGACATCGATATTCTTGATAGAGTGAGACCACAAAGTGCATGGCCATGCCCAAATGAGTTAATATGAGATATTGAGCTCATTTGATTGAGTGAGTCTACTTGGGATTCAAGATTTAGATTAATAGAGGATGACACGGTCTATGCCTCACATTGATCAATCTAGATGTCAAGGAGAGAAGGGCACTTGTCATATATTGTGAAGAGTCACAATTAGTAGTCACAAGGTGATGTTGGATCTCAACATTCTTATAACTTGGGTAGTAATGATGTGTTGCTAGATACCACTCATTACTTATGCTTCTAAATGGGTTTAAGAGCATTGCCAATGTTATAAGAACCTATAGGGTCACACACAAAGGGCAATTAGATGGAGATTAGGTTCATTTGATGAACCTAAAGAATTAGGTTCATGTGATGAACCAAATTGGATTAAGAGTAATCCAAAGTAAACTAATTGAGTTGGACTCAATTTGGTTCATGTGTTAAATGAGTCTGGACTTAGACTCATTGAACTAATTTAATTCAATGAATAGAGATTCATTAAATTAGAATTGACTTGAACCAATGGCTAGATTAGATCAACCAAGGGAGAGAAGTGGTCAAGTTTGACTTAACTTAAGTAGGAAGATGAAGAGTCAAGTTTTGACTTGACTTTGACTTGACCAATGCCACATCATCAAGGCTTCTTCTTTTGGTCAAGTTTGACTTGACCAAATGCCACCTCATGGAGGAGATCAAGAGACTTGACTCTTGATATTCCATGGGAGTTTATAAACCTAAAGTGGCCGACCACTTGGGTGTTACACAAGGTGAGAATTCATTCTCATTCATTTCTTCTTCTTCCTCTCTAGGTTTCATCTCCCCCTCTCCTCCTCTTTGGCCGAACCTTACAAAGGTGCTAGCACACCTTTGTGTTAGGTTTCTCCATCTCTTGCTTGTGTGGATACACATAGAGGAGTATCTACTTTGATACTCTCGAGATTCGGTGAACCGTGGACGAGCGGGATTAAGCGAAGGGCTTCGCATCAAGGGTAAATTCTTATCTTGTAGATCTAAAGTAGATCTAGGCTTAGAAAACTCATACGTAAAAGTTTTATAAAATTTTATTTCTTCGTACGGATCCGTGGCATGAGAATTTTGGGGTTTTCACAACGCAAAAAGTGGTTTTTACGGCCCGAAAAACCCAACAGTAGGCGGCTTGGAAACAAAAAGGGTTCGGGTGTTTTTGTCTTGATAGATCATCGCCCACACGACATCCAAAAAGAGGAGAGGAATACGGCAGAAGATCAAGAGGTTTTTGTCTACGAAGAAAGATATAATTAGTTATTTATTCTACAGTACAACTAGTTTATTTTCTTTTTATGGATCCTGAAATACCAACACAAGAGGCTAGCGATTTCGTGTTTTTGTTTTTGTGCTTCGATTTATGTTTTGATCTTGTGCTTTGATTGAGGTCTCTGTAGTTAAACCTAAGATTACTGTGAGAAGTTTAAATATTTAATTTCTTTGAAAGGCTTTGTCTAGGAAGTGGTGGATGATCCCATAACCAAGAAGGACTAGTGCCTCACCTACGACCTGGAAGCCGATACTTGAAATAAATATTTAATCAACTTCTATAATATGGTTTAACTTCAGAAGAACACAAGGGTTGAACTTGGAGTAAAAATGTTAAGTTTCGTTTCCAATTCAGGTTTAACTTTGAAGAACAAACTTGGAGTAAAAAATGTTAAGTTTCATTTCCAATCCAAGTTTAACTTCTGAAGAGCACATAGGTTGCTAGGAAAAGTTTTGTGCTTGTACAAATTTTTTTTTGTACAAGGGAAACAGAACGGTATTCCAAGTAGCACCCAACAAGTGGTATCAGAGCTAGTTTTCTGCCTCTGTGTGTTTGGTTTTCAGTTAAATTATGCACTTCTCATACATAAGTTTAGGCTGGATAATAGTAGGATTTGCTAGATAGATTATCTTTGTGGTTGCAGGCATCCTAGATCTAACTATTATGGTTTTTGTGTGCTTGTGTGTGATTTGAATCCTCAGGCATGTCGAGGTTGTTGTGTGTGCATGATTGTAATAATTAAATATGGTCGGTTGTTGTATTATTATTATTATTTTTGTTTTACATTCTGTTCGATCTAGATTACATGTGCATTCCCTTGTGCCATATAGGATCGATAAATGTAAAATTTTATTTTTGTTGCGGCTTGTATCCTTGCTATGCGTGGTGCTATTTTGAGGACTAGAGTCACGGCGGAGAAGGAAGCGAGATAGATGTGACGGCTTAATTAATTGGCGGCATACACGATGGCTTGATCCATTGGCAACATATTGGAGGACAACGTTGGATGATGCCATAATAGTTGGAAATTTTGTTTTCATATTTATTACCTTTATATGTTGTTTTATGTGTTGTGATGTGTGCTATGATGCACGTGCATGATTAAAATTCCTCGATTTTAAATAAATAAGTGGGAGAGGGTTTATTTAATTAAATTCATGGTCTCCATTACTGGTTTGTAAGTAATGCATTCAAACTTGCACATTGGCTCTGAGTGCCTTCCTCCACATTAGATGAGTTTGTTTGTGGATCACAAGATCAAACTTCCTTTATGGATGTTTATAGGAAATTATTTAGGTTTGTGTGATCTTCTCCATCTAAAGGAGCACAATCCTATTTAATGGACTAAGTATCAAGTAATGGTATACACTTAGGCACATTTAATAGTATCATCCCCATCGGAGTTACTGCTATTATTTTGTGTGATCGAAGACAAACCAACTATTAATTTTATTTGTCATAAAGTTAGGTTGACAAGATAATAAAATTAATGGGTAAAACCTCCTCTTACAAATGTTTGAAATAGTATACGCCCACACTATCGTGGCATACTAAATTCACGGTGTTATGAGATGTTGGTGAATTTAAATTATATTGTTTGAGAGATCAATATTATTTTAAATTCTAAATTTTTGACCAAATATCTTATTTTGTAATTCCCAGGATTTCAAAATGGCTTTCAATCCTCTCGCTGTTATTTTAAAAGAAAACAAACTTACTGGTCCCAATTATATTGATCGGAAATAAAACTTGGACTGTCCTCTCAGAAATGTGAACAATGAAGGTGTATCTTACTCATTAGTTGTCGAAACATGTTTAGTGGTGTTATCTACCAGTACCTGGTGTGTAGATACGGGAGTCACTGATCATGTCTGCAATTTATTGCAGGGTTCTAGGAAACTCGACAACTACATGAAGGAGAAATCACCGTCTACATGGGCAATGCTATGAGAGTGGCAGCTGTTGCAGTGGGAGATATTTTATTATCTTCGATAGGAATAAAACTTTGATTTTGAGAAATTATCTTTACGTACCATCTTTTAGAAAGAACTTGATTTCAGCTTCTAAATTATTTATGGATGGATATTCTGTTTCTTTTGATGACAAAGTAGTTATCAAGAAAAATAGGGTGGTTATCTGTTCTGGTACGTTGGTTTACCATTTGTACACTCTAAATCCAATAACTCCCATGATGCAACAAATGGAAATTAATAACACATCTTTTAATTCTAATAAGAGAAAGCAACCTTCAAAAATGAACCAAACATATCTTTGGCATCTAAGGCTTGGTATATTAACTTGAGTAGGATTCAAAGGCTAATAGCCGATGGACCTTTGGGTTCATTGGTGGTGGAAAACTTTCCAACCTGTGAATCTTGCTTGGAAGGAAAAATGACCAAGAGACCTTTTAAGGTCAAGGGGTATAGAGCCAAAGATGTGTTGGAATTGGTTCATTCTGATTTGTGTGGACCTATGACTATCCAGGTGAGAGGTGGTTTTGAATATTTTATCTTTTTTATAAATGATTATTTGAGATATGGGTACATTTACTTGATGTGCCGCAAGTCTGAGTACTTTGATAAGTTCAAAGCGTACAAGGGTGATGTGGAGAAATGTCATGGTAAAAGTATCAAGACACTACGGTCTGATCGTGGTGGCGAGTACCTCTTAAGAGTGTTTAGGAGTTACTTACCATAGGCAGGAATTCAATCCCAACTGCTGCACCTGGTACACCCCAACAGAATGGTGTGGCAGAATGAAGGAATAAGACTCTTATGGAAATGGTTAGATCAATGATGAGTTATTCAGAATTATCAAATTCGTTTTGAGGATATGTTCCGAAAATGGCGGTGTACATTATGAACTTGGTACCTTCTAAGTTAGTACCCTCTACACCCACAGAATTGTGGAATGGGTGTAAGCCTAGTTTGAAACACATTCGGATTTAAGGTAGTCCAACACATGTGATAAAGGGATATGATGATAAGTTGGAATCACATACAGAAGTTCGCTTGTTTGTGGGTTATCCTAAAGGAACGAAAGGTGGTTTATTTTATAGTCCTAAATATCAGAAGGTCATTGTTAGCACCAATGCACAATTTTTAGAAGAGGACTACGTGATGAACCACAAGCCCATGAGTAAAATTGTTCTTAAGGAAATAAGAGAAGACACGTCTACTTTAGTACCAACGGTACAAGATGAGATACCACAAGAAACTGCAACACATGTCACAAATGATGCACAATTATAGGTAGTGCCTCGTTGTAGTGGGAGGGTTATTTGGAAAACTGATAGATTCATATTTTTGGGAGAGTCTTCGGACTTGATCCCTGGTGAACATTAACCTGATTCCTGGACATATGATGAAGCACTCTAAGATAAAGATGCAGCATCTTAGAAAAATACAATGAACTCCGAAATAGAATCTATGTATTCTAATCAGGTCTGGGAGCTTGTAGAACCACCAAATGGTGTAAAATCCATTAGATGTAAATGGGTCTACAAAAGAAAAAGATGGATAGATGGGAAGGTGGAAACCTTCAAATCAAGGCTTGTTGCAAAAGGGTATATTCAAAAAGAGGGAATCGATTATGTGGAAACCTTTTCGCCGGTAGCCATGTTCAAGTCTATCCGGATTCTTTTATCTATTACTGCTCATATGAATTATGTGTAACACCCACGAAATTATAAGATAAGTATATGGGTATTATTTTTATTTAGAGCATAGAAATAAAAAGAATAAGAGAAAAGGGAAAATAGAAACCAATATAGAATAAGAAGAGGTGAGGTCAAGGATTGAACTTTGAACCTCCCACAAATAATAGAGATAAATTGATGTATGATAACAACTAGAATAATGAATAATATATGGATAGAAAGGAATGAAAATTTAGTTAAAGGTGAGAAGAAAATAAAAGAAAACCAAGCAAAAGAGCAAGAGAAAACCAAGTTGCTTACCTCCTCTTCCTCTTGGTTAAGAGAAGAAGCAAGCAAAAGATAAATTGCCTACTTCCTTCCCTCTCTCTATTTTCGTGGGAATTAAAGGAATGAGGGAAAAGAGGAGTTGAGGGAATGAATGAAGACATGTTCATTTGCAAAGGAATAAATTGATTGGGAGAAGAAAAAAAACAAGAGATTAAATTCTTTTTCTTCATCCTTCCTTCTCCTTCTTCATTCTCCACCGAAACCAAGAGCCCCCTCCCTCTCATTATTCCAAAAGCTAAGCTAAGTTCCTCTCCAAGAAAACTAAATTTCGAGAAGAAGCCTTCAAGATCTATCCCTTCCAGGCAAGAGAAGCAAAAGGAGGTACAAGAAGAAGAAGCTCACTCCTTCCTTGGCACTTAGGATACCTTTTTCCTTAAGAAAAACCACAAGTGAAAGGATGTAAGTTTCCCTCACCTGTGGTACAATAGCTTGTGTATTTTCTATGAGATTTGGTTGCCTAAAAAAACCTAGGATACCTTCATGAAATTTTCGGCCAAGACAAGACCAAAAAGAAGGACCTAGGAAATGTAAAGACCTAAATTTTGACATGCTCAATATGCTTCTTGTAACATGTATCTTATGGTAGGGATTTATCTAATGTTCATATGCTAGAATATTTGGTTATAACTTAGAGTCATACCCCTAGACTCTCGGCCAAACATGAATAAAGGAAATAGGTAAGTTAAGACTCAAACCAAGCATGCTCCTTTTTGTTTTATGATATGTACCTCATGATGAGAAAGTTGTTAACATGATATGCTCATGCCTATATGATGATTGAACTTTATTCCATGCTCATAAGTATTCGGCCATGATAGGATTAGGGGCCTAGAAAATTTTTAAACCTAAACTAATCATGCCATGATCCTCCTTAAGACAAGTTATGAAATTAATATGACATGCTCATGTTGTAGTGTGGTTAGAACTTGTTTTCATGCCCTATGAACTTTCGGCCACAACAAGTTTAAGGGCCTAGGAAACTTAGAACTCACCTAATTATGCTCATGATGCTCCTTGTAATAATTGCTATGATATTGGTTTAGGGTTCCTATGCTTTTATGACACTTGAAACCTAGTTCCAAGCCTTAAAGGTTTCGGCCACAACAAGTTAAAGGGCCTAGGAAACTTGGAACCTAACCTAATTATGCTCATGATGTTCCTTGTAATAATTGCTATGAAATTGGTTTAGGGTTTTCCATGCTTTTATGACACTTGAAACCTAGTTCCAATCCTTAAAGGTTTCGGCCACAACAAGTTAAAGGGCCTAGGAAACTTGGAACCTAACCTAATTATGCTCATGATGTTCCTTGTAATAATTGCTATGAAATTGGTTTAGGGTTTCCATGCTTGTATGACACTTGAAACCTAGTTCCAAGCCTTAAAGGTTTCGGCCACAACAAGTCTAAGGGCCTAGGAAACTTGGAACCTAACCTAATTATGCTCATGATGTTCCTTGTAATCTTTGCTATGAAATTGATTTAGGGTTCACATGCTTGAATGTTGATTTTAACCCAATGTAATGCTTGATAAGATTCGGCCATGATAAGTTTATAAGATTAGGAAACCTAGAACCTAACCTAAAACATGCTCATGATGTTTCCTTATGGTATATGATATGATATTGGTTTAGGGTTCACATGCTTGTATGTTGATTTTTAACCTAAGTCACATCTATATGTTTCGACCATTATATGACATTAGGGTTAGAAATCTAAATATGATTCCCATGTATCTCACATGCAATGTTTTATAATGTGGTAAGAGCTTGCTATGCTTCTATGTTTATTTATGTATACTTATGATCTATGTATGTTGGTAACCCTTATGGTGTGCTGTGTGCCCAAGTTATGCATGCTATTTATGATGAGCTGTGTGCCCAATTTATGCATGATATTATGATGAGCTGTGTGCCCAAATTATGCATGCTATTTATGATGAGTTGTGTGCCCAAACTATGCATGTTTTTATGATGAGCTGTGTGCCCAAACTATGCATGTATTTATGATGTGCTGTGTGCCCAAATTATACATGCTATTATGATGAGCTGTGTGCCCAAATTCTGTATGGTATGATATGATAAGAAATATGATGTGCATGAAATAATAAGAACCATGATATGTGTGACATGCTACTTTACTTTATATGGCTTGTACCAAGCGTGGGCTCCATAAGCGCCCTGGGGTCGATGGACTAAGAAACGGGCCTCGTTAGGGATGGGCTCCTAAGTGCCCCTAGGTCGATGGACTAAGAAACGGGCCTAGTATGTATGCCTTGTAGGGTTCAAGACTTGCTACCTTGGACCTACATAGGATGCGCACATTTATGTATGTGGTACAAGCCGGGGCCCTAATCATGTTATGATTATGTTTAAGTATGTATGTAATAAGTTTTCAAAAGACATGTTGCATATTTTTTTCATGATACATGTTTTTGAAAGTCATCTCGCATAACACTTTATGATTATGTTAAGATATGCCATGATGCTTATGTTTATGATATGTTATGCTAGGATGCACTTTATGATTATGTTATGATATGGCATGATACTTATGATTATGTTATGCTAGGATGCACTTTATTATTATATCATGATATGCCATGATGCTTATGATTATGTTATGTTATGCTAGGATGCACATTATGATTTTACCATGACATGCCATGATGCTTATGACTAGATTATGTTAAGCTAGGATGCATGTTATGATATGCCATGATACCTTACGATTATGTTACGATATGATGCTTCTATACATGATATGATTAGTTGTCTTTGTGTTTTATGCCTTGGAGATTAAGTTATGCTATACGATTTTTGTGAGTAGGAAAGGATCTTACTGAGCCTTGTGTGCTCACAGCTTACTTTCCTTGTACCACAGATAAGGGCAAAGAATTGATGTACTAAGGGAGCAGCAGGAGGGGGGGGGGCAAGAAGGACATGTGTAGTAGTGACTCGGCTAAAGAAAAAGACCTGCTTCTAGTTAATAAGAATTATGCTTATGTCGTTCTTTTATGACTCCATGACATTTCAACACGCTCTTTAATATTATGGCTTAAATTTATGTTAAGCATGTTATGTGACTCATATGTTAGGTAGTTAGTGATGATGATTTGAAAAGTAAAGAAAAAGTTTTAAAGAAAAAAAAATATACAATAGATAAGACTTCCGTTGTTTTAAGAAGAAAAGATAAGTAACCCCCGTCAGCTTAAGCAGGAAGGGGCGGGGCGTTACATTATGAGGTTTGGCAAATGGATGTCAAGATAGCTTTCCTTAACGGAAGTCTTGAAGAAAACATCCATATGTAGCAACCAGGGGGATTCATTACGAAGGACAAAGAGCATCTTGTATGCAAGCTCAATCGGTATATTTATTGACTGAAGCAAGCTTCGAGATCTTGGAACATCTAGTTTGATGAAGTGATCCAGTCTTATGGATTCATTCAGTGTCCGGATGAGTCTTGTGTACACAAGAAACGTGACAGAAACGTAGTGGTATTTCTTATACTATACGTAGATGACATTTTGCTCATTGGTAACAATATCAAAGTGTTGTCAGACGTAAGGGTATGGTTGTCTAAGAAATTCGATATGAAGGACTTGGGAGAATGTGGACATATTCTTGGGATCAAAGTAATAAGGGATCGCAAGAAAAGAATGTTGTGCTTATCCCAAGCTTCATACATCGATACTATTCTAGCTCATTTTAGCATGCAAAACTCCAAGAAAGGTTTTCTACCTTTTCGGCATGGAGTACCTTTATCTAAAGAGATGTGTCCTAAAACATCAAAGGAGATAGAGGAGATGAAGGCAGTTCCTTATGCTTCAGCTGTAGGAAACCTAATGTATGCAATGCTATATATGAGATCAGATATCTATTTTGTCGTGGACATGATTAGCATATATCAAAGTAATCTAGGACAGGGGCATTGGACTGTCGTAAAGCATATATTAAAGTACCTGAGAAGGACTAGAGATTATATGTTGCTTTACCAGGCAGATGATTTACTTCCTGTAGGTTACACGGATTCAGATTTCCAATCAGATAGGGACAGTGGTAAGTCAACCTCGGGGTATGTGTTTACTTTGGGAGGTGGAGCCATAACTTGGAGGAGTGTTAAGCAAAAATGCATTTTGGACTCCACCATGGAAGTTGAATATGTGGCAGCCTCTGAGGCAGCCAAAGAAGCAATATGGCACAGAAACTTTTTGATGGACTTAGATGTAATTCTTGGTTTTCCCAAAATTATCACAATTTATTGTGATAATAGTGGTGCAGTAGCAAACTCAAAGGAACCACGAGCCCATAAGACATTCAGCGCAAGTACCACCTGATACAAGACATCGTAAAGCGAGGAGAAGTTGTTGTCACCAAGATTGCATCAGCAGATAACCTGGCAGATCCTTTCACTAAGGCCCTTCCGGCGAGAGCTTTTCATGGGCATGTTGAGGGGATGGAAATCAGATGTTATTAGTTCCTTATAAATTATAAATAGTAGCTCACAACCAAGATGGATTGGGATAAACCATTGGAATGGTGGTAGTTTGATTTGGTATTAGTTTATCTTGACTATAAAATTACACTAGTACACTATGTGTGTATTGAGCAGGACCATTTGAAGTTGTTTTTTTTTATACTGACTGCATAAAAGAAACAAAACCTCTGTTATTATGAATGTACGTACTCTTAATCCCGATATAATAACAAACACATATACTTAGTATTTATTTCTTTAATTTATCAAAGGGTGAAATTTATTCAGTTAAATCAATAGGCCCAATAAGTTGAGAAATAATATTATTTATATGGTGTGTTGTTGATTATAAAAGGAAACTGTGTCCTAGTAATTTAGGTTGATGATGCCCCCTTGAGGAGCTCATAAGGATTATCATGTAAATCCTGCAGGTGGACTTAGTCCAACATGATAATAAGGTTGAGTGGTACTACTCTTGGAGCTAGATGTTAATTAAGTGAGTTATCAGTAACTCATTTAATTAACGGACATACGATATCTTAAACACAGGGAGACTGACCCACTCATGATAAGAAGAAGCCCATATTGTAATATGGGATTGGTGTGTTTGTTCAATAATAACTATTTAGTGGTATGAGTTATTATTGATGAACTTGAGTTAGGTGTTTGGGTCGAACACAGGAAGCTCAAGTCCATTAGGAGGCCAAAACCAATTCCTCCTCTCGGTCCCTGTTGTAGCCTCTATAAAGTCTCGCATTCACCCATTTTGGTTTTGCTTCCTACCCAAGAAAGCGGCCGGCCACATCCTTACTTGGTGCCCAAGCAAGGAGTCGGCCAAGCCTTACTTCCTACCCAAGAGAGGGGTCGACCAAGCCTTGCTTGGTACCCAAGCAAGGGGTCGGCCAAACCAAAAGGAAAAGAAAAAAAAAAAAAGGGGGAGATTTTTCTCAACAGAATTAGAGATTTTTCTAAAAAGAATTACGTTGATTCTTTCTTAGAAATTTTCTAAAAAAAATTATATTAATTATTTCTTAAGAAATTTTTCTAAAAATAATTATGTTAATTCTTTCCTAGAGATTTTTCTAAAAAGAATTATGTTGATTCTTTCTTAGAAATTTTCTAAAATGAATTATACTAATTCTTTCTTAAGAAATTTTTCTAAAAAGAATTATGTTAATTCTTTTCTAGAGATTTTTTCTATAAAAAATCTATTACTTTTTCTCCTTTTTTATCTGGGGAAAAGGGTTATAAAAGGAGAGGAAGTTGTGCCACAACAATAAACAATTCAATTAAGAATTGATTAGTTTCTCTCCACAATTAAAAATCCTCTCCTTTCCCTTAAGGTCGACGCCCCATTCTTTCTTTTCTTTCCTCTAGGGCCAGCGCCCCACTTCTTTTCTTCTTCCCTTTTCTTCCCTCTAGGGCCGGTGCCCCATCTTCTCTTGGTGGTCGGAGCTTGGAGGAAAAGAAAATGAAGAGACGAAGCACCTTGGTGGCTGGAGGTTTGGAGGAGTAGAAGAAGAAGGAGGCCTTCTTTTCTTTGCATCCTTTGTTGGTAGGCAGCTTGGAAACAAAAATGGTTCGGGTGTTTTTGTCTTGGTAGATCGTCACCCACACAACGTCCAAGAAGAGGAGAGGAATACGGCAGAAGATCAAGAGGTCTTTGTCTACGAAGAAAGGTACAACTAGTTATTTATTCCGCAGTACAACTAGTTTTGTTTTATTTGTATGGATTCTGAAATACCAACACAAGAGGCTAGTGATTTCTTGTTTTCATTTTTATGTTTTGATCTTGTGCTTTGATTGAGGTCTCTGTAGTTAAACCTAAGGTTACTATGAGAAGTTTAAATATTCAATTTCTTTGAAAGGCTTTGTCTAGAAAGTGATGGATGATCTCATAACCAATACGGCCTAGTGCCTCGCCTATGACCTGGAAGTCGATCCTTGAAATAAATATTTAATCAACTTCTATAATATGGTTTCATTTCAGAAGAACACAAGGGTTGAACTTGGAGTAAAAATATTAAGTTTTGTTTCCAATCCAGGTTTAACTTTGAAGAACGAACTTGGAGTAAAAATGTTAAGTTTCGTTTCCAATCCAAGTTTAACTTCTAAAAAGCACATGGATTGTTAGGAAAAGTTTTGTTCTTGTACAATTTTTTTTTGCAGGGGAAATAGAACGGTATTCAAAGTAGCACCCAGCAAGACTGATGCTGCATCTTTATCTTGGAGTGATTCATCATAAGTCTAAGGATTAGGTTCATGTTCACAAGGAATCTAGTCTGAAGATTCTCCCAAAACATAAATCTATCAGGTTGCCTAACAACCCTCCCACTACGACGAGGTATTACTTGTAATTGTGCATCTTTTGTGACACGTGTTGTAGTTTCTTGTGGTATCTCAACTTGTACCGTTGGTACTAAGGTAGACGTGTCTTCTCTTATTTCTTCAAAAATAATTTTACTCATGAGCTTGTGGTCCAATACATAGTCCTTTTCTAAAAATCGGGCATTGATGCTAACAATGACCTTCTGATCTTTAGGACTATAAAATAAACCACTTTTCGTTCCTTTATGAAAACCCGCAAACAAGTGAACTTCTATATATGATTAGAACTTATCAGTGTCTCCCTTCAACACATGTGTGGGACTACCCTAAATCTGAATATGTTTCAGACTAGGCTTACACCCATTCCACAATTCTGTGGGAGTAGAGGGTACTGACTTAGACAGTACCAAGTTCAGAATGTACACTGCTGTTTCCAAAGCATATCCCCAAAACAAATTTGGTAATTCTAAAAAGGAAAGATTAAAATCTTTCTTTTAAATCTCCTATTGTTGTATCATGGGAGTTATTGGATATACAAATTGCCAACCAACGTACCAGAACAAATAACTACCCTATTTTTCTTGACAAGTATTTTGTCATCAAAAGAAATAGAATATCCATCCATAAAGAGTTTAGAAATTGAAATCAAGTTCTTTCTAAAACTTGGTATATAAAGACAATTACTCAAAATCAATGTTTTATTCCTATCAAAAGATAAATAAACATCTCCCACTGTAACATCCACCACTTTTGTAGCATTGCCCTTATTGATGATAATCTCCCCTTCATGTAGTCGTCGAATTTCCTAGAACCCCTGCAATGAATTACAGACATGATCAGTGGCTCCCGTATCTACACACCAAGTACCGATAGATAACACTACTAAACATGTTTCAACTACTAGAGAATAAGATATATACCTTTATTATTCTCCTTTTTACTAGGAAAGTCCACTTTCCAATGTCTGGACTGCTTGCATGTGAAGCACTTTCCCTTCGACTTCTTCACACCTGCATGCGGCCCAGTCCCTAGAGATCGATTTGCTGAACCAACTTGTTTCTTTTTCTTCTTTCTCCCTTTCGGTTTAGAAGCAGAAACATTTTTAGCAATATCAATTTGAGAACTTTGACGAAATAACCCTTCTGCTGCTTGAAGTTCTGTTAGAAGTTCCACCAATGAATAAATCCTTTTGTTCATGTTGTAGTTTAGGCGGAACTGTTCAAAACTTTTAGGCAACGTTTGGAGAATGATATTGACCTGGGTTTCCCCATCAATTTCTTCTCCAAGGACTTCCATCTCATTCAAAAGAGCCATCATTTTGAGGATATAATTCCTTACGGGTGTCCACTCAGTCATGGTGGTCATCATCAAGTTTCTCATAGCCTCCTGCCTAGTAGCCCGATTCTAGTATCCGAAGAGTTCCTTGAGATTGTGCATCATGTCATAGGTGGTAGGCATGGCTTGATGTTGATGTTGCAGCACATTTAACATAGAAGACAAAATGAAACATCGCGTCATCTCATCTACCCTTACCCATTTCTTATGATATTCAATCTCCTCTTCACTAGAATCACTATTAGGCAGGCTTGGACAGATCTCAAAAAGTACGAACTTGTAACCTTCAGCAGTTAAGACAATGTCCAAGTTTCATTTCCAATCAATGTAATTGGGACCAATAAGTTTGTTTTCTTTCAATATCACATCAAGAGGATTGAAAGCCATTTGAAATCCTAAGAACCACAAAATATTTGGTCAAAATTTTATAATTTAAAATAATATTGATTTTTCAAACAATATCATTTAAATTCACCAACACCTCAAAACACCGTGAATTTTGAATGCCACGATAGTGTGGACGTATACAAATTCAAACATTTGTAAGAGGGGGTTTTACCCATTAATTTTATTATCTTGTCAACCTGACTTTATGACAAATAAAATTAATAGTTGATTTTTCTTCGATCACACAAATAATAGCAGTGACTCCGATGGGGACGATACAATTAAATACACCTAAGTGTATACCATTACTTGATACTTAGTCCATTAAATAGGATTCCCCCCCCATTCAAATGGAGAAGATCACACAAACCTAAATAATTTCCTATAATCATCCATAAAGAAAGTTTGATCTAGTGATCCGCAAACAAACTCATCCGATGTGGAGGAAGACACTCAAAGCCAACGCGCAAGTTTGAATGCATCACTTACAAACCAGTAATGGAGACCGTGGAATTTAAATAATTCCTCTCCCACTTAGTTATTTAAAACGAGGAATTTAACATGCGCACACACACACACACACATCACATATAAATAGCATAAAAGGTAAAAAAATATGAAAAATAATTTTCTAACTATTATGGTCTCATCCATAGCTGTCCTCCGTGTGCCACCAACCCTAGCCGCCGCCAACGGGTCATGTTGTCGTGCCTATCTTGCTTCCTTCTCCGCTACGCCTCTGGTCCTCAAATAGCACCACGCCCCACAAGGATACGTTCCGCGACAAAAATAAAATTTTACATTTATCGATCCTATATTCCACAAGGGAATGTACATGTAATCTAGATCGAACAGAATGTAAAATCCTAAAACTAATACAGCTCCTGCTGTATTTAATAATTACAATCATGCATACACATAAAATACCCTCGACATACCCGAGGGTCCAATCACATAAACACAAAAGGGTCATAATAGATAGAACTAGGATACCTGCAACCACAGAGTTAATCTATTTGCACATCCTACTATTATCCTGCCTAAATATATGTATGAAAAATGCATAATTTAACTGAAAATCAAACACACAGGGGCAGAAAACTAGCTCTGATACCAATTGTTGGGTGCTACTTGGAATTCTGTTCTATTTTCCCTGTAAAAAAATTTGTACAAGTTCAGGACTTTTCCTAGCAGCCCATGTGCTCTACATAAGTTAAACTTGGATTGCAAACGAAACTTAACATTTTTAATCCAAGTTGTTCTTCAGAAGTTAAACTTGGATTGGAAATGGAACTTAACATTTTTTACTCCAAGTTCAACCCATGTGTTCTTCAGAAGTTAAACCTTATTACATAAGTTGATTAAATATCTATTTCAAAGATTGGCTTCCAGGTTAAACATGGTGAGGCACTCGGCCTTCTTGGGTATGGGATCATCCACCACGTCCTAGACAAATCCTTTCAAAGAAATTGAATATTTAAACTTCTTACAGTAACCTTAGGTTTAACTACAATAGAAACACAAAATTGAAATACAAAATCGCTAGCCTCTTGTGTTGGTATTTCAGGATCCACACAAAGAAAAATTAAACTAGTTTCGCTGTGGAATAAAGAACTAGTTATACCTTTATTTGTATCTTAAATACCTCTTGATCTTCTGTTGTATTCCTCTCTTCCTCTTGGATGTCGTGTGGGCGATAATCTACCAAGACAAAGACACCCGACCTTCTCCTTCTTTTCCAAGCTTTCGGCCACCAAAGAATAAAAAGGGAAGAGGCCTCCTTCTTCGTCTTCTTCTCCTCCAAGCAACCGGCCACAAGGTGAAGGTGCTTCTCCAAGTGCTGCCGACCCTTATGAAGAGGAAACAAAAAAGAGGGAAGAGCCAGCCACAAGAAATTAGAAGAGGAGCCTTGGTTATTTTTGAGAGCATCCCCTCCTCCTCTTTTATAATCTTTGCTAGCAGCTAATAAGGGAAGTTTTTAATAAAATTTCCTTTTATTTGCTATTGTAGATGGTTACAAAAAAGGAAAGATTTTAACAAAATTAAAATCTCTCTTTTAAACCATTGTAAATAGCTAAAAAGGAAAGATTATAACAAAATTTTATTTTAAACAAAATCTTCCTTTTATTCCTATAATGGTTGGTTACAAAAAATAGAAAAAAATTTAACAAAATTAAAAAAAAAAAATTAACCATTGTAGATAACTACAAAAAAAGAAAGATTTTAACAAAATTAAAATCTCTCTTTTAATTCATTGTAGAAAGCTATAAAAGGAAAGATTTTAACAAAATTTTATTTTCAACAAAACTTCCTTTTCTCTTCTTGTATAGTCGGCCCCATGCTTGGGCACCAAACATGGCTTGCCCGGGCCACATCTTGGGCACCAAGAGGGCTTTGGCCGGCCCCTTGCTTGGCCACCAAGCAAGGATGTGGTCGGCCCCTCAATTGGGTAAGAAGAAAAATCAAAATGGGTGAACGCGAGGCTTTATAGAGGCTACTATTGGATCAAGAAGCACTAGAGGGGGGAGGGGGGTGAATAGCGCTCGTGGCTATTTCGTTCGATTCGTAAAACTATCGGAGTTAAAACACGCAGCGGAATTAATAACAAACACAGAGACACAGGGGAATTTACTTCGTTCGGAGCCAAGATCGACTCCTACTCGAAAGCCCGCGATCCTTGATCGCTTTCCATGGGCAACAACTAATAGCTTGAATGGAATTACAAGTGAAGTACAATAATCAATAAGAAATAATTAAATTATACCGACGACAATATGAATAACTGAAGATTCGGAGCTCCGGGTCGTCGGGGGGTCGTCGCAGCACTTCGGGATCGTGTCGTTAGTAGCTAGTCGCCGAAGGATTGCTTAGAGTGAGTTTTTTTGAGCTGCTGGTCGAAACCCTCTTATAAAGGGTGTTCAAGGCGCCTTGAAAGCCATTCAAGGTGCCTCCATCCCGCCGAGTCGCACACGTGGATCAGCACAGACATGGTCGAACTCTATCTGGGTTAAGGCGCTTTTAGCCTCTCCAAGGCACCTTCAACCTTCGGTCCAAGGTGCCTTGAGCTTCATTCAAGGCGCCTCCAGTCTGCTGCGCTGGATTTTCCTGGCTCGCACCCGAGGCGCCTCCAAGCTTCATGGAGGCGCCTCGGACACTGTTCATCCGAGGTTAACTTGTGCTCCTTTGGTCCTGCAAAAGTGTTAGTCCCAAACACATACCCTGCAAAACAAAGTTAGCACAAAACAACAGTAAATATGATAACATAATATAATGACAGTCTCCGGACTGTCCGAGTCTGACTTCGGATTTCCAACCGGAAACCCTAGGTCGACTCGATGCCTACTGTTCCCTCTATGGGGAATGCGTCCTCACCTACTCCACTCAGGAGATTTACCATATGCTAGTGCGATCCTCTAGATCGACTGGACTTTTGCTCGGTGCTCGATGCTTCCGGACTTTCTGCTGGACTTCCGCTTCCCGGCTGGTCCAGTCTTTCACCTGGTTCGCGACACCTGGACTTTCCACCTAGGGTTACCCCCCCCCCCCCAGGACTTTTGCCTGAAGCACTCGACCCACCAAGACTTTCCGCATAGGGTTACCACCCCCTATGACCTAGGGTTACTACCCCCTAGGGTTTTTACCTTGCCTAACCACAGTTAGGTCTTTTCCTGAAACACTTAACAGACTTGTTAGATCACAACACACCTTAATTTTGAATCCTTTGTCATTATCAAAACTCAGGTTTGATCGTCGGATGCTTCCCGCACCAACAATCTCCCCCTTTTTGATTATGGCAACCCAAATTCAAAGTTAAGAAAAACAAATGCATATATATTAAAAGGTTTTAAGTGATCAAGCTTAAGTATTTAAATTCAAGTAAAAGCATAACTTAAGCTAACACTTTAAACTTTGTGAGGCTCTCCCTTAATACAAGGATTTCTTTTTGAATTTGACTAACTTTTACTTTTGAATTTCCCTACTCTCCCCCTTTGCCATTTATCAAAAATAAGCCAGTTTTAAGCAATTTTTAATTTTTCTTATTGAAAAATAGATTAGGCTTGAAAGACTAGATAAAAGAAAATTTGACTTCGGAAAAATTTTCACCTAAGTTTAAAAGGCTAATATATAGTAGACTGTGAAGGATGACTTTAGCCACTTTTGAAACTTAGTTGTTTTTGAAATATACTTAGTTAAATTTTGAAAATCTTAAAGAAAATTGAAGTCTCTTTTAACTTAAAAAAATATTTTGAAAGCAATGATTTTTAATTCTTTTAGGTAAAAATAGCTTAACAAGAATTTATAAAAAGTTAGATTTTGTTGGGTTTTTCGGGCCGCGAAAACCGCTTTTCGCGTCGCGGAAACCCCGAATCACCCATAGCCGTAGATCCGTGCAAGGAAAACTGAACGAAAATTCCGAGTACGAGTTTTACATATCTTTTTAGATCTACTCCTAGATCTACATGTTAAGAGCTTTACCCTTATTGTGTGCCCTTTCGCGTTCCCGCTCGTCCAAAGAGTTGCCGGATCTCTAGACCGTCAAGCGTCGGTCCTCTAGAAGTATCCACACGGACACGTAGGTGGAGAAAAACCTCACACAAAGGTGTGCTAGCACCTTAGTGAGATTCGGCCAAACAAGGAGGAGAGGGAGAGGGAGAGCTTGAGAGGAAGGAGGAAGAAGATACCCACTTGAATGAAAAAATCAATTCCCATTCAAAACCTAAGTGGCCGGCCACTTCCCTTGTGTAACTCCCCATTAAATGCAATTAATGTAAAGTTATTAAGAAAATGGCTTTGTAACTTCCATGAGGTGGCAACCATGATGATGTGGTGCATCATCATTGGTCCACATCAATGCCAACTCACTAATGAGGTGGCATAAAGTCAAGTCAAACTTGACTTTTAAACTTCCTCTCAAGTCAAGTCAAACTTGATCAAATCTCTTCCATGGTTGATCTAATCTAACAATTTGATTCAAGTCAACTTAATATAATGAATCTAATTCATTAAATTAAGTTGATTTAATGAGTCATAATCTAAATTAGACTCATTGAATACATGAATCAACTTGAGTCCAACTCAAGTTAGCCCAATTAGGATTACTCTTAATCCAATTTGATTCATCAAATGAATCTAATCCTCTTGGTTCATCATATGAACCTAATCTCCATCTAATTGTCCTTAGTGTGTGACCCTATAGGTTCTTGTAACGTTGGCAATGCCCTAAACACATTTAGGAGCATAAGTAATGAGCGGTATCTAGCAACACATCATTACTACCCAAGTTACAAGAATGTCGAGATCCGACATCACCTTGTGACTACCAATTGTGACTTCTCACAAAATAATGACAAGTGTCCTTCTATCCTAGACATCTAGATTGATCAATATGAGGCATAGACCGTGTCATCCTCTAATCAATCTAAATCTTGAACCCCAAGTCGACTCACTCAATCAAATGAGCTCAACATCTCATGTTGACTCATTTGGGCATGGCCATGCACTTAGTGGTCTCACTCTATCAAGAATATTGATGTCGCTCCCGTCATATGGGAGGGATAGATCCCATCTACATCACTCACATCCCTCTGCATAATTTGTTACATACCCGGTAATCACCTTTATAGTCCACCCAGTTACGGGTGACGTTTGACGAAACCAAAGTACATAACTCCTTATGTAGGGATCCATGGTGACTTCAGGTCTAAGGACTAATAGTCATACTAATGGCCACATGAGAAAGTATATGACACTCATATAACGATCCATGATACTTTCTCATGGCGGGTCATTCAGTATACATTCTCCAATGTATACCCATGTGTCAGCTTGATATCTCTATATCCATGACTTGTGAGATCAAGTCATCGAGCTGACCTACATGCTAGTCTTATTGCATTAACATTGTCCCTGAATGTTAATACTCAACTAGGAATGATTTAGAGTAGTGTTTCCTATATCATCTCACTATCGATTCAACTAATCGATTGATATAGGTATGAACCTTCAACTCAAGGACGCTATTATACTTAGTCTATTTGGCACTAATACAAATAAGTATAATAACCAAACAAATGTCTTTATTAATATACAAGAATATGATACAATGAGTCCATACAATCATCAAATGATTGGCTCTAGGGCTCTAACTAACAGATTTGAAGGTTGGCTAAGTTTGAAAAAGTTTGAAGGTTTCTATATGAACTACTTAGCTTAGTCTTTTGTAAACATTGAATTTTGAAAATAGAACTTAAGTTAAAAATACACTTAGCTTAATTTGAATAAAACAATACTTATTGTTGAAAATATAGGAGTAAGAACTTTTTAATTTTAGGACGAAGAGGGAGACACTAAATATTTAGTCTATTTAATCAAATTGGTTGGTCCTTAAGTCCAAGCATGAGTCAAGTTAAATAGCAATCAAATTACCTAATTGATTTTGATCAAGTACTAGAGCCCTAAAGTACAAGCATGCTTAACCTTAATATTTATATTTCCTTCACCAACTGTCTAACCTTTAGCTACTTGCTGATTGCCTAGAGGCCAGCAGCATTCACTTGGTTAGTCAAGTTAAGTCATTTACTCCAGTTACATTTGACTAAGGCTGGAAGACTTGACTTGATTGCTGTTAATAAAGTATTTAACGCCCAGACTCATATTCATGCACAGAAATAAGCATTCTTGAGTCCAAACTGTACCCTATGCATCTCACACCATTCTATGTTTTCAAACACAAGCAAGGTATACCTAGGTGTTTGTGAGATGCTCTGGCTTAAATCTAGGGGAACTGGATTTCTAGGGTAAAAGCCTAGGCTAAGTCCAATAGTTGAAAATTCTAAGAAAATGGGATTTTAAAATCATTATTTTTCCTAGATTTTGAAAAGAACAAGAGAATGAGTTTTGAAGTAAGACAATGAATTTTGAAAATTAATATCTATTCTACCCAACATGTAACAACCCAAATTTCCTCAATTCGAGTCCTAAAAGTAATTTAAAAATATTTAAAAATGCTATAGAAATATTCTAGGAATTTTTACAAATTTTTAGAGTATTTTTATGCAATTTTTGGAGGTCGTTTGGTATTTTTACTAAACAAAAGAAGTTTCGACAAAAAAATGTCCAAGCCGAGAATCGAACCCGCGACCTTTGACTCGGTCAAAACGTAACTAACCAAGTGTTCTGAAGGTATTTCGTGAAAGAGTAAGGCAGCGAGATATATTTAAGGTATAGTATTTAACCCTAGTTATAAGAGAAGAAACTTAGGTATTAACCCTAACTCCCGAATTCTTTCTCTCTTTCTCTCCTTCCTCTCGCGTCGGCGCTTCTCTCAGGTGAAAACGCAGCAGCAGCTAGGGCACGATTCTGATGGCCGGCGGGTGGCTAACTCCGGGGGGGTTCTTCACCGTCGTGATCCTCGCGTCAAGGAGGAGTCGTGAGCGCAAAGCAGGGGTTGAGAGCTCGAGTGTACCGAACCCTTGAAGTTCCTTCCTCCGATTATGAGTCCAAGAAAGCATAGTAAGTCGCTTAATCACCTGCGGTAAGAGTGGTTCTGGATTCGATTGATGTTTCCTTGTGTCTTTTGATTTTTGAAGCATGTTGTGAACTTGCTGCCATGTTGCTGCCGTGAGTTTCATTAGGGATACAAGATGGGAATTTGTTTAGGTTTTGATTTTGGGTTGCTTTACAATTAGGGTTAAGCTGTGAAGGTGTTATATAGGTCTGTTTTAACTTTACAGCAAGGTGAATTTGATCTTATGCAAAGAAAAAGGGGCACGAGTAACTCCCTTTGGGTTGCTGCGCAATTCGGCTACTTAGCTGAACATAAGAAGGCCTAGAATTGTTGAATAACATGTAGTTTCCTTTATGTTGTTACCTTACTATTGCTTACTGTTAATTTAGAGTTGTTGTATAGTTTGTTGCGCTACGAAGTGGGCACGAACATCCCTTACTATTTGTTTCGGTTGTGCTATACAATGAACAAGAACCGTTCATGGATTCTATACCATCTTTAGAGCTTATAGTGCAGATTTAGATTAGCATAATGTAGTGCAGATTTTGTTAGTTATGTATGCAGAATTGCAATAATAGCGCAGATTTTTATAAGTATTGTACGCAGATTTTTGATAAGTATGACATGTAGATTTTTAATAGTATTGTACGAAATTTTGCTGTAGGGTTGATTTTACTCTAGTTCCCCTTTTCATGTGTACAAGCTCTTAGTTGTCTCTTCCAAAAGTTGTTATGTGAACCATATGTTGAATGACAATATACTCCCCTACATGTTTGCATATTTCAGCTTTAAACTCTCTTAATAGTTATGCTTACGAAACTTATGCTATAGGTGTTGGACTTTATTCCAGTTCTCTACCATGTGTGCTAGCTTTTAGATTGAATTATGATGAGTTTCTATTTTCTTTGATAGGCTTGAAACTCTAGACAGAATTAAGCAAGCTGAGATTTGATTTCTATGTTGAGTTTGGTTCTTCAAGATAACTTTAAGCCTCTAGATAGATTTGGGTGCACGTACCATGAACAAATAGTTTGCTTATGTTTATCCCTGCAGAATTTTAGTGCAGTTTAGATCCCCTTGTAGTGCAGAATTTTAGCGCAGTTTCTTTAAGAAACTCGTGCGTTAACAAGTGCGGATCATATTCGAGTTTTCTTTTGTGTCTATGCATGAATGTGTGTTATTTAGATAATTTCACTTATAGATGCATATGGAAAAGAAAATACCCTAACAGTATTTTGGGTTTAAGAAAAATATAAGAAATATAAAGAAAAGAAAGAAAAAGGCCAAGGCCTTAAGTAGATCCCAAAGTCAAGACTTTAGGGATTTTGGCACATAAGGTGCTTTTTAAAATGTCAAGACATTTAAAGAAGAAGTAAATAAGTATTTTATTTTTTTTTAAGAGGCTAGTACCCGACTTCCGAGGTTGTCGTTAAATAAATCCAGGTGATCAATTTCGAGGTTTTAGCCCTGGTAAGACTGAGGTCTTTACCCTCGTAGGACTGGTGGTTCGCTACCTTAGTTTCTATTAGGGAGCGCGCTTTGGTACTAAGCCTGGGCCCAAGAGAAGTTGATAACTATTTTGAAGTATTATAAGTATAAGCTTTTGAACAAGTAAAATAAGTTTCACATAAGTATAAAAGTATAAAAGAATAAGTTTTAAACAAGTGAGATAAAAGAATAAGTTTAGAACAAATGACAAAAGTTTCACTTTGTTTTAAAATCAGTAAGTTTAGCTTTCTTTTGTTCTAGCATATTATTTAGATTAGCTTACTGTTATTTGCTATTAGAAGAGCATGAGTAGCTTTACATGTTTAGCATTTCAGTTTGTTATGATTCTTTTACTATTAGAAGAGCATGAGTAGCTTTACATGTTTAGCATTTCAGCTTATTTGATTCCTTTACTATTAGATGAGCATGAGTAGTTTTCAGTAAGCATTCAGTTAGTTTATGTTATAGATATATGTACATGCATATCGAGATTTTGTGAGTTAGATAGCGCTTACTAAGCAATTTTTCTTATAGATTACATTTCCTCTTACTGCAGATGCAGGAAAGGAAAAGATTTAGCAAAGGAAGGCGACAAGGTGGCGCGGATGGTGTGTGATGCCAGGACTATGGAAGTCTTGGGACTTAGTTTAAGAATTTGTTAGATTAATTCTGTATATAGGTTGATAAGAAAATTTTAGAGTAAGAAGTTGTATTTTATTTTGTTTACGCTATTCATTATTTGCATGATTTGATTTTATTAAACTGCGTGGTGATATTATTTCTTTTGTGTGTTTGATATATGTTCCAGCCACTTGTGGCTGATGTATATTAAGTTTGTATCTCAGTTTAAGGTCACCGGTACAGGGGAGACTCTGTCGAAATTTTTCGGTAGGGATTCCTTGTGGTTTCGATCATACCGGTTAAGTAGAGTTAATAGTTAAGTAACGGTCACCTTAGAGAATAGTAAGAAGGGTGGTCGTTACACAACACATCCCTATTTATCTTCTAAGTGCACTGAACTCAAGTTCAAGTAAGGGTTTTGTGAAAATGTCAGCTAGATTTGATTTGGACTCAACATAGTTGAGTGCAAGTTCACCTTTAGCTACATTATCCCTTACAAAGTGGTGTTTTACCTCTATGTGTTTAGTCCTAGAGTGGTGAATTGGATTTTTAGTTAGATTAATTGAGCTTATATTGTCAATTAAGATTTTTGTATTTTTGTATTCTAATTCATAGTCTTTTAAGGTATGCATCATCCATAAAAGTTGAGAGGCACACTCTCCTAGGGTTATGTATTCAGCTTCAGTGGTGGATAGAGCAACCCAATGTTTCTTTCTGGTTGACCAACTTACTAGGCACTGACCTAGGATTTGGCAGCTACCACTTGTACTTTTTCTGTCTAATTTACATCCGGCATAGTTTGAGTCAGAATAGCCAAACAGGTCAAAGGTGCTAGTTCTAGGGTACCAAAGTCCTATATTGAGGGTGCCTTTTATATATCTAAGTATTCTTTTAACATATGTTAAATGTGATTCTTTTGCACAAAATTGGTATCTTGTTCACATACCAACTGCAAATATTATATCTGGTCGACTTGCAGTTAGGTAGAATAGGCTTCCTATTATACTTCCATAGTACTTTGGGTCTACTGATTTTCCTTCTGGGTCCGAGTCAATGTTGATGTTAGTGGCCATTGGGGTATTTATGATTATTGAGTTTTCCATGCCAAATTTTTTAATTAGTTCTTTAGCATATTTGGTTTGGTAAATGTTGATTCCATCTTTTGTTTGTTTAATTTGTAAATCTAACAAGAAATTTAGTTCTCCAACCATACTTATTTCAAACTCATTTTCCATTACTTTAACGAATTCTTTTAGAAATTTAGAGTTAGTTTAGCCGAAAATTATATCATCAACATAGATTTGGGCTATGAAGATGTCTTTTTCTATAGTGTTTACAAATAGAGTTGGATCTATGTGACCTTGGTTAATGCCTTTGGATGTTAAGTAATTAGATAGTCGTGCATACCATGCTCTAGGAGCTTGTTTAAGTCCATATAAGGCCTTTTTCAATTTAAATACATGATTAGGGTAGTCTAAGTCCTCAAATCCTTGGGGTTGGTTTACATAGACCTCTTCTTTAATGAACCCATTTAGGAATGCGGATTTTACATCCATTTGGTACAACTTAAACCCTTTATGTGCTGTATAGGCTAGCAGCATCCTAATGGATTCGAGTCTAGCTACTGGTGCATAGGTTTCGTCATAATCTAAGCCTTCAACCTGACAAAAACCTTTGGCTACTAGTCTGGCCTTATTTCTAACTATTTCACCCTGATCATCCAATTTGTTCCTAAATACCCATTTGGTGTCAATTATGAACTTATCTATGGGTTTAGATACAAGTTCCCAGACTTGGTTTCTTTCGAATTGTGCTAGCTCTTCCTGCATAGCAATGATCCAGTCTGGGTCGTGTAGGGCCTCTTCTATAGTCTTAGGCTCAATCTTTGAAATAAGGGCAATTTGACTTAGGTTCCTATATGAGGATCTGGTTCTGACTCCTAGGTTTGGATCACCCAAAATTTGGTCAGGTGGGTGAGAGGTACTCATTCTAGTTGGTCTTATATTTGGGTCAGAAATTGATTCCTCTGGTTTATTAGTGTTGGGATGAATTTCAACGTCTTCAATGATTCTTGGATTAATGTCAACATTTTCATTTAAGTTAGGTAGATTATTTTCTTCATCAAATATTATATTAGTTGTTTCTTCAACTTTCAGGGTATTTTGGTTATAGACTCTATAGGCCCTACTGGTTGTGGAGTACCCTAAAAAGATTCCTTGGTTTGATTTGGGTGTAAATTTTCCTAAGTAATCTTTAGTATTTAAAATATGAACTTTACACCCAAAAACTTTTAGGTAGTTTAGGTTGGGAATTTTATTATAATACATTTCATAAGGAGTTTTATTGTGATATTTGTTAATTAGAATTCTATTTTGAATATAATTTGCTGTATTTATGGCTTCGGCCCAAAATTGATGACTTAAGTTATATTCATTTAGCATTGATCTAGCGGCTTCTTGTAGGGTTCTGTTTTTACGTTCCACTAGAACGTTTTGTTAGGGGGTTCTAGGACATGAAAATTCATGTTGGTATCCATTGATTTTACAGAATTGGGTAAACCTATGATTTTCAAATCCCCCCCCCCCACCATGATCACTTCTTATTCTTTTAATTTTATATCTTTTTCATTTTTCTATTAACTTGCAAAAATTACTAAATTCTTCAAAAGTTTCATCTTTTGTTTTTAGAAATTTTACCCAAGTGAACCTAGAGTAGTCATCAATTATTACTAAGCAATACTGGTTCTTGCTTAGTGACTTGGCTCCATGTGAATCAAATAGGTCAAGGTGAAGGAGCTCAAGTAAAGAGTTAGTTCTTTCTAGATTAGTCGATTTGTGGGATGACTTGGTTTGTTTTCCTTATTGACAAGCATTACAGATTGAGTTTTCAATAAATTTTAATTTGGGCAAACCTTTAACTAGACCATTTTGACTCATTTTTTAAATGAGTCTAGTGTGAGTGTGACCCAACCTTCTGTGCCACAACTCAGTTTCCTCTTCTTGTGTTAGAAATGTAAAATACCGGAAAATAGAGAATAATAATAAGGGAATTTTTCGAAATTTTTTGGAAATTTTTCAGGAATTTTTCGGAGCTCGTACGGATGAGTTAACAGGGATAAAAATGGGGCCGAGAAAAACCTGTTTAGGCTACCCATTAAAGCGAGGAAATGTTATTTTCTTAATTTCCTTTTCTATTTTCCTTTTCTTTGTTTTCTTTCTTCTCTTCCTCGCCGAAAACCTGCGCGCCCCTCTTCTTTTCCCGTCGCGACCGTGCCCTAACCGCTCGGCGGTTCTCCTCCTTTTTGCTTCCCGAGCCGCTTCCACAGCCGACGCCCTTCTTCCCTCTGTGCTGCCACTGAAAACTAGCACAGCCGACGCCTCTACAGCCAACGCCTCCTTCTTATCTCACCTCCACTCGTGCCCTAGACTTGGTTCACCGCCGCTCTAGCGAGTTGGTCTTCAACCAAAGGCAAAACTCCAAGCTCTAGTGGCTTCACCGTGACCTATACCTCACCATCGGATCTTCCTGCTTCGCCACTAGCCGCCGCCAGAGAGAAAACAAGGGGTATCGAGTGGGTAAGGTTTATTGGGTATTTGGATTTTTATTTTTGTGTTGGAATGATGGGTTAATCCCTGTGGTACAGTGATTGTGTGTTCTCCGCAGCAACTATTCACAGTTTCTGACAATGAATCTCCGACAACGGGTATATCTTGCAGTAAGAACGACTATAGATTTTAAGGTATGACATAGGGATTTGATTTATGTTGTTGATCATGTATAGGTTGAATTAGTTATGAGTTGGAATTAAGAAATAGATTGTTATGTGTTGATTAGAGTTCATTAATTGTGTTGGATGGATTAGTCGGATCCAATTTAGAACTTCTTAAATTGGATTAGAATTTAGTTTGGCTAATTGTGGTATGATAGAATTAGCTAAACTAGAAATTATGTTTGATATCCAAGGACTTTGACGCGAGACGAGTATTTCGACTTCTGGTTTGGACTTTTCGATTTGGAGGCGGGCCTCTTGACTTATCTTTTATGATATTGTCAATTGGATATGCATAGTATTTTATAGCTACAAGCAATGATCATGTTTGTCTTTGGTATGTCACGGTTTGATACCCATAGCATGTTCTATTTTGTCGCTTGTTATGTATCCATGTTTATACCTCGTGATTATTGCCATGAGTACCTTAGTTCCTAGAGTAAGTGACATATCATGCTTTACTGAGTTTAGGACTAGATTCTAGATTTTATTATTTGGCATGTGTACCTATATTTTTATATCATATCTGATCTGTGTACCTAGACCCTTTTGCTTTGATCCATGTATATTGTTGGTACATATTTTATGGAGGTGGATATGTTCAGGACCTAGGTTGTTATACCATAGAAGACCTGTATACCCTAGATCTGTGAATTTGACTTATTGGTACTAGGCTACACATTTTATAAATATATATGGATTTGGTTTAAGATATTGTCATGCTTAGTATCATGCACGATTCGCATGATTACATGCTGCGCGATAGTCTGCTCCATTATTATTGAGCACATCGCCAGTTACATCACTGTCGGTGCTCCGTTGGTCCGCTTATAGGTAGCGTGACGCAGCGTGGTAGCACGTCAGTTTGGCTCTGTCGGTGTTTCGTTGGTTCGCTCATGGGTAGTGTGACGCAGCGTGGTAGCACGTCAGGGATCCCTCCCCGTCATGGTGTACCGGGAGATGAGAGCATTGCGCTCCCCCATTTATGATATGGGGTAGGAGTATGTGTGTACTCCGACAGCATCCTGTCCACTCGGTCACTTATCAGGAGTAGTGACGTCAGAGTGCACGGTTGTCACAGCCCTACCCACTCGGTCTCACCATTGTGTGTGAGATGGCTGACTGGCGTCAGGGGTGACCATGTCATTGGCATCATACGCATTGATGCATTTATTGCTTGTGCTTGCTGCATTTATTTGTTGCATTTGGTTGGATGCATATGTTTGACATGCATACAGGATTTGTGACATTCTCGGTTTGACAACCCTTTTATTCTAGATAGGAGTTCCTGGTGAGTACAGCTTCCTCAGTTACCTTTCAATTTTGTATTTTTCCTATATATGATTAGGAAGCTGTATTCCATGTTTGTTGTTGTTAGATATATCTTACTAGGCATGTCTATTTGTATTCGCTGAGTTGTTGAACTCAGCCCCGTGGGACTATCTTTTTCAGGTACCAGGTTGTTTATGGAGTCGCTTGGAGCATCCTGTCTACTGGTCCCCATGTCACATCAGAAGACATGTCTTCGCTGTTGTCCATTTGTATTTTGGTATTTTGTGTATCTAGCTTGTGTTTCAATTTTATTTCTGGAGTGGTGTGTTGTTGTGTGGTATAAGCCTAGCCGCCTAGCAGTGTTTTGTTTTATTTTGTATGGGCTTGTCTTTATGTTTTTTGTCCGCTGAGTTGGTTTTGATTTCAACTGAGTGGGCTGATAAAAATATATATAACTGTGTGGTTATTGTTATATTTGTCCAGCCGTGTAGGCTAAGATTATTAACTGCGTGGTTGTGTATATATTCTAGCCGCATGTGGCTAATGTATATTGTGTCTGTAGAAATGCTTCAGATTGTCAGCCGTACATGGGAGGTGCTGCCAAAATTTTCTTCGGACCGGGACTCCCCCGGGGCGTGACAATTTAGTGGTATCAGAGCAGGTATACGATACTTGCTATGTGTTATGGATTTTCGAGATTTATCTGATACCAATTTATTTGGTATCAGAGCATGGTTTACGAGTTTTATATTCCGTGTTTTGGAACCTGGCAGCAGCAGGACATCTCCAAGCTATAGGAGGTATGTTGGTACACTATTATCTTACCTTTTTGTTAGTATATGGGTCATTGACTATTACAGTTTATGGCATGTATTTGAAAAATACCGAAAATATGCGAATATTTAATAGGGAATTTTTCGGAAATTTTGGAAATTTTTCTGGAATATTTCGGAGCTCGTATGGATGAGTTTACGGGGATAGAAACTGGGCCCGGGAAAGCCTATTTAGGCTACCCCACCGAATGAGGAAAAGTTTTATTTTTTTTCTTTTCTTTTGTTCTTTTCTTTTTGTTTTCCTTTATTTCTTTCCACCGTTTCCTTCTTCCCCGCAAACCTGTGCTGTGCCAAAACTGCTCCGAGGCAGTTCCTTCTTCTCCTCTTCTTTTATTTCCTTTCTCCTCTAGCGTGTCGACGCCGCCTCCCTTCCTCTTCCCTGCCCAAGTGCCGGCGATGTGCGAGCCACCGCCGACCGAGCCCATCCCGATCCTCTCCATCGCGGGGCGTTGATCCTTTCTCTTCCCTCTGCCCTAACGCCGACAGCCTGATTTCCTCTCCGACTCCACTGCTCGACGCCGACCCCTCTCTGCCCTAATCTTCCGGGGGAGTCTCTCTAGGAGTCGGTTGACACGTCTGTTGCCCACAGGTCTCACTGAGCAGAGCCCTAGCCGACGATCCACCATCGTCGATCTGCCCTTGTTGAGCTTAGTGGATCTGCCCGCAATCTCCACTGGCTGCCAATTGATTCTCTTCCATCTACTTCCCATCCCTTAGTCCTTAGTGATGAGATTTTCTTCCTCGCACATCACAGCAACATCCGGATTTGCATCAAAGAGGAAGCTCAGTTGGAATTTGGCTCTGGCGAGGGATTGGCTGTTCATGGATAGCTGATGCCACTAGATACTTTGCTTCGGCTGGTTCCCAAGCTCTAGGATCTGTAATGGACTTCTCATTTGGTTCGACATGAAGAATTGGCCAAATTCCCAAATAGCACTAGTTCGGTCTCCTTTACCGCAGTGAACGCGCTCCGACACTGATCAAGCAGGTAATCTTCTAGAAATTAATGAGTTGTTGGAGGTCAATTCATTGTTTTATCATACTGCTACAAATTAAATCAAAAGATAGTTGGGATTGGTCCGAATGGTGGAACGATTAGAGTTAATGGGTGATTAGTTGTTTATGTTTTAATAAGGGTTAATGAAGCTAACCCTAGATGGTCGGTGGATTAGAAATTTGTTTAGCTATTTGTTTATAATTAAATTAGCTAAACTGTACGATTTACCACAGGACTTTGACGCGAGACGAGTATCTCGATTACCAGATTTGGACATTCCTATTGGAGGTGGGTACTTTTGACTTTATGTCTTTGATATGCATAGTAGTGAATTTAACAAGTAGCAATAATTATATTCTCTTATTTGTTTCGGTTAATCACTACCCGATACCTGTTACATGATTGGTTGATTGTTTGTTTTGCATCTCATGTATTCCTTACCTATTGATACATGTTTATAGGGGTAGTGATATACCATGCTTCACCATGTTCAGGACCTAGGTTTTATACCTTCAGTGTACCTTTGATTTGATTCGTTGACCCATGGTGCACTTTTATATATATATGGATTAGCTTGGGATATTTTGTGGTTAGTGCCATGCACCATTTGCATGATTGCATGTTGTGCGATAGTCCGCTCAATTATTGTTGAGCACATCGCCAGTTACATGGATCTGCACACACCACCACTCAAGGGTTAGTGGTCGATTCAGGCAGAGTGTGTTGCAGCAGGGACTTTGTTTGGCTCAGTTGGTCCGCTCATGGGTAGTGTGACACAACGTGGTAGCCGGCAGGGATTCCTCCCAGTCATCGTGTACCGGGAGTTGAGAGCATTGCGCTCCCCCATTTATGATTTGGGGTAGGAGGATAGGTGTACCCCGACAACATCCCGTCCACTCGGTCACTCATCAGGAGTAGTGACGACAAAGTGCACGGTTGTCACAGCCCTACCCACTCGGCCTCACTATTGTGTGTGAGATGATCGGCTGGCGTCAGGGGTGAGCAGGACGCATCATTGGCATCATATGCATGATGCATTTATTGCTTGTGTTTATGCTTGCTGCATTTATATGCTGTATATTGTTTGGACACCTATGTTTGACATGCATACAGGATTTCTATGCCACCCAAACTGTTTGTCCTTAAACCAAGGTCCTGGTTATTACAGTTTTCTCCTGTTTACTTCAGTTGTATTTCATCCTTTTATATTAGGAGACTTTACGCATGATTAGTGCTAGATGTTATTTCCCTACTTTGCATATCAGTTGTACCTGTTGAGTGTTGGACTCACCCCGCCTCCATTGTTGTTATTTTTCAGGTTGATGCTGTCAGGAGAGAGTTCCAGTTGCTAGTCCCTGCAGATCTCAAAGATTTTGTTGGTCTTTTAGTTTTCTTACTTAGATTATGCTAAACTTGTTCTAGTTGATGGTATAGACATTGTATGGATTTTGTGATGTCGATGGATTTTTATTTGATATGTTTCACTACATGCCTGCCTGGACGGCAGAAGAGGTGAGTTTGTCGGATTTGTGTTTTATGGGTGTAGTGGAGTAGGGTTGGTTTCGAGTCGTGGTATTACTGTTTTGTTTACTTATATATAAACTGCGTGGATGTTTGTGTGGTTGTATTTTATTATTGTTTTTATTCTAGCCGCATGTGGCTAAGGTATATGAGGATGTAGAAAAGTTTCAGATTGTCCGCCGTACAGGGGAGATGCTGCCGAAATTTCTTCGGACAGGGACTCCTCCGGGGCGTGACAATTTAGTGGTATCAGAGCGCAGTTTTACGATCCTTTGTTTTCATATTTTTGATATTTGGGATAACCTGATACCATTTTATTTGGTATCAGAGCGCCAAGTTTGGCGATACTTGTTATTTTTCGTGTTACAGATTTTTGAGATTTAACTAATACCAATTTATTGGTATCAGAGCGGATTATGTTACATGCTTTTGGTGTTCTGGATATTTGTGTTAGCCCTAGTTTGCGAGTCAAACTGGGTAGTTATTTTGGATTGCATAGATTTTCCATTATGTATATGTTATGGATTTCTGTTTTGAATTTATATGGATTTCCAGTGATTTTCATGTTCGGAATTTTGAGGTCAGAAGTTGGGGACTGGACAACGAGGGAACATCTCCAGACAACATATAGGTATGATGTTTAATTTTATAGTTTATGACATGTATTAGCATTCTTTATTTAGTACCTGTCTGGTTGTTGTAACACATATTACATGTGATGGGTTAGCCATTGAGCATGGTTGACCTTAATAGAGATCAAGGATTATAGTCTCTGGTGATTTTTCATATCATACCATCAGTAGTTTTAGCTTCTGTTACTACTAGTAGAAGATGGAGGCACGTACCAGCCTCTGCTATTGTTAGCTGGGTAATGGATGATACCTACATATTCCTGTTGAGTTAGCCAGTAGAGTTTTTATAGTCATATCTTTTGGATATTAGGGTGCCCGATACGATGAAAATTGGTCATTGGGGAGTTATCATGTTTGATCATTGTTGAGAATGGTTTGAGGTTGAGGGATATTGTGAGATCAGATATTGTGATGTGTTGATTTCTAATGATTTATGAGAGTAAATGTTATGTGGTTGTCTGATGATCTATTAGTGGATAACTATTTTGATGATCTATTAGTGGATAACTATTTTGATGATCTATTATTTGGGTTGTCATTGATGGTGACATAGTGAGTGTCATGTATGATATTCACAGGTTTGATGATTATAGTTGGTGATTAGATTATAAATCGGGTGCTAGAGAGTTTACGGTTGAGTGTGCCTATGAGATTTTAATAAATCTGGTTAGTTGTGGTTAGTTAACAGGATGATAAAATTGATAATTGCTTCCTCTGATATTGGACTATGTGGATAAATAATGATTGATGTTTTGAATGCTAACTTGCTCTCATGGGGAGTAGAGACTTATTCATTTGATATTATGTGGGCTGATATTTTTGAGGATAAAAATGAGGGTGTCTTGATGTTCTTGATTCTAACTTTTTCTTTTGGGTCGTACACATTTATACATATGATATTAAGTGGGTTGGCATTTTCTAGTTTGAGTTGATGTAATTAGTGTTGAATTGACCCATGAACTGATTTAGTTATTTGACAATTTATTTGGGGGTCAAGTTGTTACTTGCTCTGGTGTCTATAAAGTTGGATCCCTTCGGATAGTTCTGTATGGATTATGGATCAATGAACTGGTAGGATTTTTGTTGTGCTGCCTTTGGTTGTTATAGTTGAAAATTTTTCTGGGTCTGCTGAGTGGATACGTTGACCGTTGTGTTTGTTTATACAAGAAATTCATTTCTCTTCTCAAATATATATAATCTTATTAAAATTTCCATGAAGCAAAATGTCTCTAAACAGTGTATGAGTCGGGAAAACTAAGCAGTATTCTAAAGATGTACTAAACCTATGTTTAGTATTAGATGGTTTCGAATTTGCATGGATTTCTTTCAAGTATTACAATTATAATGGATACATGTATGGAACATGATATCCGGTTGATTATGATTGGATTGGTTTGTGAATCCTGGCAAAATTTTTGATCATATAACTCCATATGAATTATTAGTAATGGTTTCAGATATTGAGGATATAAATTTTATTGAAGTGTTAAATGTAACCAATTTTTTTCATCAATGTTAAGGCTGGATGAAAATGGTTGAGTATTGTGTCGGATTTGGATAACATAGAAGGTAAAATAGGGAATGTCAGGTTGATTGGATTAAGTATGTTGATTTTTGCATATCTATGAGGTATGTACAGATGATTATTATGTGTTGTAGGAGTTCTTGATAGACGGTTTAAATTGCACGTAGTGGGTGTATACTTGTACAGTTATGATTATTGTGGGTTTCTAGTAGATTATACCCGAGTGGTTAGGCATACATGTCTGATTGTTTATTGGAGGTATTTCGTCGATTAAATCTATGTTGTGAAATGTGCACATGTGTTTGAATGTTTTATTGGAGGTATCTTATCGATTTAATCTGAGTTGTTGATATATACACACGAGTTCGGTAGGTATTGTTGGAGGTATCACACTAAATTATGCGTGTGCTATGAGTGTGTTTGGTGTACTAATTTGATGATTATGTCGATCATACCTATGTTGTGTGTGCACGTGTGCCTGGTGTATTGTTGGTAGCATCATGATGATTCTACCTATGTTGAATGTAGAATGTTAAGTGTCTACATTATGTTATTGGTTGTATTACCCTGTCAACTAATTCTCCTATTAGTGGGTGACCGATCCACTAGGATGATGATAGAGTTGACTATGGATTTGATTTGCTTACTAGGTTGTTATACATTAGACTACTCACAGTGATCTGTGGCAGAGAGATCTCGTGCAGTCTCTAGCCGGATAGTTAGGTGCCATGGGCACTTATGTATTGTTTGTGGTAGAGCGTTGCTCCCACACATGTTATGTATTGTTTGTAGTGGAGCGTTGCTCCCACCTATTGTGGATTTCTTGTAGCGGAGTATTGCCCCCATATATATATATATATATATATAATGTAGATACATATTACAGATTTAGCTGTGGTGGAGCGTTGCTCCCACATATTGAGGATTTCTTGTGGTAGAGCGTTGCTCCCACATATGTGGTATTCGTGTGATGGAGCATTGCTCTCACACTAGAGGATCTATTCTTTAGTGATTTATATCGTTGGTGATCAGATTTGTTTATTGTCGAGGATCTTATGGTTAGGAATGTCTATGATATGGACATTATGTGTCTTGGTTTTTACCATTAGGGCTTGCGGAGCCTTAGATGTTTTCATGGACTCGATGATTTGGGTATCCCTAGGATATTGGATCAGAATTCGTTATCGTTATTGACGACGTGGTGTTTTATTCCTGATCTGAGGTGTATCACGTACACTATCTTCGCATAGTTCTAGAGATGTTTCGACTGAAACGTCTATATGTGAAGATCAGTAGTGCGTATTTTGGTTGTCTTTTGTGAGATGTTTGAGACACACGGTCACCAGAAGGAGTATACCATGGATCCACAGGAGATAGAGGTTGTTACCGTTGGGAGTAGACGGAGTCTATAGAGAAGGCTCGCAACTTCTTTGGTTTGGGTCGATATTTCCGGAGATACGTTGAGGGTTTCTCTCGGATTGCTATGCGACTTACACGCTTGACCAGGAAAGGCGTGAAGTTCACTTGGATTGAGGATTATGAGATCAGCTTCCAGGAGCTGAAGCGGAGACTAGTATTGGCTCCGATTTTGGTTTTACCTTCTGAAGAGGACGGATTCGTGCTCTATACCAACGTATCTCTACAGGGTTTGTGCGCTGTTTTGATGCAGCACGGCAGGGTAGTCTCCTACTTCTCGGCAGTTGAAGGAGCATGAGGAGAACTACCCAGTACATGACTTGTGGCTGGCTGCCATTATTTTGCCTTGAAGATTTGGCAGCAGCATCTGTTCGGTATTACATTTGAGATTCTCACTGATCATAAGAGTCTCAAATATATATTTTTACCCAGAAGGAATTTAATCTCTGACAGAGGAGATGGATGGAGTTCCTGAAGGATTATGACTGTACGATTGACTATCACTTGGGGAAAACTAATATGGTTGCCGACGCACTCAGCTAGAAGTCTAGAGAGACTTTAGCTTGGCACCGAGTTGTGGTCACGGACTTGATTCAGGTTTTCTCCGAGTTAGACCTTGAGAAGTAGGGACAGACAGAGCAGGGTATTCTTGTTACCATAGTTGCTCAGTCGTCGATCAGGACGAGAATCCGACAAGCCCAGTTGTGGGGATCTCATAGAGCTCAGCATGAGGCAGAGTTGGTCCATACTATCAGACGGAGGATGTCAGAGGCATAAGACTGCAAGAAGAGTTATGTTGACCGGAGTCGGAGACTCTTAGAGTTCTCCATTTGTGACCATGTTCTACGAGTCTCATTCACGAAAGGGATGAAGAGATTTGACCTCAGAGATAAGCTAGCTCCGCGATGCATTGGACCTTTCCAGATCTTGGAGAGGATTGGAGCGGTAGCTTACCGACTGACACTACCACCGTCCCTAGTAGGTGTTCACGACATATTCCACGTATCTATGCTGAGGAGATATATATCCGACTCGACACATGTGTGGACCGATATCTTAGTTCCTATTTAGCCTAACGTTACCTATGAGGAGGTTCCGGTACGGATTCTGGACCAGAAGAAGCGTCAATTGTGGAACAAGACTATCCGGCTGGTTAAAGTCGGATGGTAGCATCATACGGACGAGGAGGCTACTTGGGAGCTCGAGGATATTATCCGAGCTCGATACCCCCACCTTTTCACTTGAGGCATGTGATTTAATTTACCGTTCAACATTTATACGCTCTACCTGTTGTTAGTATATGTTGATGGTAGATACCGAAATTTGGGGACCAAATTTTTATTAGTGGAGGAGAATGTAAAATACCAAAAATTGGCGAATATTTAATAGGTAATTTTTTGAAATTTTTGAAAAAATTTCGAAAATTTTTCGGAGCTCGTATGGACGAGTTTACGGGGATAGAAACGGGGCCCGGGAAAGCCTATTTAGGCTACCCCACCGAATGAGGAAAAGTTTTTTTTTTCCTTTTCTTATGTTCTTTTCTTTTTGTTTTCCTTTATTTATTTCCTCCATTTCCTTCTTCCCCGCAAACCTGTGCAATGCCAAAACTGCTCCGAGGCAGTTCCTTCTTCTCCTCTTCTTTTATTTCCTTTCTCCTCTTGCGTGCCGACGCCGCCTCCCTTCCTCTACCCTGCCCAAGCGCCGGCGATGTGCGAGCCACCGCCGACCGAGCCCATCCCGATCCTCTCCATCGCGGGGCACTGATCCTTTCTCTTCCCTCTGCCCTAACGTCGGCAGCCTGATTTCCTTTCCGACTCCACCGCTCGACGCCGACCCCTCTCTGCCCTAATCTTCCGGGGGGTCTCACCAGGAGTCGGTTGACACGTCTACTGCCCACAGGTCTCACTGAGCAGAGCCCTAGCCGACGATCCACCATCGCCGATCTGCCCTTGCAGAGCTTAGTGGATCTGCCCGCAATCACCACCGGCTGCCAATTGATTCTCTTCGATCTACTTCCCATCCCTTAGTCCCTGGTGATGAGATTTTCTTCCTCGCGCATCACAACAACATCTAGATTTGCATCAGAGAGGAAGCTCGAGTTGGAATTTAGCTCTGGCGAGGGATTGGCTGTTCATGGATAGCTGCACTAGATACTTTGCTTCGGCTGGTTCCCTAGCTCTAGGATCTGTAATGGACTTCTCATTTGGTTCGACATGAAGCCTTGGCCAAATTCCCAAATCGCACTAGTTCGGTCACCATTACCGCGGTGAACGTGCTCCGACACTGATCAAGCAGGTAATCTTCTAGAAATTAATGAGTTGTTGGAGGTCAATTCATTGTTTTATCATACTGCTACAAATTGAATCAAAAGATAGTTGGGATTGGTCCGAATGGTGGAACGAATAGAGTTAATGGGTGATTAGTTGTTTATGTGTTAATAAGGGTTAATGAAGCTAACCCTAGATGGTCGGTGGATTAGGAATTTGTTTAGCTATTTGTTTATAATTAAATTAGCTAAACTGTACGATTTACCACAGGACTTTGACATGAGACGAGTATCTCGATTACCAGATTTGGACATTCCTATTGGAGGCAGGTACTTTTGACTTTATGTCTTTGATATACATAGTAGTGAATTTAACAAGTAGCAATAATTATGTTCTCTTATTTGTTTCGGTTAATCACTACCCGATACCTGTTACATAATTGGTTGATTGTTTGTTTTGCATCTCATGTATTCCTTACCTGTTGATACATGCTTATAGGGGTAGTGATATACCATGCTTCATCATGTTCAGGACCTAGGTTTTATACCTTCAGTGTACCTTTGATTTGATTCGTTGACCTATGGTGCACTTTTATATATATATGGATTAGCTCGGGATATTTTGTGGTTAGTGTCATGCACCATTTGCATGATTGCATGTTGTGCGATAGTCCGCTCCATTATTGTTGAGCACATCGCCAGTTACATGGATCTGCACACACCACCACTCATGGGTTAGTGGTCGATTCAGGCAGAGTGTGTTGCAGCAGGGACTTTGTTTGGCTCCGTTGGTCCGCTCATGGGTAGTGTGACATAACGTGGTAGCCGGCAGGGATTCCTCCCCGTCATCGTGTACCGGGAGTTGAGATCATTGTGCTCCCCCATTTATGATTTAGGGTAGGAGGATAGGTGTACTCCGACAGCATCCCGTCCACTCGATCACTCATCAGGAGTAGTGATGACAGAGTGCACGGTTGTCACAGCTCTACCCACTCGGCCTCACTATTGTGTGTGAGATGATTGACTGGCGTCAGGGGTGACCAGGACGCATCATTGGCATCATATGCATGATGCATTTATTGCTTGTGTTTGTGCTTGCTGCATTTATATGCTGTATATTGTTTGGACGCCTATGTTTGACATGCATACAAGATTTCTATGCCACCCGGACTGTTTGTCCTTATACCCTGGTCCTGATTAGTACAGTTTTCTCCTGTTTACTTCAGTTGCATTTCATCCTTTTATATCAGGAGACTGTACGCATGATTAGTGCTAGATGTTATTTCCCTACTTTGCATATCAGTTGTACCTGCTGAGTATTGGACTCACCCCGCCTCCATTGTTGTTATTTTTCAGGTTGATGCTATCAGGAGAGAGTTCCAGTTGCTAGTCCCTGTAGATCTCAAAGATTTTGTTGGTCTTTTTGTTTTCTTACTTAGATTATGTTAAACTTGTTCTGGTTGATGGTATAGACATTGTATGGATTTTGTGATGTCGATGGATTTTTATTCAATATGTTTTACTACATGCCTGCCTGGACGACAGAAGAGGTGAGTTTGTCGGATTTGTGTTTTATGGGTGTAGTGGAGTAGGGTTGGTTTCGAGTCGTGGTATTACTGTTTTGTTTACTTATATATAAACTGCGTGGATGTTTGTGTGGTTGTATTTTATTATTGTTTTTATTCCAGCCGCATGTGGCTGAGGTATATGAGGATGTAGAAAAGTTTCAGATTGTTCGTCATACAGGGGAGATGCTGCCGAAATTTCTTCGGACAGGGACTCCTCCGGGGCGTGACAGTATTAGCATTCTTTATTAGTACCTGTCTAGTTGATATAGCATATATTTTATGTGTTAGGTTAACCCCTGATCATGGTCAACTTTAATAGAGATCGAGGATTACAGTCTCTTGTGATTTTCCATATCATATCACCAGTAGGTTTAGCTTCTGTTACTGCTAGTTGGATAGCAGATTGAGGCACATACCAGCCTATGCTATTATTAGCTAGGTAGTGACTAGTAACTATATATTCTAGTTGACTCAGCCAATAGAATATTGATATACTTTAGTTAGTTTTTATCGGTAGATGATTAATGTACTCTGGTTAGATCAGTCAATAGAAAACTGATTTACACATGTTGATTTGGGTAGTCGTGGATTGATATACCTTAGTTGCTTGTGGAGGATTAAGGTATTCTTGATTAGTTAGTAGATGATCGATTTAGTTTTATTGGTTCGATCAGTAGGGGATTGTCATACTCTATTTTTAGAGGTTCGTATCTTTGGGTTATTTGTGTTTAGTTGGATATTTTGAGCACATTTGAGTACAGGGTTTGTACCGACGTGGAAAAGAATGAATTAGTCGTATACCGTTATCGGTTTGGTCAATATATAGAAGATCGATGTATCCTATTCCATGGGTACGTTAATTTTAGATTGTATATACCTTGTTGGATAACATAGAAGGTAACATAGGGAATATCAGGTTGATTGGATTAAATATGTTGATTCTGCATATCTATGTGGTGTGTACATATGGTTATTAAGTGTTGTAGGAGTGTTATGATGGACGGTCTAATTGCATGTAGTGTGTGTATACTTTTCCAATTATGATTGTTGTGGGTTTCTAATAGATTATACCCTAGTGGTCTAATTTTTTTATTGGAGGTATTTTGTCGATTAAATCTATGTTGTGAAATGTGCACATGTGTTTAAGTGTTTTATTGGAGGTATCTTATCGATTTAATCTGAGTTGTGATTTGTGCAGATGTGTTCGATGTAATATTCGAGGTATCTTGTTCATTATATGATTGTTCTGAGTGTACACTTGTGTCTATTATGAATTATTGGAAGTATTATGTTGATTTTACTCTTGGCATAGGTGCATATATGTCATGTGAGTGTTGTTTGAGGTGTATTGTTTATTATACCTATGTTGATATATGCACACGGGTTCGGTATGCATTGTTGGAGGTATCACGATGATTTATACCTATGTTGTGAGTATGTTTGGTGTGTACTAATTGGAGGATTATGTCAATCATACATATGTTGTGTGTGCACGTGTGCCAGATGTATGGTTGGTAGCATCATGAAGATTCTACCTATGTTGAATGTAGAATGTTAAAAGTCTACATTATGATATTTGTTATATTACCTTGTCAACTAATTCTCTTATTAGTGGGTGACCGACCCACTAGGATGATGATAGAGTTGACTATGGATTTGATTTGCTTACTAGGTTGTTATACCCTAGGCTACCCACAGTGATTTGTGGTAGAGAGATCTCGTGCAATCTTTAGCTGGATAGTTAGGTGCCTTGGGTACTTATGTATAGTTAGGATGATGCCTTGCTCCCACATATTGCGGATTGCTTGTAGCGGAGCATTGCTTCCATATTTATTGCAGATACATGTTACGGATTATTTGTAGTGGAGTGTTACTCCGACATATTGAGGATTTCTTGTGGTAGAGCGTTGCTCCCACATATGTAGTATTTCGTGTGATGGAGCGTTGCTCTCACACTGGAGGATCTATTCTTTGGTGATTTATATCGTTAGTGATTAGATTTCCTGACTTGTTGTCCGGGATCTTATGGTTGAGGATGTCTAATTTACGAACATTATAAGTTCATGGTTTTATCATTTAGGCTAATAGTGCCCTAGATGTTATCATGGACTCGATAATTTGGGTATCCCTATGATATTGGATCTGAATTCGTTATCGTTATTGACGACGTGGTGTTTTATTCCTAATCTGAGGTGTATCACGTACACCATCTTCGCATAGATCTAAGGATGTTTCGACGGAAACGTCTATATGTGAAGATCAGTAGTGCGTATTTTCGTTGTCTTCTGTGAGATGTTTAAGACACACGATCACTAGTAGGAGTATACCGTGGTTCCACAAGAGATCGAGGTTGTTACAGTTGGGAGTTGTCATAGCCTATACATGAGACTCGCAACTCCCTTTGCCAAGCTAGTTATTACCGGAGGCTCGTTGGGGGTTTTCCACACGTTGCTATGCCAATGACACGCCTGACCAGGAAAGGCGTGAAGTTCACGTGGTTCAAGGACTACGAGACCAGCTTCCAGGAGCTGAAGCAAAGACTAGTGTTGGCTCCGATTTTGGTTTTACCTTCTGGAGAGGACGGATTCGTGCTCTATACCGACGCATCTCCACAGGGTTTGTGCGCTGTTATGCTGCAGCACGGCAGGGTAGTCTCCTACTTCTCGACAGTTGAAGGAGCATGAGGAGAACTACCCAGTACATGACTTGTCGTTGACCGCCATTATTTTTGCCTTGAAGATTTGGCGGCATTAGCTATACGACATTACATTTGAGATTCTCACTGACTATAAGAGTCTCAAATATCTGTTCACCTAGAAGGAAGTTTAATCTCTGATAGAGGAGATGGATAGAGTTCCTGAAGGATTTTGATTGTACCATTAGCTACAACCCGAGGAAAACTAATGTGGTTGCCGATGCATTCAGCTAGAAGTCTAGAGGGACTTTAGCGTGCCACCGAGTTGTGGTTACGGACTTGATTAGGGGATTCTCTGAATTGGGCCTTGAGGAGCAGGGATGGGCAGAGCAGGGTATTCTTGTTACCATAGTTGCTCAGTCGTCGATCAGGACGAGGATCTGAGAGACCAGGCTAGTGATCATCATTTGCAATTTATAGGCAGCCAGATAGCTTTCGGGTAACAGACCGAGTTCACACGAGATGAGGAGGGTATTATATACTTCCGAGGCAGATTATGCGTACCTCAGTCTCATCCAGTCTTACAGGAGCTACTTCAGGAGGCTCATCGCTCTCGATTTTTGGTCCACCAAGGCAGGACCGTATGTATCGAGATTTGAGGTGTTCCTATTGGTGGAGCGGTATGAAGAAAGACATTGCGTAAATTGTAGCGAGAGGTCTTGTTTGTCAGCAGGTGAAGGCAGAGCACCAGATACCTGCCGGATTATTTTAGCGGATTCCTATTCCTAAGTGGAAATGGGAACATATTACCATGGACTTTGTGGTGAGTCTGCCCAGGACACGACGAGGCTATGACGCAATTTGAGTAATCGTTGATCGATTAACCAAATCCGCGCATTTCTTAGCGATCTGGAAGACTGATTCACTGGATCGATTAGCAGATCTGTATTGCCGGGAGATCATCAGATTTCATGGTGTCCCTTGACTATTATTTCGGATAGAGACCCCGGTTCACGTCTCGATTCTGGCAGAGTCTGCAGCAGGCCTTGGGCACTCAGCTCTAGTTTTCTATCCGCAGACAGATGGACAGTCATAGCGGACCATTCAGACCCTAGAGAACTTGTTGAGGTCAGGTGTATTGGATTTTTAGTGGAAATTGGGAGGACCATTTTCCATTGGTAGAGTTCGCTTACCACAACAGCTTTCATTCGCCTATCCAAATGGCACCGTTTAAGGCGTTGTAGGGTAGACCTTGTCGGACACTCACCCTCTAGGATGAGGTTGGGGAGGCCTAGTTGTTGGGACCTCATAGAGCTCAGCATGAGGCAAAGTTGGTCTGTACTATCAGACGGAGGATGTCAGAGGCGTAGGACCGCCAGAAGGGTTATGCAGACCGGAGTCGGAGACTCTTAGAGTTCTCTGCAGGCGACCATGTATTTCTGCGAGTTTCACCCACGAAAGGGGTGAAGAGATTTGGCCTCAGAGGTAAGCTAGCTTTGCGATAGATTGGCCCTTTTCAGATCCTGGAGAGGATTGGAGCAGTAGCTTACCGGCTAGCACTACCACCGTCCCTGGCAGGCGTGCACGATGTATTCCACGTATCTATGTTGAGGAGATACGTACCTGACCTGACGCATGTGCTGACAGATATATCAGTTTCCGTTCAGCCTGACGTGACCTACGAGGAGATTCCGGTACGGATTCTAGACCGAAAAGAGCGTCAGTTGCGGAACAAGACTATCCGACTGGTTAAAGTCGGATGGCAGCATCATTCGGACGAGAAGGCTACTTGGGAGCTCGAGGATACTATCCAAGCTCGATACCCCCACCTTTTCACTTGAGGTATGTGATTTAATTACCGTTCAGCATTTATACTCTTTATCTGTTGTTAGTACTTGCTGATGGTAGATAACAAAATTTGGGGACCAAATTTTTATTAGTGGGGGAGAATGTAAAATACCGGAAAAAAGAGAATAATAATAAGGGAATTTTCTGGAATTTTTAGAAATTTTTCCGGAATTTTTCGGAGCTCGTACGGACGAGTTAACGGGGATAAAAACGAGGCCGGGAAAAACCTGTTTAGGCTACCCATTTAAGCGAGGAAATGTTATTTTCTTAATTTCCTTTTCTATTTTTCTTTTCTTTATTTTCTTTCTTCTCTTCCTCGCCGAAAACCCACGCGCCCCTCTTCTTTTCCCGTCGCGACCGTGCCCTAACCGCTCGGCGGTTCTCCTCCTTTTTGCTTCCCAAGCCGCTGCCACAGCCGACACCCTTCTTCCCTCTGTGCTGCCACTGAAAACCAGCACAGCCGACGCCTCTACAGCCGACGCCTCCTTCTTATCACCTCCGCTCGTGCCCTAGACTTGGTTCACCGCCGCTCTAGCGAGTTGGTCTTCAACCAAAGGCAAAACTCCAAGCTCTAGTGGCTTCACCGAGACCTATACCTCACCATCGGATCTTCCTGCTTCGCCACTAGCCGCCGCCAGAGAGAAAACAAGGGGTATCAGGTAGGTAAGGTTTATTGGGTATTTGGATTTTTATTTTTGTGTTGGAATGATGGGTTAATCGCTGTGGTACAGTGATTGTGTGTTCTCCGCAGCAACTATTCACAGTTTCCGACAACCAATCTCCGACAACGGGTATATCCAGCAGTAAGAACGGCTATAGATTTTAAGGTATGACATAGGGATTTGATTTATGCTATTGATCATGTATAGGTTGAATTAGTTATGAGTTGGAATTAAGAAATAGATTGTTATGTGTTGATTAGGGTTCATTAATTGTGTTGGATGGATTAGTTGGATCCAATTTAGAACTTCTTAAATTGGATTAGAATTTAGTTTGGCTAATTGTGGTATGATAAAATTAGCTAAACAAGACATTATGTTTGATATCACAAGACTTTGACGCGAGACGAGTATCTCGACTTCTGGTTTGGACTTTTCGATTTGGAGGCGGGTACCTCTTGACTTATCTTTTATGATATTGTCAATTGGATATGCATAGTATTTTATAGCTACAAGCAATGATCATGTTTGTCTTTGGTATGTCACGGTTTGATACCCATAGCATGTTCTGTTTTGTCGCTTGTTATATATCCATGTTTATACCTCGTGATTATTACCATGAGTACCTTAGTTCCTAGAGTAAGTGGCATATCATGCTTTATTGGGTTTAGGACTAGATTCTAGATTTTTATTATTTGACATGTGTACCTATATTTTTATATCATATATGATTTGTGTACCTAGACCCTTTTGCTTTGATCCATGTATATTGTTGGTACATATTTTATGGAGGTGGATATATTCAGGACCTAGGTTGTTATACCATAGAGGACCTGTATACCCTAGATCTGTGGATTTGACTTACTGGTACTAGGGTACACATTTTATATATATATATGGATTTAGTTCAGGATATTGTCATGCTTAGTATCATGCACCATTCGCATGATTGCATGCTGCGCGATAGTCTGCTCCATTATTGTTGAGCACATCGCCTGTTACATCACTGTCGGTGCTCCGTTGGTTCGCTCATGGGTAGCGTGACGCAGCGTGGTAGCACGTCAGTTTGGCTCTGTCGGTGTTTCGTTGGTTCGCTCATGGGTAGTGTGACGCAGCGTGGTAGCACGTCAGGGATCCCTCCCCGTCATGGTGTACCGGGAGATGAGAGCATTGCGCTCCCCCATTTATGATATGGGGTAGGAGTATGTGTGTACTCCGACAGCATCCTGTCCACTCGGTCACTTATCAGGAGTAGTGACGTCAGAGTGCACGGTTGTCACAGCCCTACCCACTCGGTCTCACCATTGTGTGTGAGATGGCTGACTGGCGTCAGGGGTGACCATGTCATTGGCATCATACGCATTGATGCATTTATTGCTTGTGTTTGCTGCATTTATTTGCTGCATTTGGTTGGTTGCATATGTTTGACATGCATAGAGGATTTGTGACATTCTCGGTTTGACAACCCTTTTGTTCTGGATAGGAGTTCCTGGTGAGTACAGCTTCCTCAGTTACCTTTCAGTTTTGTATTTTTCCTATATATGATTAGGAAGCTGTATTCCATGTTTGTTGCTGTTAGATATATCTTACTAGGCATGTCTATTGGTATTCGCTGAGTTGTTGAACTCACCCCCATGGACACTATCTTTTTTAGGTACCAGGTTGTTTATGGAGTCGCTTGGAGCATCCTTCCTGCTGGTCCCCATGTCACATCAGAAGACCTGTCTTCGCTGTTGTCCATTTGTATTTTGGTATTTTGTGTATCTAGCTTGTGTTTTGGTTTTGTTTCCGGAGTGGTGTGTTGTTGTGTGGTATAAGCCTAGCCGGCTAGCAGTGTTTTGTTTTGTTTTGTATGGGATTGTCTTTTTGTTTTTTTCCGCTGTGTTGGTTTTGATTTCAGTCGAGTGGGCTGATGAAAATATATATAACTGCGTGGTTGTTGTTATATTTGTCCATCCGTGTAGGCTGAGATTATTAACTGCGTGGTTGTGTATATATTACAACCGCATGTGGCTAATGTATATTGTGTCTGTAAAATGCTTCAGATTGTCAGCCGTAAAGGGGAGGTACTGCCGAAATTTTCTTCGCACCGGGACTCCCCCGGGGTGTGACAAGAAAACACTTTATTGAGGAAGTGGGTAGATCGATTGAGTACATATTATTTTTCCTAAGCCCTTTAAGTGTGATTTCAGGGTTTTCAATATTTTTAACTAAACAACTAGATTTGTCAAAGGTAACTAAGTATCCACTATCACACAATTGGCTTATACTTAGAAGATTAAAATTGAAGTTTTCAACTAATAGAACTTTTCGAATAATTAAATCGGAACTAAGTTCGATGATACCTCTTCCGATTACCTTAAGTTTGTCGTCGTTGCCGAATGCAACAGACCCTAAATTATTTAGTTTGAGCTTTGTGAACTTTAATTTATCTCCAGTCATGTGTCTGAAGCATCCACTATCTAACATCCACTTATCCGATTCTTTATGTTCCTACACATAAATTGTTTGAATTGGACTCTATTTGATGAAAAGAAAGTGAAGTGATTAAGCTTGAGTTTGTATTTGTTGAAACAAAGATCTAACTTTAGGTTTATTTTGAAGTTAATAATTTTAAAATAATTTTAAAATTAAGTTTTAAAACATTTTTAAAATGATTTTTTAAAAGATTTTTCAAATAATTTTGAAATTAAATTTTTAAAAGATTTTTAAAATAATTTTGAAAGATATTTTGAAATTAAGTTTTTAAAAGATTTTTAAAATAATTTTGAAAGTAATTTTGAAATTAAGTTTTAAAAGATTTTTTTTAATAATTTTGAAATTAAGTTTTAAAATTTTTAAAATAATTTTGAAAGTTATTTTGAAATTAAGTTTTTAAAAGATTTTTAAAATAATTTTGAAAGTAATTTTGAAATTAAGTTTTTAAAAGATTTTTAAAATAATTTTGAAATTAAGTTTTAAAATTTTTTAAAATAATTTTTAAAAGATTTTTCAAATAATTTTAAAATTAAGTTTTAAAAACATTTTTTTAAATAATTTTTTAAATATTTTTAAAATATTTTTCAAATAATTTTGAAATTAAGTTTTTAAAATATTTTTAAAATAATTTTGAAAGTAATTTTGAAATTAAGTTTTTAAAAGATTTTTAAAATGATTTTTAAAAGATTTTTCAAATAATTTTGAATTTATTTTCTATTTGGAAAAATAATATTAATTACGAATTTGAATTTGAATTAATTATGAATTTAATTTTGAATTTCAATTAATTATAATTATGAATTTAATTTTGAATTTCTATTCCTTAGTCATCTCACCTGATCCAAATTTTCAATCAGGGACTCTTATAATTTTTGTAAGATGAATTGAGGTTCAAGTATAGGATTATGTTTAATTTTGTGTTAGATTCAGGTTTAGCTTTGGGTTCAACAAGTAAGCATTCTTTGGATAAACTTCTGGACTATGGTGAGTCACAAGGAACTCATTAAAGTAACCATGCCTTTGAGGTTTTCCAAATAGTCCTACCCATTGAACTTAATACTAAACCTTGATCTAACTAGTTAGGATCCATTTAAGGGTAGCTTCGGTTAGTTCCACTTGGCCAAATGCACCAGGTCGAAGCCATATCTTCCTGGACATGCGATGCCTAAGCTTCCCTAACGTACTATCATCCAAAAACTTCACTAGTACCGTGGGTCAAGTTAAACCTAGCCCATTTTATCTAACCTTAATTACCCTGCCGGGTACTCTACTCTTGTTTACCCATTTTGGATAGATTAAGTTCAATTACCCAGTCTGGTAGTTTAGTTGCGAGTGCCAGCTATTATGGATCCTCCTTATATTTTTAATTGAATTTATAATTTTAATTTTAATTTTAATTTTGAATTTTTAATTGAATTTTGAATTTTGAATTTAATTTTGAATTTTTAATTGAATTTTGAATTTATTTTTGAATTTTAATTTAATTTCAAATTTTTAATTGAATTTAGAATTTAATTTCGAATTTAAAATTTATTTTCGAATTTTAATTTAATTTTTAATTTTTAATTGAATTTTTGATTTAATTTCAAATTTTAATTTATTTTCGAATTTTGAATTTTTTAATTGAATTTTGAATTTTGAATTTAAAATTATGTTCATTTTATTAATATTGTTTTTATTTTTGCTCCCCCTGGATCATAGCCTCAATATGGTCTATCGAGGTAGTGTATTTAATCATTCGGGATCCAATATTGACCAAGTCCAACTTGATTAATCAATTTGGACTTGGGGATCCATGCTTGGACTGTTTTTCTATTTGTTCTTTCTACAAGAGATAAGTAGGATTTATATTTTCTTTTTGGTTTAAATCCTAGACCAGTTCTATTGTAAATAGCTCTTTGTGTCCCAAGAATTAGCTCAAGATTCTTGGAACCTAAAGAAAATTGTTCTAGTGTTTTCTCCAGATCCTTGACTTGAGTTTTCAAACTGGAGTTCTCTTCTTCAAGTTCTTGAACTTGAGTTGAGTTTCCAGTCTGAACTGGTTCAATCAAAGATTTGGAGTCAGTCATTTCTTTAAGGGCAGCTACTTCCTTTAGAAGTGACTTAATTCTAAGATTCAACTTAGCTAATTTTCGTAATAAATAGTTGACTAAGTTATTGAGTCGAGGGATACTTACAGAGGAATTGGGCCCTTCGGAAATGGATACGGATCCGTGGCTTCGCTCGGACTCGGCCTCTGACTCAATCTCGCTCTCGGATTCGTCAATCTGGTCCCGGGCCATCAGCGCAAGTAAACTCGTCTGATCGAGTTCGTCGTCGTCGTCATCTAAGGAAGATTCGTCCCATGTTGCCTTTAAGGCCTTCTTCCTTCTCTGCTTCTTTGCATCCTTTTGATTCGGGCAGTTGGCCTTGATGTGTCCCTTCTGGTTGCACTCGTAGCAAATCACTTCGAACTTTATCTTAGAATTTGGTTGGGCCTCCTTGGATTGGACTGCCTTCTTTAGGTCCTTCTTGTTGAAGCCTTTCTTCTTCTTGTAGAGTCTCTTCACAAGGTTCATGAGCTCGATTGTTAGTTCTTCATCTTCATCATCTGAGTTGGGTTCTTCTTCTGACTCTGGTTCAGTTCTTCGTCGTGATCTCGGTTCGCGCGTTCGACTGGTACCGACAATCAAAGCAACCCTCTTCTCGGTTGGCTGTGCATTAGTCTGCTCATGTAATTCAAACTCACAGAATAATTCATCTAGCTTTATTGAAGATAAATTCTTGGAGATTTTGTAGGCATCTACCATTGATGCCCACAATGTGCTCCTCAGAAACAAGTTTAGTGTGTACCTTATGACGTCCCGATTCTCTACCTTTTGCCTGATTCCGTGGAGAGAATTGAGGATGTCTTGAATTCTTGTGTGCAGTGAACTTGTCGTCTCACCTTCCTGCATTTTCAGATTATATAATTTATTAAGTAAAAGATCTCTTTTAATTACCTTGGTATCGGAGGTCCCTTCGTGAAGCTCAATCAGCTTCTCCCATAGCTCCTTGGCGCTTGAGAATGGACCGACACGGTTTAGTTCCTCCTTTGTTAGTCCGCACTGGAGGGTACAAGTTGCTCTGGCATTTGCCTCCACCTTCTTGATTAATGCAGGTTCCCAATCCTCACAGGGTGTAGGATTGCCATCTTTATCCGTTGGCAGATCCAAACCAGTCTTGACAATCATCCACGTTTCGAACTAGATCTTCAGGAAGTTCTCCATTCTGCCCTTCCAGTAACCAAAATCCTCTCCGGTGAAGAGCGGGGGACGGACAGTGCTATAACCCTCTTGTTGGGTCATTTTAGATCAACAAAGAAGAAAATAAACGATAAGAAAATTCCAGGACATGGTCCTGGATTAGCAATGCAGGAAGTATTTAAAAGAAAACGATCTCGAGTGGTGTTGCTCCAACTTCGAGCAAAAACCTATTCGAGAAAAGAATTAGAATATAGCTATAAAGCTAAATTCTAATTGACTCCGAAAATCTGAAACTACCACGAAAAATTGTTTTGAATGGTGGTTGCACCAATTCAAAACGACCTCGCTCTGATACCAATTGTTAGATCGAGAAGCACTAGAGGGGGGGTGAATAGCGCTCGTGGCTATTTTGTTCGATTCATAAAACTATCGGAGTTAAAACAAACAGCGGAATAAATAACAAACACAGAGACACAGGGGAATTTACTTCGTTCGGAGCCTAGATCGACTCCTACTCGAAGGCCCGCGATCCATGATCGCTTTCCGTGGGTAACAACTAATAGCTCGAATAGAATTACAAGTGAAGTACAATAATCAATAAGAAATAATTAAATTATACCGACGACAATATGAATAACTGAAGATTCAGAGCTCCGGGTCATCGGGGGGTCGTTGCAGCACTTCGGGATCGTGTCGTTAGCAGCTTGTCGTAGAAGGATTGCTTGGAGTGAGTTGTTTTGAGCTGCTGGTCGAAACCCTCTTATAAAGGGTGTTTAAGGCGCCTTGAAAGCCATTCAAGGCGCCCCCATCCCGCCGAGTCGCACGCGTGGATCAACATAGACCTGATCGAACTCTATCTGAGTTAAGGCGCCTTCAGCCTCTCCAAGGCGCCTTCAACCTTCTGTCCAAGGCGCCTTGAGCTTCATTCAAGGCGCCTCTAGTCTGCTGCGCTGGCTTTTCCTGGCTCGCACCCGAGGCGCCTCCAAGCTCCATGGAGGCGCCTCGGACACTGTTCATCCAAGGTTAACTTGTGCTCCTTTGGTCCTGCAAAAGTGTTAGTCCCAAACACATACCCTGCAAAACAAAGTTAGCACAAAATAACAGTAAATATGATAACAAAATATAATGACAGTCTCCGGACTGTCCAGGTCTGACTTCGGATTTCCAACCGGAAGCCATAGGTCGACCCGACGCCTACTGTTGCCTCTATGAGGAACGCGTCCTCACCTACTCCACTCAAGAGATTTACTTGATACAGTGCGATCCTCCAGATCGACTGGACTTTTGCCTGAAGCACTCGACCCACCAAGACTTTCCGCATAGGGTTACCACCCCCTATGACCTAGGGTTACCACCCCCTAGGGTTTTTACCTTGCCTAACTACGGTTAGGTCTTTTCCTGAAACACTTAACAGACTTGTTAGATCACAACACACCTTAACTTTGAATCCTTTTCCATTATCAAAACTCAGGTTTTATCGTCGGATGCTTCCCGCACCAACAGCTACAACAGGGACCGAGAGGAGAAATTGGTTTTGACCTCCTTATGAGCTTGAGCTTCCTGTGTTCGACCTGAACACCCAATTCAAGTTCATCAATAATAACTCATACCACTAAAGAGTTATAATTTAACTACCGCACCAATCCCATATTACATTATGGGCTCTTTCTTATCATGATTGCATTAATCTCCCTGCGTTTAAGATATCGAATGTCCATTAATTAAATGAGTTACTGACAACTCATTTAATTAATATCTAGCTCTAAGAGTAGTACCACTCAACTTCATTGTCATATCGGACTAAGTCCACCTACAGGGTTTACATGGCAATCCTTATGAGCTCCTCAAGGGGACATCATCAACCTAGATAACTAGGACACAGTTTCCTTCTATAATCAACAACACATCATATAAATAATATTATTTATCAACTTATCGGGCCTATTGATTTAACAAATAAATCTCATCCATTGATAAATTAAAGAAATAAATACTATGTATATGTGCTTGTTATTATATCGGGATTAAGAGTACGCTCATCCATAATAACAGAGGTTATATTCTTTTATGCAGTCAGTATAAAAGGAACAACCTCAAATAGTCCTGCTCAATACACATATAGTGTATTAGTGTAATTTTATAGTAAAGATAAACTAGTATCAAATTACACTACAACCATTCCAATGGTTTGTCTTAATACATCTTGGTTGTGAGCTACTGTTTATAATTTATAAGAAACTGATAACATGATCTTCTGTGTGACACCACACACCATGTTATCTACAATATAAATTAAATGGACAACTACATTTTACTAAATGTAGACATTTGACCAATGTGATTCTCATTTCAAAATAAATGTTCATACAAAAAGCTAAGTTTTTAGTATACATCCTAACAATCGTACTTCTGACTGGCTAGTATTGCCACAACATTCAAGTAGTCCGATCGACTCTTTTAACTCTTCAGTGGGGGCTGAGGCACCACTTCGAGCTGCTAGTGGGTCAAAAACTTTGATCACTCGGGAAGACACATAAAAAAGAAGTACTCTTGCCAATATTTATTGGAGGTCGACATTTTATCAAAAAACACTAAACCGACTTGGGATTGGAAAGGAAAGTTCTCGGCTCAGATTGCTTAGGATAATTAAAATAATGAAAGACCCAAGGGATAAGAGGGATGTGTTAGTGCAGGGAGCACCAAATGATCGAACCTGAGTTTTCATTATGTCAAAGGGTCCAAAGTTAAGTTGTCTTATGATCTAACAAGTTTGATTAAGCTCGCAGGAAAGTCCTAAGTTATAGGCTATATAAGCCAGGTTCGAGCAACAGCAAATACACATCTAAAAACGCAATCTTTCTTCCATGTGTTGCTCAAAGGACGATATGATAAAGATGCAAGTTGACTCCGACGACCAGAAGCTTCAAGTTTACTAATTCCTTGTTTGTCAGTATAAGCTTTTCATTTATAGTGTACTTCAAATTGTAACTTCCGAATTGATAGTGATTGTTCGAAGTAAATGCTCAATGAGCATGGGCCTTGGAGTAGGAGTCGCCACAAGCTCCGAACCAAGTAAAACCCTTGGCGTTTGTGTTTGTGTTTTATTATTCGTCTGCTTATTTAATTGAAGTTTTCATAAACGAACATGAAAGTCATGAGTGCTATTCACCCCCTCCCCCCTAGCGCTTTCAATTCAACAATTGGTATTAAAGCGGGGTCGCTCTGAATCGGTAAAACTACTATTTGAGCAATTTTTGCTTTTTCGTCTATTTTTCCAAAAATAAAACCTTACACCTTTCGTTTTTCCCTCCAAAACTATTTTTAAAAAAAATCATTTTCATCTTTTCATTTTTTGTCGGTATTAGCGAAATATCACATTTTCAAAAATTTGTAATAATATTTTTTAAATATTTTATTATTTTTTAAAAAAATATTAATATTTCTATTTTTCTCCCGCACTACTAATCCAAGACAATATCTTGGAATATTTGGTTCTTTTTTACTTTTGTGTACGAGAGTTTCCTCTTAAATGGCTCATCAAGAAGACTATAGCACAACCCACCGCTCTTCATCAGTGAATACTTCGACTACTAGAAGGGTCGAATGGAGTCCTACCTCCAAACCTAGTTCGAGATATGGATAATCATCAAAATCGGCATCTCACTCCCACTCGACGGCACGGGAAAACAAGTATCATGCGAGAACTGGGACGCAAGTATAATAAAGAAGATCGAGGACAACGCCAAAGCAACGTGTACTCTTTAATGTGGTCTAACAAAGGTGTTAGAGTGTATACTAAAAGCCTATATTTTTATAAACATTTATTTTGAAATAAAAGAATTGCATCGGTCAAATATCTACATTTATTTGCTAAGTGTAGTTGTTCAATTAATTTATATTATAGATAACATGGTGTGTGGTGTCACACATAGAAGATCATGTTATCAGTTCCTTATAAATTATAAACAGTAGCTCACGACCGAGATGGAAAAGAACAAACCATCAGAACAGTCGTAGTGTAATTAGGTATTAGTTTATCTTGACTATATAATTACACTAGTACACTCTAAGTGTATTGAGCATGACCATTTAAGGTAAGTTCTTTTTATACTGACTTAATAAAAGAACAAGACCTTAGTTATTATGGAAGTGTGTGCTCTTAATCCTAATATAATAAAAAGCACATATATTTAGTATTTATTTCTTTAACTTATCAAAGGGTGAGATTTAGCTCGATAAATCAATAGACCCGATAAGTTGGGAAATAATATTACTTATAGTGTGTGTTGTTGATTATAAAGGAAACTGTATCCTAGTAATCTAGGTTGAGAATGTCCCCAAGAGGAACTTATAAGGATTGTCATGTTAAACCCTGCAGGTGGACTTAGTCTGACATGACGATGAGGTTGAGTGGTACTACTCTTGGACTAAGATATTAATTAAAGCGAGTTGTTAGCAACTCAATTAAATTAATGGGTATTCGATATCTTAAACACAGGGAGACTAACACACTCATGATAAGAAGGAGCTCATAATATAATTTAGGATTGGTGCGGTAGTGCAATAATAGCTCTCTAGTGGAATGAGTTATTATTGATGAACTTGAGTTGTGTGTTCGGGGCGAACACGGGATACTCAAGCTCATCGGGAAGCCAAAATGAATTTCTCCTCTAGGTCTCTGTCGTAGCCTCAATAAAGCCTCAAATCCACTCATGAAAAGCTCATCTTGGTGTCCAAGAAGGGGGCCGGCCCATGGCTTGGTCACCAAGCCATGGGCCGGCCACTTCCTCCTCAAAGGGGTCGGCCCCTTGCTTGGTGCCCAAGCAAGAAGGGGGTCGGCCACATAATTCAAAGTATGAGGGGTGTTTTGAATTTTTAAAATCTTCTCTTTGTAGATATCTACAAGTTTTAAAAAAGATATTTTAAAAATATAAAACTTTCCTTATTTGAATTAGGCCACATGGTTCAAAAGAAAGTTTTAAAAGTTTTAAAACTTTCCTTTTTTAACCATCCACATGGTTTTTTTAAAAAAGAGAGTTTTAGATTTAAAACTTTCTTTTTTTGTAACCATGTTAAAAGAGGAAATTTTAAATGAGAAGTTTTAAATCTTAAAACTTGTTTTAAAATTTTCCTTTTTAAAAACATCCACATTAGGAAATTAAAAGAGAGCTTGTAAAATTTTATAAGAGCTTTCCTTCTTTGCTTATAAAATTTTTACAAGATATCTTTTTCTTCTTTTAAGGGCCGGCCACCCTTGCTTGGTGCCCAAGCAAGGGGCCGGCCATTATATCAATCAAGAGGAGAAAAAGGAATTAAAAAGGAGGAAAGGAAAAATGAGAGGAAGATTTTAATTTTTTGTGAAAATCTTTCCTTATTTGCCTTGGGCGAGTATTATAAAAGAATGGGAGGAGAGGCCTCATGATACATCAATTCTTATTCTCTTGCTTGTGCTCTCTCTTGTGACCGGCCCTCTCCCCTTTTATTCCTTGGTGGTGGTGGTGGCCGAATTCTAGAGAAGAAGGAGGAGCTTTTGGGTGGTGTTCATCTTGGAGGATCGTCGCCCACACAACGTCCAAGAGGAGGCGAGAAATATGGCAGAAGATCAAGAGGTCGTTGCATACAAAAAAAGGTATAACTAGTAATTATTTTCGCATCATGCTAGTTTTTCTTTGTATGAATTCTAAACACAAGAGGCATATGATTGTAGAGTTTTAAATTTGTGATTCGAGTTTGTGTGTTTTTGTTTTTCGAATTTGTGATTCGATTGTTCTTTTTTGTTAAACCTAGAGTTATATAAGGAAATTAAATATTAGATTTCCTTAAAAGGCTTTGTCTAGGCGGTGGTGGATGATCTCATACCCAGGAAGGACTAGTGTCTCGCCATGCAGTCCTAGAAGCCAATTTTGAAAATTAATATTTAATTGAATTTATAACATAGGTGGGTTTGGATCAATAATGTTAAGCATCGTTTGCGATCTAAGTCTAAACCATTAAGAATAGATAAGTTAAATTTGGAATCAATAATGTTAAGTTCCATTTGCGATTCCTAATTTAATTTCTAAAGAACACAATAGGTTGTTTAGGAAAGGTTCGACACTTGTACAAAATTTTTGTACAGTGGAACCGGTACGATCTTCCTAGGATCAACCAACAATTGGTATCAGAGCTAGGGTTTGCCTCTGTGTGTTTATTTTTAGTTTAATTATGCATATGTCATGCATAATTTAGGCAGGATAATAGTAGGATGTGCTAACTCTGTGGTTGCAGGCTCCAACTATTATAGCTTACAGATATTGTGTGTGATTGGACCCTTGGACATGTCAAGGGCATTTTATTGTATGTGCATGATTGTAATATTAAATATAGCAGGAGCTGTATTAGTTATTAGGATTTTACATTATTGTTTCGATCTAGATTACATGTATATTCCTTTTTGGAATATAGGATCGATATATGTAAAAATTCTATTTTTATCGCGGATCATATCCTTGCAAGGCGTGGTACTATTGGAGGACCAAAAGTGCAACGGAAAAAGGAAGCTTGATGGACCTGACGGCATGAACCCTAGGGCTGGCAGCACGCGAAGGACAGTGATGGAAAAGACCATAATAGTTAGAAAATAATTTTCATATTTATTGCTTTTATTTACTGTTATGGGTGTGATATGTACTTACTAGGTTAAAAAATTCCTCACCTTAAGTAACTAAGTGGGAGAGGGATTTTTTTTAATAAATTTCACGGTCTCCATTACTGGTTTATAAGTGATACAAACAAACTTGCTCATTGGATCTGAGTGCCTTCCTCCATATCGGATGAGTTTGTTTATGGATCACTAGATTAAACTTCCATTTTGGATTACTATAGGAAATTAATTAGGAGCGTGTGATCTTCCCCATCGAAAGGGGCACAATCTTATTTAATAGACTAAGTGTCAAGTAATGGTATACACTTAGGCACATCTAATAGTATCCTCCCTAACGGAGTCACTGCTATTATTTGTGTGACCGAAGGAAAACCAACTATTAATTTTATTTGTCATAAAGTTAGGTTGACAAGAATAAAATTAATGGATAAAACCTCCTCTTACAAATGTTTGATTTTGTATACGTCCACACTATCGTGGCATGCAAAATTCACGGTGATTTGAGGTGTTGGTTAATTTAAATAGTATTGTTTGAGGAATCAATATTATTCTAAATTTAGAGTATTGACCAAAGTTTATTTGTGATTCTTAGGATGACTTTCAACCCACTGTTCATTATACTGAAAGAGAACAAACTCACTGGTCCAAATTATATAGATTGGAAAAGAAACCTGGACATTATCCTAACTGCTGAAGGAATCAATAGGTTATAAGTTTGTACTGATAGAGGTTTATCCTAATGTGCCTAATGATGAATCTACCCAAGAGGAGATTAAGAATCATAGGAAATGGGTAAAGGCAGATGAGATGGCGCGATGCTACATTTTAGCTTTAATGTCAAATGTGCTGCAACATCAGCATCAGAATTTACCAACAGCTTATGATAAAATGAACAATCTCAAGGATCTCTTTGGTCACCAGGATCGGGCCTCTAGGAAAGAAGCTATGAGAAAATTAATGACAGCCACCATGACAGAAGGGACTCCCGTAAGGGATCATATCCTAAAGATGATGGCTTATTTGAACGAAATACAAATCCTTGGAGGAGAAATTGATGGGGAAACCCAGATCGATATAATTCTCCAAACGCTACCCAGAAGTTTTGAACAATTCCGCATGAACTATAATATGAATAAAAGGATGAATTCATTGGCAGAACTACTAACAGAACTTTAGGCAGCAGAAGGGTTATTTCATCATAATTCTCAGATTCACTATGCTGAAAATGGTTCTACTTCTAACTCGAAAGGCAAGAAGAAGAAGAAACAGGTTGTCTCAGCAAAGAAGGTGAATAAACCTCAAGGTACGGGACCAAAAGCTGGAATGAAGAAGCTGAAGGGCAAATGCTTCATCTGCAAGCAGTCAAGATACGGGAGCCGCTGATCATGTCTGCAACTCTTTGCAGGGGTTCCAGGAAACCCGACGACTATTTGAAGGAGAGATAACCGTCTACATGGGCAATGCTATTAAGGTGATGACTGTTGCAGTGGGAGATGTCTACTTATCTTTTGATAGGAATGGAAGTTTGGTTTTAAAAATTTATCTTTATGTACCCAATTTTAGGAAGAATTTAATCTCAGTTTCTAAACTGTATTTGGATGGATATTCTGTTTCTTTTAATAATAATGTGGTTATAAAGAGAAATAGGGTTATTATCTATTCTGGTGCATTGGTTGGCAATTTATACACTTTAAATCCAATTTCTTCCACAAAGCAACAAATGGAAATTAATAACACATCTTCTAATTCCAATAAGAGAAAGGAACCTTCGGAGATGAACCAAACATATCTTTGGCATCTAAGGCTTAGTCATATTAACTTAAGTAGGATTTAAAGACTTATAGCTGATGGACTCTTGGGTTCATTAATGATGGAAAACTTTCCAACCTGTGAATCTTACTTAGAAGGTAAAATGACCAAGAGACCATTTAAGGCTAAGGGGTATAGAGCCAAAGATGTGTTAGAACTGGTTCATTCTGATTTGTGTGGTCCTATGTCTATCCAAGCAAGGGGTGGTTTCGAATACTTTGTCTCCTTTATAGATGATTATTCGAGATATGGATACATTTACTTGATGCGCCGCAAGTCTGAGTGCTTTGATAAGTTCAAAGAGTACAAGGCTGATGTGGAGAAACGTCTTGGTAAAAGTATCAAGACACTACGGTCTGATCGTGGTGGTGAATACCTCTTAGGAGAGTTTAGAAATTATTTATCAGAGGCTGGGATTCAATCCCAATTGTCCGCACCTGGTACACCCCAACAGAATGGTGTGGCAGAACGAAGAAATATGACTCTTATGGAAATGGTTATATCGATGATGAGTTATTCAGAATTACCAAATTCGTTTTGGGGATACGCTCTGAAAATGGTAGCACACATTCTGAACTTGGTACCTTCTAAATCAATATCCTCTGCTCCCACAGAATTGTGGAATGGGCGAAAGCCTAGTCTAAGATGTAATGCCTGAAAATTTCCAAATAAATTATTAGAAATAGTCTATTATTTTCCTGGAATTTTAGGATATTTTTATGGAATTTTTAGAGTAGCGGAAGTAGCAAAAACAAATAGAAACGTAAAATCTAGGCGAGAGTTGAACCCGAGACCTATGGGCTCTATGCCTTATAGAGGACTCTAGTAACCAAGTGAACCCAGCAGGGTCATGCTGAAAGATGAGGGAACCAATTATATTTATATTTAAGTTGGCCGAATTAAACACTTAATATAAATAGGAGACTTAAGTGGGGATTGATTAATTTTAATCGTTAAATTCCTCTCCCCCAAACCCTCACCGCCGAACCCCTCTCCTTTCTCCTCCTCTCGGCCCACCAAGCCCCCAAGGACTAGGGTTCCGTCCCAAGGGTTCCAAGAACACCTTCCGGCAACGACTCCGATACGAGGGCGTTCCTCTCCGCAAGAGGAGAACGTAGACACAAGAGGATCGTCAAGGGAATTGTCTCCATCGAAAAACTAGCGACTAGAATCGTAAGAAATCTAGCGCAGGAGGTAAGAAACCCCTCACCTGCAGTATAAGTAGCTCTTTTCGAAGTTTTTTACATTAGTTTAGTCGTATGCAGAATTTTAGTATGAAGGGTGTGAACTAGTGCACACCATATGGTTGATAAAATGTGTAGCTCAGTTAAATGCCACCATAGGCATTATAATAGCTCAGTAAATGAAATAGAAGCATTTTTACAGCATGTTCAGTCTTGTTTCAGCTTATATGGGACTACGGTCCAATGGGTGAGCACCCATAGTCGCCTCTAGGTTTAGACAACCTAGTAAAAAGCAAGACAAGAATTATTAGCTATGTTCAGTATTTTACTTTATCAGTGGTACTGTATTGGACTAGATGTCCATTGGGTTGGGCTCCCATAGTCGTCCCTGGGTTTAGATAACCTAGTAAACCCTACTAAATTCAGGATTTGCAACCCCGGATCTAGTTAGGGATGCGCGCACAGCAAGTACAGTTGCCGGGCCCATCAGCAGCATGAATATGTATTTTCATCAATTTATGATAAATAACTTTCAAACACTTCACAACATAGTTTATGTGAATACAGAGCAGCTTAGCATCAGTTAGCAGTAGTGTAGCTTAGCTTTTATTTCAGTATAGTTCTTATGAATCCACATGATGGTTTTATGCTTAGCTATGATTGCCATGTATCGTATGTGATTATGCCATGTTTTAGAATCCATGTTTAGCAATGTTCAGCATATATTTCAAATAGCATG